>NC_133536.1:169921157-170235324 GCF_048544455.1 Silene latifolia
AAGCTCATTTTTTATAAAAATACGTACGATTAAATTATATTTTTAAGGCACAATTTATATAATAATATATGTATACGTATTTTTGGTCGGATAATAATAATGACTGTAATAATCATAATCTCCGTCTTAATTTCCGTCTAAACTTTAGACCGTCACATTTCATGTTGTACCTACTTTAATTTGGGCCAATGAAAAACCAACAACACATTCACCCACCTTCAAAATATCTATTATTATTATTATTATTATTATTATTATTATTATTATTATTATATATAGTATAGTTGGTAGTAGTGTGACCCACCCCCATTTCCTTTCTTCTTCCTTTCCCTGCGTAAAAACAAACCACAACAACAAAGACGCAGCAGCAGCAACAATCAAACGCCAACCACCATTTTCCGCCTCCTTCAACCTCCGTTATCTCCCTCATTTCTCAACCAAATTTAATGATTCTTGCACCATTGGCTTCCTCTCTTCTTCCTCCTCATTTCTAGGTAAGAAAGCTCATGTTTTGGCTTAGTTTCGAATTGGGCTTCATATTACAAACTCGGTTCGTGACTCTTGTTACTCGTTTTTCTCCACTTTTAGTTGAAGACTGAGGATAGGCTCGTGTTTTGGACCTTCTTACTCTGGAATTCGCGAGGATAAGGTAACGGTGATAGGTTACTCGACAAAATGTCGATATTTCCGTCTTACATGTCGTTTTCATGCTCTTGTTTAATAAAGTTCCATTCTTTACATTTCCTTCCATTTGTTTGGTAAATACCGTTCTGAATTAGCGTTTGGAGTGGACTGTGCCGGACTCGTGTTCTGTCGTGAGCTCGGTTTTCAGGGACTCAGTTTATGGCTCGGTCAGACGGACGAAAATAGCTGCACAGACTCGGTTTTGGGGACGGGTAGAATGGTCTCTCGGACCGTCTTGTAATTGCCTGTGTATGTGGTAATGTTGCCCTTCGTTTACTTTGAGACCTCACGTTTTAGTGACTCGACATGAACCGTGTTTGAGCTTAGTTTATGCGTTTTAAGGTTCTGTTTTGGGGTTGATTTCTGACGGAATAGGAAGTGTTGTGGATGGTGGTGGTAGGTAGTCAAGAGGTGGCTGTGTCAAGGTCACACGCGGCCTGGTTGGGTCCATTTTGGGTGGCCTGGTATGTGGGTTGGTTTTGGGTCGGCTTTGGCAGTTCAGATTACTACTTGAGTCGTGAGTATTGGTTGCCCTTGGCGCAAATCCGGTCATTTGAAATTATCTAATTTCCGTCTCGTGTTTTTATATAACGTAATCTGTTAATATCGGCACATAATTATTTTATGGTACTCATCTGATTTAGTTTGTTGGGCTCAATTGATTTTAGTAAATGGGCTAACTATACTTGGTAATTTGGGCTAGTCATGTGTGTTAAATTGGGCTAGTTAGGTTCAATGATTTGGGCTTACTATGGTTATCCAATTGGGTTGGTCTTGTCCATCTAGTTGGACTTGTCTCGTTTATTCGATTGGGCTCGTTTACATCTCATGTTAGTTGGGCCACGTATTATGGCACTTTGGGTGTCACTTCTGAGTTATTGGAAATACTTAAATTTCCGACTCGTGCTTTATATAACGTAATCCGTTAAATATCGTTCATTTGTCATATTTATTCATTTGAACTCTTCACATTTATTTTAAATTGGGCTAGTGGTGTCACATTTGTTGAACTTCATATAATTGGTTTGTTAGCCTTCACATGTTTATATGTTTGGATTTTACATGAGTAATATGTTGGGTTTAACATATCTTGTTTGTTGGGCTTAACATGATTAAAGTGTTGGGTTTACATGTTTCTTTCATTGGGTTTCACATATTTTACTTATTGGGCTCATAAGTGAGGCATATGGGCATTGGCCATACTTTATCCCGTGATTTCATATAACGTATATTATTCATTATCACTTATCATATTTTATTTAACCGGCATGTTAAATTGTAAAGTGGAACATTTGGTAATATGACAAGTATGAGATATTTACTAATAAATAGTTATTTGAGAAGGGTCATATTCTTGATAATGCCTTGTATTGTTCTGTTATGAGTGTCCTGGTCCTATCGGATACTAGGGGTGAGCTATAAGCCCTCTAGTTGCGATATGATCGTTGGGATTAATGTTCCCATTTGTACTCATGGTGAGATGCAAGCCCTGAGTATGAATGTGACATTAAGGATCCCGTATCATATGATGTTTGCATGATCATTCTTACTCCTATTGTGACTCAAGTGTGACATTTTACATTGTGTGACTACTTGACATTCCTCATTTATTTGCCCTCGGACATTGGGTCACGGTTAGGTGCCATTGTTTCCGAGTTGGGCTATTTTTCCTTCCGCCTCTTCGGACCGGGGGTCACGGTTAGGTGACAAGGTTCCGTTTGAGGTTACTCGACTGTCGGGCACGGTTAGGTGTACCACATTTCGAGTCTTGGATACGATTTGGTATCGTTTGTCGAATCGGGTGTCGTCCATCCCGAGAGTCTGGCCAGGTTTAGACTAGGACCGTATTATGATCGTCGTCCTACCAAGAGGTTGGAGTCAGGAGGGTTGTCTTGTTTGAGTTCATACTAAGTATATGTCTTTCACTTGTTGAGTCTTGTCCACATGAGTGGGTTGACTTGGTGATTCTATTCCTCGATCGTACATTCATCCTCATGTACCGTGCCTATTCTATTAAGAAAGTGTTATGCCTGTTTCACCATGATTGTTCATTATATCTCCTTATTCTTTACTGTTCATATATGTTGCATGATTAATATGTTTGATTAAATGTTGTTTGTTACCTGCTTTTCGACATATTGTGGCTGGGAGAACCTTGAGTTACTCCCCACTGACTGTGGCGTTCATGTTTACATGAATGACAGGTGGTGAAGATGCTTATGTGGGGAAGACGTGTGGGCTAGCGAGAACTAAACCCTTGGACCTTAGTTTCTGATTTAGAAACCTTTTATTTGTTTATTCGTGGGATATCTTTTCTCCGCTTTCTAGACTTGGGTTGTAATAACCTATATTTGTCTATTTTAGTATTCGTTTCTTTTAGTTTTTGGCACCCGCGTTTTAATCTTTAAATAGTAACTTAAAAGTTTTTAAAATCTCACAAAATTCCGCTTTGATTTATTAGTTATATTTCCGCGTTATCGCGGGGTGTCACAATGAACTTAATAGTTGTGAAAAGAGAGTTCTTGACTTAGAAAGAAACACTAAAATGGCTAAACAAGTTTGGATAAAAAAGAAAGAGGTCAAGAAAGTTATTGTCAAGAAAGAACCCAAACTTGTTTGGGCTCCTAAACCAAATGTTTGATTTCTTATAAGCATTAGTGAGGGGCAGCAACAATTGGTACTTAGACACTGGATGCTCTCGTCACATGACGCGAGATGAAAGCCAATTCCTCTCGCTAGAAGCCTACGATGGTGGCATTGTGACATTTAACGACAACAAAAGAGGTGAAATCATTGGTATTAGAAATGTTGGTAAGCCAAAGTCACTATGTGTCGACAAAGTGTTGCTTGTGAAAGATTTGAATTACAATCTCTTAAGCAACTCACAACTATGTGATCGTGGAAACATCGTTGAGTTTCATGCTAGTGTGTGTAGGATAATTGATGGAAAGTCTTGAGAGCTCATACTTGAAGGAAAATGTGTCAAAGATGTCTACATGACCAACCTATATTCCTTGTCGGATCAAACTTTATCATGCATGAGTGTTCAAAAGAATGACCCTTGGCTTTGCCATAAACAACTTGGTCATGTTAATGCTAAAACACTAAATACCCTCTAGAGACTTGATCTAGTAGTTGGCATTCCTAATATCAAATTTGAGTTTAAATCACTCTGTAATGATTGTGTTAAAGGTAAACAAGTAAAATGCTCCTTTAAATCCAAAACGCCAATGAGCACTTCCTTACCTTTTGAACTCATCCACATAGACTTATGTGGACCTATGCGTATCGTTAGTAGAGGTGGAAGTCGCTATATTTGTGTCATTCTAGATGACTTTATAAGATTTGTTTGGCTTCTTTTCTTAAGCTCTAAAGATCAAAACTTTTGATAAATTCTTAATTTGGGTAAAAAAGGTTCAAAACAAATTTGGTTATAAATTTGCCTCATTGAGATCCGACCATTGAACCTAATTTGAGAATTTCTCATTTGAAACCTATTGTAATGAGAATGGTGTTAGCCACAATTTTTCGGCCGCAAGAACCCCTCAACAAAATAGGGTTGTGGAACGGATGAACCAAACTCTTAAAAATATGGTTAGGACCATGCTCATTAGCTCTAAAGTGCCAAGGAACTTTTGGGCCTAAGCTGTTAGCACATCTTGTTATATCTACAATCGTGTCATGATTAGAAAAATCATTGAGAAAACCCCTTATGAATTACTACGAGGAAGAAAACTCAACATCTTACACTTAAAATGCTTTGGTAGTAAATGCTTTGTGCACAATAATGGAAAGGACAACCTAGGCAAATTTGATGCTAGTAGTGATGAAGGGGTTTTTGTTGGTTATTCCGATCATAGTAAAGCTTATAAATTGTATAACAAGAGGACTATAAAAATGGAACAGAGTGTTCATGTAATATTTGACGAAGCTATTCTTTTTTGTTTCGAAGACACAAGTTGAAACGAGTATGATTGGAGGACTTGTAATACCTCGTAAATTCTAAACCTAGTACTTCGTCGAGTGGCCGAGTACTCGACCAAGTAAACCTCACTCGACCGAGTGAGGGACTAAGTGAGCCTGTAAAGTTGTCAAAGACATACCAGGAATTGACAGGGAAATTGCAAAGCATAGAATTCCGATTAAACCGAGTTTTAAACCATTGAAATAGATGCTACACAGAATGCGAACCGAGTGGTACTTAAAAGTTAAACAAGAAATTGATAAAAAGTTCAACGCTGGGTTTATCAAGGTGTCGGAATGCTTAAATTTGGTTGCCAATGTAGTGCCAGTATAGAAGAAAGACGGGAGAGTTCGGGTTTGCATTGATTTTCCATTACCTCATATCGATATCTTAGTTGGCAATAACGCCAATCATGCCCTTTTATCTTTCATGGACGGGTATGCTACCAACAATCAGATAAAGATGGCCGAAAAATAGATGTGTAAGACAGCCTTCACCTTACAGTGGGGAACTACTGTTACACAATGATGCCTTTTGGTTTGATAAATGTCGAGGCAACATACCAAAGAACAACGACGACGTTGCTACATACCATGATGCGTAAGGAAGTAGATGTCTATGTCGATGACATGATCGTTAAATCAAAAGAACGTAGTGGTCATCTCGAAGCATTAAGAAAGTTTTTCAAGAGATTACGAAAATAAAACATGAGGTTGAATCCGCAGAAAGTTGCATTTAGAGTTACTTCTGGCAAGCTTTTGGGCTACATCGTTAGCCACCGTGGCATCGAAGTTGAACCATCAGAGATTAAAGCCATTATGGAAATGCCTTATCCCGAGACCAAGAAGCAAATTCGAGGATTCCTAGGCCGAGTACACAAAGCATAAGCCGATTTGTTTCAAGATTGACAACGATATGTGAGCCGATCTTCAAGAAGTTGAAAGCTGGAGAACATGAAATATGGCACGATCAATATCAAGCCGCATTTGAGAAAATCAAAGAAGTTCTATCTTCACGAACAGTTCTAAGCCCACCTATAGTTGGGCTACCATTATCGATGTACCTAACTGTCACAGATACTGCAATGGGGGCTATGTTAGCCCAAAATGTTGCATAGAAGAAAGAGCCATTTACTACATTAGTAAAAAGTTCTTAAAATATGAAGTGAAATACACACCTCTTGAAAAGAAATGCTTGGCCCTAGTTTGGGCAACGAAGAAGTTAAGATACTATATGCTGAGTTACATCATGGAGGTTTATTCGAAAATGGATCCAATCAAGTACCTATTTGAAAAGCCGGCGCTAAATGGCAGAATGTCAAGATGGAATCTCATGCTATCATAATTCGATCTCAAATATGTGCCCTTAAAAGAAATTAAAGGAAGGGCGGTGGCCGATTTCCTCGCCGACAGTCCAATTGAAGAAGCTGAGGTAGTCGATACTTGGTCATTTCCCAATGAAGATGTGGTTCACATAAAAGATGATGTGTGGGACCTATACTTTGATGGAGCATCAAACTATATGGTATATGGAGTTGGAATTCTCCTAATCACCACGAAGGGTGCACACGTGCCAGTCTCGATCAAATTGGACTTCAACGTGACAAACAATGCTGCAGAATATGAAGCATGTCTATTGGGCTTACGCAGTGCGCTCGATTTAGGTGTGAAAAGGCTATTATTGCACAAGGACTCATCCTTAGTAATCAATCCAGTAGTCGGGTCATGGAAAATCAAAAGTAGTAGCTTGGCTCCGTACCAAGCATGGATCGATGAATTAGAACGATACTTCGACGATGTCAAATAAGTTTACCTCCCGAGAGATGAAAAACAATTTGCTGATGCGCTATTAAAATTGACCGCATTGATCAATATTCCCGAGCATATGTATAGTATGCCGATATGTGTCGAAAGAAGATCGTCACCCTTTTATGTCAATGTAATCGGTGGTACCGGAGAAAGTGATACTGAACCTTGGTATATGACTATTCTAAAGTACAAAGACATGGGAGAGTACCTTACCGACCTTGATACATGAGGGAAACATCTCTTAAGAATGTTGGCATCCCAATTTATCGAGACAGACGACGGACAGTTATATAAAAGAACTACCTAAGGTGTTTTGCTACGATGTATTGATAAGCCAACTACTGAGAAGGTAATGGAAGAAATCCATGATGGAGAATGTGGGCCACACATGAACGCACACATGTTGGTTCGAAAAATTATGAGATTGGGCTACTATTGGAGCTCGATGGAGACAGATTGTCGTAGATATGTCAGGAATTGCCATAAGTGCCAGATTTTTGCAAATATTCAACATGTACCACCCTCTATGTTGTATACCATGACATCACCCTCGCCATTTTCAACCTGGGGAATCGATATAATTGGAAAAGTAAACCCATCCGGAAAGAGAGGGCATTGTTTTATTCTTGTTGCAATTGACTATCTCACAAAGTGGGTAGAGCCGAAGTCCTATAGAGAACTCAAAGTGAAGTAAGTGGAAAAATTTATTCAGAATGAAATTATTTTCCGATATGGGGTACCAGATGAGTTCATCACTGATCACGGGACTCATTTCCAAGCTGGAACCGAAACTATACTTCAGAAGTATATGATAAAATATCACAAGTGATCACCCTATCAACCATAGACAAATGGTGTGGTAGAAGCTGCTAATAAAACGGTTACTATCATTTTGAAAAAGATGTCGGATAAATACCGTGAATGGTATGACAAGATACCCTTCGCATTATGGGGGTACCGAACTTCAATTAGAACATCCACGGTAGCAACTCTCTATTATTTGGTTTATGTAATGAAGGCAGTTAAACTAGTTGAATTAGAAGTACCGTCTTTGAGAATATTGCTCGAATGTCAGATCTCGAAAGAAGATTGGGTCCAAGCCTGATATGATTTGTTTCGATGAGCGACATTTGAATGCACTGCATCATGTACAACTCCATCAGAAGAGTATAGAGAGAGCTTTTAATAAGAAGGTGAAACCTTGAGGAATCAAAGAAGGAGATTTGGTTTCGAAATCAGTTCGTGCTTCTTTACCAGTGGAATGATTTTGTAAAGAAGAAGGCCCTTATTTGGTAAAGAAGAGTTTTTCGGGAGGTGCACCTCGACTGACAAATCTGGACGGGAATGATTTTGGGAATCCTACAAACTTGGATCAATTGGAGACGTATTATCCTTGAAAAGGGCCTCATTCTCAAATCTTATGAAATAATATTCGAATTGCTTTGTACTTTGAATAAGTTAAAAGTTGTTGGCATTTGCTGACACTGCATAAAATATTTTACGGGATAACTACGAACTCGGTTTGATTCTATTGCAAATCATATACGTAGGCAACTCTTTAAAAGAGTACAAACGAAATAAGAAACCTGAAATACTAAAATGAAATTTTTGAATGTGGAAATTGGGGATTTTTAATAAATAATAGTTTTTGTTTATTCTTAAACTCCCAGCGAAGCTCATTACAAAGTTTTATTCCGGGCTAAGCCCATCACCCACAAACCAAAAAGGAAAGCACACAACGATAATAGAAGATAACACATAGTAAAAAAAAGCCAAGCTAAGACCTAGCCTAGACCGAGCTTGGGTCACGTGACCATCACGACGAGACGACATCTCACCCGTCATCACTCTCCCTCGTTTCTTTGAAGGAATTATAGTTTCTTCGCACGGGCCCAGTCCATCCTTCAGACTTAGTCGAGGACCGAGCCTTTCAGCCAAAGTCGGCCCATCACTGGCCATCGAACCCAACCTTCGCCAGACACATGAAGTCTTAGTGTCAGCCTTAGGATTCTTGTCAGTCTCAGATCCAGACTCGGGAACGATTCTTTGAAATAAGTTTGGTTCAGCAAGTTGTCTTGGCGATATTTCCAATCCACGACATCGTCCTTTCGCAACTTTCTCCTAATTTTGAAAGATGGTTCACTAACCCATTTCAAATAAGAGGGAGAGACCCATCTTGATTCTGGTGGGTCAAGCATATGCCAAATAGTTCAACCATTCCAAACCTGGAGCCAGGCCTGGCACTTAGAATGAGTAACATCGAAGATTGGCCTACGGACAGCTTCGATGGATGAAACAGTCTGTCGATGACCGAATTGACGAAGTACTCGATCCAGATAAATATAAATAGAACGATCTAGGCCTAGCAGTGTGATATATCTTGTCCAGTCAGTGTTAGGGAGGCCCGTGAATGAGACCATATAATGTCATGGTAAGATCCAACGAACATGGGACCCGGCTCCAATAGTCAGCATTTCACGCCAATAAGCCAATGTCAGGCCAAAGGAAGACACTAGAGGTCGAGCAGTGAAGCTGCTCACATGATATTTCTTGGATGCATGAGGTTGGGTGGATAACCCGAGTCTCTCGAAGAGCCATATCTATCAACGAACGGGATGAGAAAGAAAAAAGGAAAAAGGAAAAAAAAATGAAAAAGCCGAAAAGGAAAAAAAAAAGAAAAACTGAAGCCGAGAAAAAAAAAACTGCTGAAGACGGGTAGATCCGGTGTATGCAGCAGTTGGGTTGGATTTGCGAGCATCCAGGCCTCTGATAGTCTAGGCTAAATTAATCCAAGCCGGGTTTAGCCGACCCTCCATTTGTTCTACGACTTGAACAAGTCGAGCCTGACTATGACAAGTTGGACCTTTTATACTTCCCAAAAAGCAGTAAAGATGCAGCATGATACGCCCAAAAGCCCTCCATTGACAATGTCACGGACTTCAATATGAGATAGACCCAGATATGTGGGATATTTCCGTTCCCAGTTGGACGAGAAATAAGGAATTACGGGTTCACGAGTAGTTCTCTACCCTCCTAAGATAGTAAATTCTTCGGAAAGAGGGCATATCTCCACTTTAGGAAATGCGAAGACGTGATGAACTTGGTCCCACATCTTCAAACACTCGTCTAGAAAGACAATCTGGGGTCTAATTTGCGAATGCAATATTATTTGTTGAATTCCAGCATCAAGAAGGTTTTGGGTTTCTCGTCCTCTGAAATCAGTAGCCCAGCCCTTCATATTTTCGATCAATGATTTCATGATGCGAAAATTTTAAGAAAATTTAAAGAAGATATAGAATTATGGTTGAACCAAATCTCCTTATATAGAAATTAAGGAGGGAAACACATCTAGGAAACCTGGAGTGCCGTTCAAGCAAGCACCAAATGGGCCTCGGTCGGCGTGCCCGATGGGCCTAGGGGCGGGTCGCATAGATTTTCACGCAATGCACGTCCGTTTTCGCAAGTTTTGGATTCGTTTCGCATGCCGAGATGGTCGATTTACATTTCTACCCCAGCGAGTCAATTTTCGAATAAAGACTTGCACACCTTTTATCGGGCTAAGCCCATTTTATTTCTATGGGTCGTTGGTAGTACGAGTTGCATCTTTTATTCACATGGTTATGCTTCAAAATAAATCTTGTTTAGCAATCCACAGCGAATGCTCCCAACTTCAAATTCAAAACCCACGCCGAAGGCCCAATTATTCAAAATTGGGTCGAAATGTTCAAATTCAATCCTTAGGTCAATGACCCAGTTTTTCCAAGATGATCCATTTCAAAATATTGATGATCCAAGTAATGATGCATCCCCAGCGGATACTCCTAATTCTAATTCAAAAACAGGGCCTAAGCCCCAATTCTTTAGAAATGATTCATTTTTACAAGATCGATGATCTAACCACGTGTTTATGTGATGACTGTTGTCGTATGTGTTTTTTCCATGTTTCAAATGTAACAGAAAATACTTCAACTGCGTGCTCTAAAGTCTTCAACTTTAGACCCATTGCAACTAGGGGCACTAAAGTCGTTGGCTTCAGAGACCATTATCAGGATGAACGGATGACATCCACCAGAGTTTCAACTCAGTTCAATTCAATTCAATACAAGAGCCTGAAATGGAAGAATTCCGCCTCTAAAAACATGATCATCTGTCAATAGATGATTCAAATCAATACAAGAGTCAATACAATAGAGGAAAAATTCCGGTGCAAAAAGCAAATATTCAAGAGTGATGGGAACCTTCTTGGAAAAGTCCCGTCCATTTGGGCATAGATTAGCAGAATGCATGCCAGGAGTTGTTGAACTACGATACAGGTTTGATTCCATCACAACGGATATGCAGGCGCCAAAGGATAAGGCTAAACCCACCCTTTTATTCGAAATAACGGGTCGATGACCAATGATGATTCACTAAAAAAGAACAAAGGTTAATCCCTGGTGAAGTTTCAGGTATGATCTCTTCTTATGGGTGGTGAGCTTATATACGCAAGTTTAATGGACTATAAACGACCCGTGGAAACCTAAGGTCGAGAGGGACTTGGGGTATACTTTTACTAGCGCCTTGTCCAAGCTTGTAGATACCCGTATCTCCTATAGATACCTGTATCTGTCGATATTGACATTTATAGATATTCCGACAAACACCCGATGATGATAGGACGACATGTATTCTTCAGTTGAAAGTCTCACTATTTGTATCTCGTTTTACAATATAGAATGGCCATCGTCAATGGATATTTTTAATTAAATGAAATTTGAATTAATGTTTCTTTTTTTTAAATAATGTTGGAGAATGTGTCCTCAACAATAGTGCTATCACATGTTTAAATCTCAAAATAAGAATACGTAAGGGATGATTCATTTATATAGTCAACTGATCAACCTTAATCAGTAATGATTGGCTAACTAGAGTTTGACATTGCTGTCGTTTGACGGTGGTGATCGGTTGATCCCTTAAGGTCACACCTAAAGGACAATTCCCTTAATAGTCAAATTGATTAATTGTATGACGATACAAGTTAATCAATTCCTTAAAATTGAACAATTCAATTGTGAGAGAGAATATTTTATATCTCATTGTAATTTGATTAAATAAGATTTATTTTAGTAATTAAAATGCTTTATTACTAAAATTGATTATTGTTTGTGAAACAATTGAGATAAGAATGAATGGTTAATTATAATTACAATATGTTGTGAATTATAATTATATGACCCATTTTATTTATGTGATCAAGAATCACTAGTCAATTTGTATTATGGAATTTAATTAATATATAAAATGATATTTATTTGATAAATATGCATTAAATTAATTAATAACATGTAACATACTACATGTGACATATTGTGTGACAAATGACAAATTGACAAAATAAAATGGAGTCCATTTTATACATATGGAACGAAATGGAGGGTGTAGGGTCTGAGGATGATATTATTTTATGAGATAAAGTGCATATCATCATAACTATTGCATACTAGCTTACATACCTACATTTTGATAAGAGTAAAAAGCAAAAGTAAGATGCCATTTTGGCCTTACTCTACCCGGCTCCATCCTCCTCTTTTAATGAGAATTTGTTCTCATTTTACTCTCTCCATTCATTCATTCATCTTACATGCATTCTTGCTCGTCTCTCTCACAATCTCTATAAACTTGTTTTAGAAAATACAATAAATTGTTCATCATAAATTCTAATCACAATTTAAGATTACTAGTGTAGTAATACGTATATTATTAGAATTAATTTAAGGATACTACTATATTAATCTAGTTAATTAATATAATAGTTTAAAGGACTTATCTTGGGTACAATAAAAGGAGGATCTCTACATTGAGATTTTGGAGGATCATCCATTATATTTTAGCTCAAGAACAAATAAGGAAGGTGACCTTATTTGTGCCCTTTTTCGAGCCATATAACAATGTAAGGAACATTATTTTTCCTTATTAATCTCTTATTTAGTTATGCATGCACTAGATCTTAAGAACACAAATTAAAAGGTTAGTTAGTTCACTATTAGAAGAGTCTAATAGTAGGTATATGAATAAGATGGAGATATTTTCTCGTAAGACCAAGGGACAAGTTTGAATCCATGGAGATATTTTCTCGTATTAGACCTATAATCCGAACAATGGTGAAATATAGTCAAGTCCAATTGACTATAATTCCGGTTATTGCTTGAGACGTGTCAAACAGTAACCAAAGTTGGATCGAAAACTCGTCGAATCCAGGTTATACAAAGCTGCGTTTTTTTCTTATAACTTGTCTGACTAAAAACTTAATACAAGATGATTATTTATATAGCTAACTAGATAGACTCCTAATCGAACTCTTCCTAACTTTAATCTAACAACTCATAACAACCAAATAACTAACTCTTATTCAATAAAATAACAACTAACTAAATCTAATCCTAGGATTAGTTTTATTTGACTAACCTACTGAATCCTACTAGTATCAACACTCTGTTTTTCGCGTTTCTTTCTGTGTGGCAGGGCCATGTTTTGCCACGATTTTAGTGCCCCTACCATCAAAACAACCCCTGTTTTACATATTTCAAATGTACACTCTTCCACGATTGCAAAACATATTTCAAATCAATTTTTTGTTGAAAAATGAAGTTCCAATTCAAGTTTATAAAACATGTTTGAAAAGAAATTCTTAATTGTCGATGACGGCCCCTCGAGACAAGATCTATTATCGATTACAACACAAGGCTTTGTCAACGATACATGTAGGTTGAGGGTGCATATAATATCTCCAACCTTCTCCCTTTTATTTATGCTTTTACTGCTTTATTTTATTATTTTATGTCAGTATAAGACCGTCTTACTTTTTGCTAAATGAAACTAGAATAGTTTGAGTATGAGTTAAAATACCATTTCGACACCCGCGTTGCCTCGAATTTAAAAGAATTAATTCATCTGAAGTGATCGATATTCCTCGCTCGTTTACATATCCTTGTGTTGGAAGAGGATAATTAATTAAAATGAGTTTATATCGATTCGTGAAACGATCGTTCATGCTCATTGTAAGTCACGTTTTTTGCTCGGCCTTTGGCTCTCTTATTCAATTTTTATTAACTACTTTTATAACCGTGACACGATTATCTAGGGAAGACTTGCTAAATAACATGTTTAAATCGATGATTTATTCTAACTTGTCAAATCTTCCAAATCATTAGACATTTTAGGACATAAAATGAACTAATTAACATGTAAATGAAATTTACAACTTCTCTAATTCTAATTGAATCCATCTTTCTTTCACTAATATCTCGTTAGTACGGGAGTGCATGCTTATCATCCTTCCGTTTACACTTGATGACTAAAAATGGACAATTTTTGACCCGAATGTGCCTCAAAAACTGTATTGAGTAACACGAGTCTTCTCGTCTTTTATTTTTCGTTTTTATTGTCTTTTAAACTTCAATTATTTACGATCCTATTTTCATAAATAGCGGCTGTCATTAATTTGTTAGCATTTTGGAATTCGATTTAATTGATAGATCGTATTTAATTTGCTATTTTGCCTAACTCATTTTATAAGTCATTTTGGTCAACTTAGAATTAGTTAGTTTTACCTTATTTATTTTTTAAGTCAGATGTTTTTAACAAAACCTTGTTTTATTTAGTTAGACTTGGATAACGCCTAATTCTATAAAACTGAGCGATGTGCATGCAATACGAGGAATGACCTAAGGCCGATTCAGGCCATGAGCTGTCCCCCAAAATGAACGTTTTTTGAGGCCTAAGGCCATGTACCACATCGTGTGTCGTAGGTTATTTTCTACTTGTTTTTATGCGTTAACCACTAACATTTGCTCACATATCTTATGCTAAGCGTAAGCCTTTCTATCCCTCTCTTTGTTTGCGTTCTCTACTTTCTTATGAACTCACATGCTAAATCACTCGACAAGTTATGTGCATTAAAACGACTTAAAAACTCAATTCACATGTTAAGAATTAACACAACGGTTGCATTTCTCACATGTGCTTATAACCAAAATAGCCATCTTTTTCCATTAGTAGAAGTCGTTATTGCAACAGGCGGAGTTGGGTGTTTTTCTAATGAAATAATTTAAGCTTTCTAACACGTAATCTTACACGAATCCGAAATATCTAAAATTTGTTTCTAAATTCCATTTAAAAATTTAGTGGCGACTCTTTCAAAATGTAAAAAAATGATTTTTTTTTAAAAGAAACATTACGTGGATGAATTTCCCTTGTCCACATCTCCCATTGTTGGAGGAGTCAAGGATGTATCGAGACTCGGAATAACATCCATTGTAGAAGGTGACAGCCGAAAACCAAAGGTCTAAGCCATGATGAGGGAACTCTCTTTGCAATTCCTTATACCTCTCCCATGATTCAAATATGCTCTCATCACCCCCTATTTTAGCTCGTTTTATTTGAATATTACTCTTTTATTAGTGTATTTGTGAGCTAATTCCGTGTTCTAGTATCTTTGCTTGTTTTCATTGTATTTTGTAGGAAATGAAGCATTTTTAGCTTTTTCCCATCCAAAGTGCAAGAACTAAGAGTTCACGAGGCTAAAAGAAATGAGATCATGTAAAAGAAAGGGCATTTTGGAGAAATCCGAGTAAAGAAATCCCGAGCATGAAAGATGACATGGGTTGTTGCAAGAAAAAGAAATGACATGAAGCCCAAAAGAAAGTCCAAAAAGACCAAGTCAACTGGCAAGGATAGGATGCCAAATGATGCTCTAACTTAGGGAAATTAAGGAGCTTAATGACCAACTTTGGATGCCCTATGCTAATTAATCAATGATTAATAGATTTAACCGAGAAACAAGCGTCCCCGATCGGGGTGGTCTGTCCCCGATCGGGCTTTATCCCCCATTGAATTTTACGTTTCACCCATTTATCACTATTTATAGGGTGCTTAATCCGTCATTAAGGCATATCTTTTATCATCTTTTATCACATTCCTATACTCTTAAGCACACATATTCTCTTAGTTTTCAAATTAGTTTACATTTCATTAAGCAATTCTATTGTTATAAACAATTTACATAAGCACTTTGTTCTTAATAATACAAGCTTTCCATTCAAGTTATTTGGGTTTGTTATTTGAGTTCTTCTTATTAAAGTTCCAAGTTCTCTTGTGGCGGTAATTTCGTTTCTCGTTTATCTCGTTAAATCATTCTTCATTATCGTTATTTCGTAGTTTACATTATTGTCATTAGCATTTTCATATTAGTTTATTACTTTGCATTATCAAGTTACTATCACCATAGTTTATTTCTAGCAATTTCCTTTACATTTCTTATCATTAGCAATTACACTAATTCATATGTTATCACTATTTAGTTTACTCATAATTCTTATAATTTCATTTAGTTATATTTCGATTAGAATCATGTTTAATAATTCATACATCATTAGTTTAATTTCAAACATAAGTGAGTAGTCTATTTGTCTAGGGATTAGGGAAGCTATGAATAAATAATATTTGTAAATGTTAGATTAGGATGATATAATATTGTCTAATAGTTTCTATCACATGCTTGTTTTATTTGCTAATCTTTGGTAATTGATCACTATCTTATATTAATTTGTTAAGTCACTTTTAGAAGTCGAGAGGTACGAAAATGAATTTGTCTAAGCATGTTTTAGTAGACCGACCTAGCGATAGCGAGAGCTCGTTAGGACCCGTTATATGCTTGACAATAAGGCCAAGAGGTGGTGGTTATAAGACTAAAACAATTGACAATATTATCTAGTTCTAGTTTAGCGTGATCATCTATATGTTTGCATGTGTGACCCGACTCCCCTAGACTCTTTTATCATATTTAATCTACATCATTTTATTTACAAGTTTAACAACCAAACCAACCAAAAAATTGAATCGATCTAGATAGAATATGTAACACCCCCGTACGCCAGAATGCCTTACCAAGGACCATCCCAGTGTATGACGGTGTCACCATCTCGGTTTCCCGAGGAGGTAGATCAAATTAGACAATAAAAGAACAATTATAAATATTAATATATCTTATACAATACAACTAAATACAACGTCTTTATAATAAAGGTACAACCATAACACTCATGACACTGCCTCTCTAGACCGGTAGCGTGATGACTCGATCCCTCCAATCCTAGAAGCCACAATCATCAATACCTGCTAAGCAAACTGCTCACCATCCCCGAATGGATCACCGTAGGTTTTACAAAACAACAACAACGGGGTCAGTACTGACTAATCAAATATAAGACAGAGTAACAATGTCAACAGCTGATCATCCTCTATCCCAGTCTCATGACCTCGCACAGTAACCGACTACACCCCGAAGGGTGTAGCCCTGCCAGATTACCCATCGCAACAGGTAATCCTCGCCGCAGCCCATCCCACCTAGTCCAGCTCATCAACGAGCGACTAACAATCCCTGTCCCTTAATGTGCACATCCCCTTCCGTGGCGGGTTCCACGGAGGGCGAACTAGGGTGTGAAGTCACTCCCGCAAGTGACTCCACCACCATCACAACACACACAGCCTCACAGCTGTCACAATACCACAACCACACCACCGTCACCACTACACTAATACTCCGATGATCAGCAGATAACAATCATACACAGTACAATCACAATCTTAAATCAATTAACAGTAAACTGAGTAGGGAAACCCTACCTCATCGCAAAGCATGTAAGACTTCCATTTACAGCCACGCACGACTCTAATAAGCATCCTAACAATGATAACCATCTCCTATTACACGACTATACTCAAAGAATCACTCAAAAGAACACAAGGCAGAAACTTACCTAACCTTACACATCGGCGGTGACATAGACGACCACCACACACGTCATCCTTCCCCAGCGAATCCCGTCCTTCCCATGGTGGAGGTTTAGGCTAAAGCACTAGAGTGTGAAGATATGGGGTGATAGGAGAGGGAGATAGGCTAGGGTTAGAGAAAGAGAAACTGTCGAGGAAATGAGAAAATGAAATGAATCTCGCGAACTTGCGTTTATGTTAAGGTGTCGACAGCAGCCATACTCGGTCGAGTACGGGAGTACTCGGCCGAGTAGGCTCTACTCGGTCGAGTATGGGTGATACTCGGCCGAGTAGCCTCAGCTAGGTCGAGTAAACAATCCTATAAAACTCATGTTACAAACCTGATCCCTCACCCATTCATCCCTAAGGTCTGTTTGGTCAACAAGATCGGTCAACAGCGTTCTTAAATATCCTGGGTATTACAGTCTTCCCCCCTTAAAAAGAACTTCGTCCCCGAAGTTCAGCCCGCACGCCACTCCCCTCAGGGTTACGCACCGTGACACAACCACTTACACCAAAACGCACTACTCACACCAACCTGACATCACCGTCATACCACATTACCCAAAAAACAATCACCTATCACAGCTACTCCTCCAACAATACTAATCACCAGCTTTCACATATACTTACGGAAATTAATGAATTCATATGCATTCTTTTCCCAAAAGCGACACAACTACTATCAACCATACACAAATGCGAAGCAATACTCAAAACAGTACTCAACCACCACATTCCGTACGCTTATATCAAATATACAAATGCAAAAAAATACACAAATGTAAAGCAATACTAAAAAACAGTACTCAACCACCACATTCCGTACACCTATACCAATTATGATAAAATGAATTGAGACACCCGTGCACAGTACAATCTTCATATTACTTGAATACAACATGGATACAGCTTTAAGGAAACATAAATGTAATTCTGAATGCTAACATGCCTAACATACATGTGATTCCAAATATCATAGTTATAATTAAATACACATTTCACATAAATAAATACTTATTTCCGCGACATTACTCTTCCCCTCTTAAAGGAACTTCATCCCCGAAGTTCACCAGTAGCCACATCGCATGCCCAGAGCCAATACACATATGACATTACTCATAAACTCTTGTAGCACAACTTACTTTATGACATTATACGCTTGCGACTTGTATAGACAGAATTTCTATGTAGTGTATAAAAATAAAAAATTATGGGGTTAACACCAAAATAGCAGCTTAATTCGTGACCAGCTGGGGCGATTATAACCGTCACCAAACATATCCATGCATAAGGCTGGTGACAGTTACAGCACTGTATATTTATGGCAAACTACATCATTTTCTGAGATTTAGAGCCTTATAACTGGTGTCATTCATGACCAGTTCATTTAGAAATTTGAGTAGTTACTCCTTATGAGACATGTTACATAAGTATGCATAAATATGAACTTAATCTACTTAATACCTGTATGCATTCGGGTTCGTGGTTAGTTGACACATGTGGAAGAGGTCGCCCCTTATTCATTTTGCCCATAAGCTCCACACTGCCAAAAATAGCTTTTTTGTCCCGTTACTACATCCTACATTTAGCCTACCCTTGTCAAGCTAGTAGTTTATGTTCTCGGGATTTTTATTTCGTTTTTGGTAGCTAGTGCTCATTTTGAGATGATGTTGGGAAGATGAAAAGGTAAAGAAAATAAAAAGAAAGAAAAAAAAGAAAAAGAGTTCGGAAAAAAAGAGGTCAGTCTATCGACCGGCTACATTGGTCGATCGACTAAGTACTGCAGCAGAAAAAAGAAAATTCGAAAAATCACATGTTGCAATTGTTATGAGTTGGTGATTTTGTACTCCCATGTATTATATGTATCTTATGGGGAGTTTACTAATTGTGGAAATTGTGAGATTCGTGCTTACTATTAAGCACCGTTTAGATTGAAATCTTGAGCAAGAAGTCGGATGTTGTTATTAATTTGGTTCTCTCAGTTACTAGCTTGGCTTTTAACTCTGGTTTTATCCAAATTTATCTTAGCCCTTCCTGCCCATAGCCTCACATATCCATATTTACCTCGGCATGTGTCATGGTCATTAAATGGTTGGAATGCATATGTACGGTTGTAGAGATATTATTCATGTTAGATTGCAGGCATGTTTTTAAGGGTCGTATTTAGGTGAGAGACTTGTTTCGTTCATTCTTCTATCTTGCACAATTAAATTCTCACCCTATTCTTAAATTGAGTGAATGAGCGACCCGTGAGAGTCCGATATACACGAGTCTTGAAGGTCGAAAGTTTGGTAAATTCTTGAACATGTTCAACTCGTTTGCGCTTGACAAAATACTTTAATATTATTTGTTGCATTAAATTGGTTGGGCAAGATAATACGTTCTTGTTTTGAGAAAGAAATTCGTTCCATTAGGTGTTTATATTGAGTCTTAGTGCTTGCTTGGGGACAAGCAAGGTTTGGTTTGGGGAGATTTGATACGTGCATATTCTATACACTTTATTAGCGTTTTTGGCACGTATTTCTATGCGTAATTATTAGCTTTAAGCTATTATTTCTCCCGAAACGGTTTACTTTGTCTTTCCTATGTCATTATTGCAGGAATGACCGAAAGTACGCTAAATCGAGCCTTTATCCGTTCCCGGGGGCATTTTATGGAAACTATGAAGTAGAAGCTCGGAACTAGATCGTCTTGGGATGCGTGCATGAAGATTTGAGGCTGGAATCTGCTGCAGCGTCTCTGGTCAATCGACCAGAGACCCCAGTCTATCGACCGTGGAGTTCAGAAGAGGAAGCACTGTAGCCTGCACTGTACTGGCTGGTCGATCGACTGTGCCACCTGGTCGATCGACCAGGTCTCGAAACTGTGATTTCTTTTACGCGTTTGATCGAGTCCATTTCGTGTTCACAATTAAGCATATGTGGTCGTTGGTCAATGGTCGATACAAAACACAATTTATACTCCACAAACAATTCTACAATTAGTAAAGAGGCAAGTAAAGGTCGGATCCCAAGGGACGGGTATTGAAATGAGAATTCTATTGTAACTAGTAGTGTCTAGGGGGTGTCACAAATTGGGTTGATGTAGAAGGTTACTAAACTAAAATAGCAATGAAAATAAACTAGCAAGATGAATAAAATAAGGGGTGTAAACAATTGGTTAAAAGCACTAGGGTGTCATGGGTTCATAGGGGAATCATGGGATATGATCATACAAACATGTTCTCAAATTATAAGCAAGCAATTATTGTTGTGATGGATTGAGTTGGGTTATATCTTACAATCCTAGGAAAGTTTGGGTCCCGGAGCCGAATCGATTAGATTGTACAACACCTACAAGTCGACTTAATCTTTCCTACTCAACACATGCATGGTCTAACAAGACTCGAGTTGGGTTATGTCTTACAAGTCAAGTTGAAAGGATAGAAGATGATAGTAAATGCAAGGATTCATAGGCTTAGCATTTCATCAAATATAACATGTGCATGTATTAAGATCAAAACAAGCAAGCAAATAAGATATGAAAGCATATGAATTTAAGCATGAATCATTCCCCATGTTGGTTTCCCCTAATCACCCATTAAACCCTAGCTAAGAGACTACTCACTCATTATCATATTGATCATGCTAGAAAGGTTGTCAATCATACTAACATAATGAAACATGATGAATAAATGAAAGTAATTAGCAATAATTAAAAAGGGATTAAGAGATTATACCTACTAATGATTCCAATAATAAAGCAAGAATAATAGAAGTACTTGAATCCTAGATTGAGAGGTTGTCAATCTCTCAATAATAACCCAAATAATCTTCAATTACCCAAAATAAAGTAAGAACAAGAGAGAGATTAAAGAACTAAAACTTGGATTAAAACTTGATTAATACTTGATTACAATATTAAAGAGAGATTTGATTGATATTAACTACACTAATTATTGATAAGAAGAACATGCTCCTCTAATTAGACTAATGGGGTATTTATAGTGAAAATTAGGGAGGATGCATTAGGGTTAACTAAGGGCTAAACTAGTAATTACACTTTTTAAGTTGAGCAAGGAGACTCCGGTATTTTCTGAGATAAGGGCTTCTCTAATCGTAGCTTGAAGAATGAAAACGTCTTTGTCATCAAATCCGTGCGGATGGGAGTCGGGACGGCGGATCTGGGGCTGAGGAATCCGAGCGGATCCTTGGGCAAGACGCTCGGATTGGCGATGGGGAATCCGAGCGGATTCCTTTGAGGGACGCTCGGATTGGGCTGGACGGACGGGCGGATTGTATACAATCCGTTCGGATTGTCCGCAGCGTCAATTCTTCTTCTTTTCTTCCCTTTTCTTCATGAATTCCTTGGCGATTTCCTTGGGGACTCAAGGATCCTTTCTCAACAATGGTCTTCTACTATGCTATGTACAAAGGCCTTCTAGTCTTGTCTCTCCTTGATGCTTGGTCATTGAATACGATCAATTTAGCCTCGTTTTGCCATGAAAATGCAAGATTCTTACTCCTTTCCTACCAAGGGATCAAAATCTCAAAGAATATGCAAAACAAAGAACTAAAGATAAGAAATGACCCAAATAGGCACTAAAAAGCATGGAAACAATGGTAATTCGGGGGCTAAATATGCGCCAATTATGGTCACATCAAATATCCCCAAACCGAACCTTTGCTCGTCCCGAGTAAAGAGGTGACAAAGACTAGGACCAATACTAACCTAACCTAATAATAATAGCCGATATGAGACAATTAGCGGGTCTCACTCCGCCCCTTCAACTCACAACAAGACAACCATGAGGTAGGATGCCTTCTTGCAAGGCAAGGTGGGTCTTGCCAAAATGGCGACACATCCAAACATTAAGCACACAAAAATCACATAATGGATGCATCTACAAAAAGAATAGCCACTTTCCTCATCTAAGTGGCGGAAATTATCTACAAGGGAAGCAATTCAAGGGTACACAATCCTTCATAGATGCAATTTGTTCAAACTACTAAGCCTAGAAGGATACCAATAAATCACCTCCAAAAGGTGTCAAGCTAGGGTACCTTTGTCCTCAATCGTTAAATGCTTTTGTCAAGAGTAGACTCCCTATGGTGTTAGAAACACTGGAGGATCGCGGAATTCCCCCTCTTGCCTAGACAAGAAGAAGGGTCGTCCCCTCTCTACCATGCACAAAAATGGATACGATGGATAAAGGGATCGATAGATATTTGAGTTTCACTTTGGGAGTTTGCTTTTATTTTTGTTTTTTCCCCCAATTTCATTGGCATTTGACATTTGAGAACACTTTCTTGCCATTTCTTTTGATTTTTGGCATTTCAATACTTGACAACTTTTTGCATTTCTTTTTGAACATTTTCAAAGTCACCCCAATTAGTAACGAGGGTGCCTTGTATTTGAAGCTTTAGGAGTTCTATTTTTGCTCCTCTTTTCATTTGATGCATTTTTGCAAACTTTCTTTCACTTTTCATTTCATTGAACTCAAATTGATTTCTTTTTGTGCCCATTCCCTTTGATGACAAAAATGTGGTAGAACATGGATGAATGATAGAAGTATGCATGGTTTCAAGGATCACCTTGGAATAAACGGTAGCCAAGGAGTTATCACACCACAAGGTACTCTTGACTAGGCCTTAAACCATGGGTCAAAGGATACTAGCATGACACATCCTAGGGTGTTTTACAAGCATTCTAACAAGCAAAGTCTTAAGAATAAAAAGCATCTACTAGGGCCTATATACACTTGTCAAGCTTCCCAAATAGACGGTTTTGCAAACTTTTCCTAACATGCAAACTACATGCCGTGATGCAACTAACATATACACATCCTAATGCAAATGATTCTACCTACTAATATGACGTATAATCTAAATGCAAGTCCTAAGTTCACATTGTTTTTACCGCATCAATCAAAATAAAGCCACATAGTCATTAACATAAAGAGGAAAAAGGAGATTGGAAAGATCATACCATGCGGTCTTCAATATCCTCATGTCTCGGATGTGGCGTAGTCAATCAAAGTGAACAAGGATAAACAAACACAATATATACAAGACAATATATATAAAGGAAATGAACTTGTTTTTGGTTTTTCAATTTTTCAAATTTTTATGATTTTTGAAATTTTTCAATTTTTATGGGTTTTTGAATAAAAGTTAAGTGTTAGAATTCCCATCCCCACACTAATATGGGCATTGTCCTCAATGGCCAAAATGATGGAAATTATGCAAAGATGATGCATGATTTCTATACTAAATGCAATTCTACACAAAGCTATACTACATGATGCATGGTTTTTGTTATGACGGAGAGGATAATTTAGATTACCTCCCGTTGTGTATGCATTAACTTCCCCAAACCAAATAAGACACTATTGCTAATGTCAAAGCATGGGTATAGTTCATGCACACACTATGCTATGCATGAAACTAGATTGTCATTTTGGATTTTCAAAAATGGGAACAATAAAGAACACCTCAATGGAACCGAGGTGTGAGTCCTTTGATGTTGCTAGGACTAAACCAACAATGATCAAAATGAAATAGAATACAAAGAGATATAGACAAACCATGGGAGTGTAGGAGTCTCCAAGGCTAGTCTTCCATCATGCTATCATCATCACCACTTCCCTCATGAGAAGTGGTCACATTGCCACTTTCCTTGGCACTTTCTTTATTATCTTTCTCATCATCATCTTCACCATCTTCACCATCTCTTTCTTCATCTCCACTTGCTTCTTCCTCAATATTATCATCAATTTCTTCACCATTTCCAACAACCTCGTTGTCTTCCACCACGTCCCTAGATGCACCCGGAAACAAGGCTTCTCTATTCGCCTAACTAGGCAAAGGACAAGATTGATCAAGGAGTCCTTGCCTAGCTAGATGTAAGAGGGGAGGATATTGAGCCAAATAAGCATTCTTCCGATCTTCATAAGCTTGCTTGTGCATGGCTTGCATAAGAAGAGTGACATAGTCTTTCCCAATTTCAACTCCTTGCGGTTTGAACTCTTCATACACAAAGGGGTAAGGCGGTTTAACAATGGAAGAGGAGGGAATTTCATGATCACCCTTTTGTTGTTGAATGATGTACTCGGCTTCCTTGGATAGGGGAAGTAAATAGTTGGTCCGGTGGACACTTAGACGGCAAATCTTTGCGGGTAAAGTGAATGATCGAGCCTCACTAGTAAGCCACCCATACTTGGTGTCAAGGGGATTGTGAGCAACCCACTTGAACTTGTTAATCATGATGGACATATCAATAAGATGGCCACCTTCCTTTGCCTTGTACTTGTTATCCTTATTGAAATTAGGATCAAAGTGCTTGGCTAGGACCGTGACTAGGCCGCCATTAACAATAACGGTTGTACCCTTCTTCCCACTATCAACATGAAGCCATCTATCAACCAATAGCCTCAAAGAATTGTAAGGCTTGGTGTGAATTCTTCCAATATTCAAAGTTGATTCAAGGAGAATAAAATCGAGTCCTGTGAAATGATTGGTGTCTTTCCTAGCAATTATGGTATTTCCCACAACTTTGTGCCATACTCTTATGCCCGGATGATGGACCAAAAGAGCACGACAAGCATGGAAATCTTCAAATTTCTTTCCGGAGATTGCCTCCCAAAGAGGCTCGGGGTCATACTTCCCATATTGCTTATAATATTTATGTTCATCGCTAAGACCCAAAATTTCACCCAATTCCGGAAAGGTAATGCGTCTACTAGTGTTAGCTAGACGAAACTCAATATTTTCCCTATTCTCAACTTTTGTCACTTTTAAAGAACTTAAGAATTCCAAGACAAGGGAGGGGTATGTTACTTCCTTCATTTCAAACAATTTCTTCAAACCCATGGCATTGAAAAAGGCTTTTGTTTGTTCAAGAACACCCAATTTCTCCAAAGCATCTTTACATATGAATTTGGTGGATTGAATTTGTTTCATAGCAAACTTGACAAATGTATTTCTATGGGTATCGGAAATGAAAGTTACCTCCGGATAATGCAAGAGTTGATCGATTACCGGAGTAGAAGGTGATGCTTCCATAGAAATTTGTTGTTGTTGTACTTCCAAGTTTGGTGTCGATACCACCATTGCCAAAGCTTTCTTTGCTTGTAGAGCTTTTTGCCTTTGAGAGAGAGCCTTTGCTTTTGGTGCCTTTGTTGCCTTTGTTGCTCCCTTTGTTCTTGCCATTTGATGAACTAACCAAGTAAAGAGTCAAAAATCTTCAATTTGTAGAATGCCCAAATCGATCTTGAAGGTGAAAGGCTTTGCCTTTATGAGAACAAAAATCGACTCAAAGGGTGAAGATTTTGTGCTTGGTTTTGATTGTTGTTGAAGATGGAGTGATTGATTTGTTGTTTGAAGGATGGTTTGATTTGATTTTGGTGGATTTTGTTGAGGGTTTTTGTTTTTGAGATGGAGAGGATGAGGGTTTTGATGTTGTGGGTAGTGTTTATGAATGAATGAATGAAGGTGGGATGGGTTATAAAGAAGTCGAGATTTTTCAAGACGCAGGGACAATCCGTGCGGATTGGGCGCAATCCGTGCGGATTCTACAGCTTCAAAATTTTCAAAATCCCGCCTAGAGACGGGCGGATTCTGGGGAATCCGCTCGGATTCTTCTGTGATGGGACGGGCGGATTTCGTGCAGGACGGACGGATTTAGTCCAGAGATTTTTCTTTGTTTTTCTCAGCTGCAAAGACGGGCGTCTTCTCCAAAAGACGGACGGATTCTATGAGACGGGCGTCTTTCCAGAAATCCGCTCGGATTCTTTGACAGTCAAGAAAATTGCAATTTCAGCACAGCCCAAGACGGGCGTCTTCTCAGCAGGACGCTCGGATCTTCTTCAGACGGGCGGATTCTCAGGAATCCGCTCGGATTGGTCCTTGTGTACACGGATTCAGTTCCATCCGTGCACAAACGCATTCCCTTATCATTCCTTCTTTCTTTCTTTCAAATCTTGTGTTCTTCATTGTGGGGGCACTACTAAGGCATGAATAGCCTAGGCAATTGCCATCCCCACACTAAGGTAAAGCACTACACATCAATTAAAATTGTTAATCCCTCCCTCACTTTTCTCTTTGCGTGACAATTATTTTGATCAAAGTAAATAAAATCCAAAAATGACAAAAATGCAATACAAAAATTGAAAAGTAAGTTAGGGAGTTAGAAATATTTACAAGTGGTGGTTTAGGGAGGACTCCACCAAACTCTCATTCTTGATGAGATGTCAAGGGGGCATGTTCAAGGTGTTGTTGATGTTGCTCAACACCTTGAAGAAGTAATCAAAAGCTTGTTCATTGTTATGGTAGAGGTCCTCAATAGACCGTGGCCCTTGTTGTTGATCATGATCGATGGCATGCCCAATGTAGGGATTAAAGATCCCTTCAAATTCGTCGTCCCAAAGACCACAAACTTCATTGAGTTGATCATTGAAAATCTCTTGCTTAGATGGAGACAATTCTCCCAATTTCTTCTCTTGGCCAATGAGGCCATCCTCTTCTTCCTTGGTTGATTTTGATGAGCTTTGCAAGCTCTCCTTGTCACAATTCACTTGCTCTTTGTATGGAGCATCTTCAATTTTCTTCCTCCATTGGGGTTCCGATTTCTTCCTTTCATCTTTTCGGCTATAATGATCAATCATAAAACATGGCTCATGTAAACGAGGAGCTCTCATGGTCTTGTCAAGATTAAAAGTTATGCTTTCATCTCCCACTTCTAGAGTGAGCTCTCCATGTTTCACATCAATCATCGCACCCGCGGTGTGTAGGAAAGGTCTTCCTAAGATGATTGGAATGTTGGAATCTTCCTCCATATCAACAATGACAAAGTCCACCGGGATGAAAAACTTCCCAATTCGCACGGGGACATCTTCCCATATCCCTAATGGTGTCTTCGTCGATCTATCGGCCATTTGAAGTGTGATATTGGTGCATTTAAGCTCTCCCATTCCTAACCTTTTACTCACCGAGTACGGCATGACACTCACACTAGCCCCTAGATCACATAAGGCTTTGTTGATCGTTGTGTCGCCAATGGTACACGGTATTGAGAAGCTTCCCGGATCCTTTAACTTTGGAGGTGAACTCCCTTGAAGTATTGCACTACTCACCTTAGTGAAGGCGATAGTCTCAAGTTTCCGGATCGACTTCTTCTTTGTGAGGATATCTTTCATGTACTTTGCATAGGCCGGAACGTGATTGATTAATTCCGTGAAAGGAATTGAGACTTCTAAGTTCTTCACAATTTCCATGAACTTTCCAAGTTGATCATCAAATTTGGGCTTGGCTTGACGACTTGGAAAAGGAAGTCTAATCACAATGGGCTCCTTCTCTTTGGCTTTGTCTTCATTTTTCTTTGAACTTTCTTCTTTTGATGATTCCCCTTCTTTGGGACTTTGCACAATTTCTTCCTTTTCACTAGCTTTCACAACTTCATTCTCAACTTGCTCCTACGGTGCTTCATATCTTGTACCACTTCTCAAGTGACTGGCACTAACCGTTTCATGTCTAGGGGGATTACTTTGAGGTGGTAATTGCCCCTTTTGTCTTTGTGAGCTTGAAGATGCTAGTTGGGTCAATTGTGTTTCCAACATCTTGGTGTGAGCTAGAATGTTGTTGATGGTGGTGTCTTTTGCTTGGCTATCTTTTTGCATTTGAGTGAAAAATTCTTGTTGATTCTTTTGCATTTGGAGGACCGCTTTTTGGACATCAAAACCTTGGTCATTTTGGTGATTGTATGGATTTTGATTTTGGTAGCCTTGGTTTTGATTGTAAAAGGGTCTTTGATTTTGATTTCTCATGGGTGGTGGAGTGTATGTTGTTTGAGGGTTTTGAACATTTTGGCTTTTGTACGAGAGATTTGGATGGAACTTGGTGTTTTCATTGTAAAAATTTGAATAAGGGGTACCACTTTTGTAAGCTTGGAAAGCATTAACTTGTTCAGTTGTTCCCCTACATTCACTTGAGTCATGACCCAAGGTTCCACAATTCTCACATATCCCACTTGGGATTGATGAGGATGCCGTCATGGCATTGACATGATGCTTTGATGTTCTTGAGTTTTCCTCAAGTCTAGCCATAGCTTGTTCAAACTTCAAGTTGATTGTGTCAATGTGAGCACTAAGTTGAGCACCCAATTGAGTAACGGAGTCCACTTCATACTTTCCTCCTCTAGTAGCCTTGCGAGGTCTACTATATTGTGAATTATGGACCGCCATTTCCTCAATCTTGTTCCATGTTTGATTGTCATCAACTTCGGTGAACATTCCATTTGATCCCATATTGAGAATGTTCCTTGAATCTTCATATAAACCATTCCAAAATTGTTGCACTAAAAACCATTCGCTAAGTCCATGGTGAGGACATGAGCGACAAATACCTTTGAACCGCTCCCAAGATTCATACAAAGATTCTTCATCCCTTTGCTTAAAACCCGTAATTTGAGCTCTTAGCATGTTAGTCTTTTCCGGTGGGTAGAATTTTTTGTAGAAAGCTAGAGCTAACTTCTTCCAAGAATCTATTCCAAGGGTGGCCTTATCAAGGCTCTTCAACCATTGCTTTGCGGTGCCGATTAACGAAAAAGGAAATAAGACCCATCTTATTTGGTCTTGAGTCACGCCCGTTTGAGAGATAGCTTCACAATAATCGCAAAAGGTTTCCATATGAGAATGAGGGTCCTCACTAGGCATTCCCCCGAATTGGCTCCTCTCAACTAGTTGGATGAAGGCGGACTTGGCAATAAAGTTTCCGGTGAGATATTGTGGTGTAGGAGTACCATTTGGTAGATCCTCCTCGGTGGGTATAGAGTGTGACGAGAATTTAGGCATTGTAGGTGGATTTTGTGTGGTATTGTTTAATGGGTTTTCTTCTCCTTCTATTGCGAAAGGATTGACAAACTCACTAGTGGGTTGAACAACTTCACCAACACCTCCCAAATTCCTCCTAACAAGTCTCCTATTATTCGTCAAGGTTCTTTCGATTTCACGGTCAAAAGGTAACAAATCTCTTTGTAACCTTCTAGACATGCAAAATATCAAACAGCTCGAAAACAATTAGAACAAACCTTGAGGAGTTTTACTTCCCCAAGGTGAAAAAGACACAACTAATAACAATAAAAGAAATCTTAAATCAATTAAACACCGTCCCCGGCAACGGCGCCATTTTTGATCGAGTCCATTTCGTGTTCACAATTAAGCATATGTGGTCGTTGGTCAATGGTCGATACAAAACACAATTTATACTCCACAAACAACTCTACAATTAGTAAAGAGGCAAGTAAAGGTCGGATCCCAAGGGACGGGTATTGAAATGAGAATTCTATTGTAACTAGTAGTGTCTAGGGGGTGTCACAAATTGGGTTGATGTAGAAGGTTACTAAACTAAAATAGCAATGAAAATAAACTAGCAAGATGAATAAAATAAGGGGTGTAAACAATTGGTTAAAAGCACTAGGGTGTCATGGGTTCATAGGGGAATCATGGGATATGATCATACAAACATGTTCTCAAATTATAAGCAAGCAATTATTGTTGTGATGGATTGAGTTGGGTTATATCTTACAATCCTAGGAAAGTTTGGGTCCCGGAGCCGAATCGATTAGATTGTACAACACCTACAAGTCGACTTAATCTTTCCTACTCAACACATGCATGGTCTAACAAGACTCGAGTTGGGTTATGTCTTACAAGTCAAGTTGAAAGGATAGAAGATGATAGTAAATGCAAGGATTCATAGGCTTAGCATTTCATCAAATATAACATGTGCATGTATTAAGATCAAAACAAGCAAGCAAATAAGATATGAAAGCATATTAATTTAAGCATGAATCATTCCCCATGTTGGTTTCCCCTAATCACCCATTAAACCCTAGCTAAGAGACTACTCACTCATTATCATATTGATCATGCTAGAAAGGTTACTAACATAATGAAACATGATGAATAAATGAAAGTAATTAGCAATAATTAAAAAGGGATTAAGAGATTATACCTACTAATGATTCCAATAATAAAGCAAGAATAATAGAAGTACTTAAATCCTAGATTGAGAGGTTGTCAATCTCTCAATAATAACCCAAATAATCTTCAATTACCCAAAATAAAGTAAGAACAAGAGAGAGATTAAAGAACTAAAACTTGGATTAAAACTTGATTAATACTTGATTACAATATTAAAGAGAGATTTGATTGATATTAACTACACTAATTATTGATAAGAAGAACATGCTCCTCTAATTAGACTAATGGGGTATTTATAGTGAAAATTAGGGAGGATGCATTAGGGTTAACTAAGGGCTAAACTAGTAATTACACTTTTTATGTTGAGCAAGGAGACTCCGGTATTTTCTGAGATAAGGGCTTCTCTAATCGTAGCTTGAAGAATGAAAACGTCTTTGTCTTGAAATCCGTGCGGATGGGAGTCGGGACGGCCGGATCTGGTGAGAATCCGAGCGGATCCTTGGGCAAGACGCTCGGATTGGCGAGGGGGAATCCGAGCGGATTCCTTTGAGGGACGCTCGGATTGGGCTGGACGGACGGGCGGATTGTATACAATCCGTTCGGATTGTCTGGCAGCGTCAATTCTTCTTCTTTTCTTCCCTTTTCTTCATGAATTCCTTGGCGATTTCCTTGGGGACTCAAGGATCCTTTCTCAACAATGCTCTTCTACTATGCTATGTACAAAGGCCTTCTAGTCTTGTCTCTCCTTGATGCTTGGTCATTGAATACGATCAATTTAGCCTCGTTTTGCCATGAAAATGCAAGATTCTTACTCCTTTCCTACCAAGGGATCAAAATCTCAAAGAATATGCAAAACAAAGAACTAAAGATAAGAAATGACCCAAATAGGCACTAAAAAGCATGGAAACAATGGTAATTCGGGGCTAAATATGCGCCAATTATGGTCACATCAAATATCCCCAAACCTAACCTTTGCTCGTCCCGAGTAAAGAGGTGACAAAGACTAGGACCAATACTAACCTAACCTAATAATAATAGCCGATATGAGACAATTAGCGGGTCTCACTCCGCCCCTTCAACTCACAACAAGACAACCATGAGGTAGGATGCCTTCTTGCAAGGCAAGGTGGGTCTTGCCAAAATGGCGACACATCCAAACATTAAGCACACAAAAATCACATAATGGATGCATCTACAAAAAGAATAGCCACTTTCCTCATCTAAGTGGCGGAAATTATCTACAAGGGAAGCAATTCAAGGGTACACAATCCTTCATAGATGCAATTTGTTCAAACTACTAAGCCTAGAAGGATACCAATAAATCACCTCCAAAAGGTGTCAAGCTAGGGTACCTTTGTCCTCAATCGTTAAATGCTTTTGTCAAGAGTAGACTCCCTATGGTGTTAGAAACACTGGAGGATCGCGGAATTCCCCCTCTTGCCTAGACAAGAAGAAGGGTCGTCCCCTCTCTACCATGCACAAAAATGGATACGATGGATAAAGGGATCGATAGATATTTGAGTTTCACTTTGGGAGTTTGCTTTCATTTTTGTTTTTCCCCCCAATTTCATTGGCATTTGACATTTGAGAACACTTTCTTGCCATTTCTTTTGATTTTTGGCATTTCAATACTTGACAACTTTTTGCATTTCTTTTTGAACATTTTCAAAGTCACCCCAATTAGTAACGAGGGTGCCTTGTATTTGAAGCTTTAGGAGTTCTATTTTTGCTCCTCTTTTCATTTGATGCATTTTTGCAAACTTTCTTTCACTTTTCATTTCATTGAACTCAAATTGATTTCTTTTTGTGCCCATTCCCTTTGATGACAAAAATGTGGTAGAACATGGATGAATGATAGAAGTATGCATGGTTTCAAGGGTCACCTTGGAATAAACGGTAGCCAAGGAGTTATCACACCACAAGGTACTCTTGACTAGGCCTTAAACCATGGGTCAAAGGATACTAGCATGACACATCCTAGGGTGTTTTACAAGCATTCTAACAAGCAAAGTCTTAAGAATAAAAAGCATCTACTAGGGCCTATATACACTTGTCAAGCTTCCCAAATAGACGGTTTCGCAAACTTTTCCTAACATGCAAACTACATGCCATGATGCAACTAACATATACACATCCTAATGCAAATGATTCTACCTACTAATATGACGTATAATCTAAATGCAAGTCCTAAGTTCACATTGTTTTTACCGCATCAATCAAAATAAAGCCACATAGTCATTAACATAAAGAGGAAAAAGGAGATTGGAAAGATCATACCATGCGGTCTTCAATATCCTCATGTCTCGGATGTGGCGTAGTCAATCAAAGTGAACAAGGATAAACAAACACAATATATACAAGACAATATATATAAAGGAAATGAACTTGTTTTTGGTTTTTCAATTTTTCAAATTTTTATGATTTTTGAAATTTTTCAATTTTTATGGGTTTTTGAATAAAAGTTAAGTGTTAGAATTCCCATCCCCACACTAATATGGGCATTGTCCTCAATGGCCAAAATGATGGAAATTATGCAAAGATGATGCATGATTTCTATACTAAATGCAATTCTACACAAAGCTATACTACATGATGCATGGTTTTTGTTATGACGGAGAGGATAATTTAGATTACCTCCCGTTGTGTATGCATTAACTTCCCCAAACCAAATAAGACACTATTGCTAATGTCAAAGCATGGGTATAGTTCATGCACACACTATGCTATGCATGAAACTAGATTGTCATTTTGGATTTTCAAAAATGGGAACAATAAAGAACACCTCAATGGAACCGAGGTGTGAGTCCTTTGATGTTGCTAGGACTAAACCAACAATGATCAAAATGAAATAGAATACAAAGAGATATAGACAAACCATGGGAATGTAGGAGTCTCCAAGGCTAGTCTTCCATCATGTTATCATCATCACCACTTCCCTCATGAGAAGTGGTCACATTGCCACTTTCCTTGGCACTTTCTTTATTATCTTTCTCATCATCATCTTCACCATCTTCACCATCTCTTTCTTCATCTCCACTTGCTTCTTCCTCAATATTATCATCAATTTCTTCACCATTTCCAACAACCTCGTTGTCTTCCACCACGTCCCTAGATGCACCCGGAAACAAGGCTTCTCTATTCGCCTAACTAGGCAAAGGACAAGATGGATCAAGGAGTCCTTGCCTAGCTAGATGTAAGAGGGGAGGATATTGAGCCAAATAAGCATTCTTCCGATCTTCATAAGCTTGCTTGTGCATGGCTTGCATAAGAAGAGTGACATAGTCTTTCCCAATTTCAACTCCTTGCGGTTTGAACTCTTCATACACAAAGGGGTAAGGCTGTTTAACAATGGAAGAGGAGGGAGTTTCATGATCACCCTTTTGTTGTTGAATGATGTACTCGGCTTCCTTGGATAGGGGAAGTAAATAGTTGGTCTGGTGGACACTTAGACGGCAAATCTTTGCGGGTAAAGTGAATGATCGAGCCTCACTAGTAAGCCACCCATACTTGGTGTCAAGGGGATTGTGAGCAACCCACTTGAACTTGTTAATCATGATGGACATATCAATAAGATGGCCACCTTCCTTTGCCTTGTACTTGTTATCCTTATTTAAATTAGGATCAAAGTGCTTGGCTAGGACCGTGACTAGGCCGCCATTAACAATAACGGTTGTACCCTTCTTCCCACTATCAACATGAAGCCATCTATCAACCAATAGCCTCAAAGAATTGTAAGGCTTGGTGTGAATTCTTCCAATATTCAAAGTTGATTCAAGGAGAATAAAATCGAGTCCTGTGAAATGATTGGTGTCTTTCCTAGCAATTATGGTATTTCCCACAACTTTGTGCCATACTCTTATGCCCGGATGATGGACCAAAAGAGCACGACAAGCATGAAAATCTTCAAATTTCTTCCCGGAGATTGCCTCCCAAAGAGGCTCGGGGTCATACTTCCCATATTGCTTATAATATTTATGTTCATCGCTAAGACCCAAAATTTCACCCAATTCCGGAAAGGTAATGCGTCTACTAGTGTTAGCTAGACGAAACTCAATATTTTCCCTATTCTCAACTTTTGTCACTTTTAAAGAACTTAAGAATTCCAAGACAAGGGAGGGGTATGTTACTTCCTTCATTTCAAACAATTTCTTCAAACCCATGGCATTGAAAAAGGCTTTCGTTTGTTCAAGAACACCCAATTTCTCCAAAGCATCTTTACATATGAATTTGGTGGATTGAATTTGTTTCATAGCAAACTTGACAAATGTATTTCTATGGGTATCGGAAATGAAAGTTACCTCCGGATAATGCAAGAGTTGATCGATTACCGGAGTAGAAGGTGATGCTTCCATAGAAATTTGTTGTTGTTGTACTTCCAAGTTTGGTGTCGATACCACCATTGCCAAAGCTTTCTTTGCTTGTAGAGCTTTTTGCCTTTGAGAGAGAGACTTTGCTTTTGGTGCCTTTGTTGCCTTTGTTGCTCCCTTTGTTCTTGCCATTTGATGAACTAACCAAGTAAAGAGTCAAAAATCTTCAATTTGTAGAATGCCCAAATCGATCTTGAAGGTGAAAGGCTTTGCCTTTATGAGAACAAAAATCGACTCAAAGGGTGAAGATTTTGTGCTTGGTTTTGATTGTTGTTGAAGATGGAGTGATTGATTTGTTGTTTGAAGGATTGTTTGATTTGATTTTGGTGGATTTTGTTGAGGGTTTTTGTTTTTGAGATGGAGAGGATGAGGGTTTTGATGTTGTGGGTAGTGTTTATGAATGAATGAATGAATGAATGAAGGTGGGATGGGTTATAAAGAAGTCGAGATTTTTCAAGACGCAGGGACAATCCGTGCGGATTGGGCGCAATCCGTGCGGATTCTACAGCTTCAAAATTTTCAAAATCCCGCCTAGAGACGGGCGGATTAAGGGAATCCGCTCGGATTCTTCCGTGATGGGACGGGCGGATTTCGTGCGGACGGACGGATTCTAGTCCGAGATTTTCTTTGTTTTTCTCGGTACAGCAAAGATGGGCGTCTTCTCCAAAAGACGGACGAATTCTATGAGACGGGCGTCTTTCCAGAAATCCGCTCGGATTCTTTGACAGTCAAGAAAATTGCAATTTCAGCACAGCCCAAGACGGGCGTCTTCTCAGCAGGACGCTCGGATCTTCTTCAGACGGGCGGATTCTCAGGAATCCGCTCGGATTGGTCCTTGTGTACACGGATTCAGTTCCATCCGTGCACAAACGCATTCCCTTATCATTCCTTCTTTCTTTCTTTCAAATCTTGTGTTCTTCATTGTGGGGGCACTACTAAGGCATGAATAGCCTAGGCAATTGCCATCCCCACATAGGGGAGAAAGCAAATGAAGTGTATGGTCTATAGGATGATGAATATGAATTTGAAGGATTGGTTAATCCCTACATTGGGAATGCTATGACTCTAGACCAAGGGCTTGATGGATCCTTGCCAACACTTTGAATCGGATTACAACAATGAAGACAATAATGTACAAGGGTCTATGCAAGACCTTTACCATGAAAATGAACAAGCCTTTGACTACTTCTACAAGGTGTTGAGCAACATCAACAACACCTTGGCTTTGCCCCCTTGAAACCTCTCAAGAGAAGGAGAGTTTGGTGGATTCCTCCCTAAACCACCATTTGTAAATATTCTAACCTCTTAACTTGCATTTCATATTAACTTGAACATTACTCAATTTTTGCATTGCAATCTACATGCTTTGTTTGACGAATTTGTGTAACATGAGAGCAAGTGAGGGAGGGATTTTAATGTGCATTAAATGTGTAGTGCTTGATGATCAAGTGTGGGGAAGCACATGCCTAGCCTAAACCAAGCCTTTGTAATGCTACCCAAGAAGAAATGAAGAAAGAAAGAAGAAGATTTAACACGGGGAGAAGATCCCCACTAGCAGACCGGAGCTCAAGGGGACTGGGAAAGGGATACAATGTGAAGTTTTAATCTGGAAGTAATTCTGCCCGAGTCGACCTCAACCCGAGCGACCCACTGCTAAAGTCACTCGACCTCAGCTCAAGTCGTGGGGACTGCAAGAGCTCTCAATTGTCATATTTTTCACTGGAAGACAATCTACCCGTCTCAGGCACAAGTCGAGCGAGCCAAGCAACAATCCGCCTGACTTGCCCTCAAGACGGCCGTCTCCAAAGCCCTGCGGATAGTTGATTTTTCACTGGATGAAAATCCGCTCGACCCTAGCCCTGTCCGCCCGTCCCTACCTGTTCTATCACCAAAACACAGGACCAAACCCTCTTCTTCATTCCATTTCATTTCATTCAAACACAAACATAATATTTTCCCCCTCACTTCAACCTTCAAACCCTCATCCAAAAACAACAATCTCTCATCTAAATTCACCACAATCAAGTCCAAACTTGCTCAAATAAAAAACAAATCACTCCTTTATCAACAATAATACCATTTAAACAACAATTTCTTCTCAAAATCAATCAATTCCTCTAGGATTAGGAGAAATCCGAAAATCAAATTGATTGGGCATTCAATTGAAACTTGAAGAAAAAAGGAGCATTTAAGCATCAACTTGGCGGGCAAGCCAAGACCGTCATCAAACAACAACGAAATCCAAGAGAAGAGCCCTCCTCCTCCATTGTTACACCACCATATCGCTTTGCCTACCACGAGTTCAAATCGAGTAATGCTATGGCGGGCAATGACTAATTGACCCAACTAATGCAACATATGCATAAAGAAGCATACAATGATCAGGTGAATGCCTATTATGCCTAATATCCACCCCTTTACCATCTTGCTAGGCAAGGAATCCTTGATCCTTTGAGTTCTTTGCCAAATTGGGTGGATAGGAAAGTATTCTTTCATAATGCTTCTCAAGATGAAGAAAGGGATGATCGGGAAACAAGGAGAGAGAGAGGGAAGTTGATGATGAGAGCGGGGAAGGTAGTGGGTCTTGCCAAGATGATGAGGAAGAAGATCAAAGTTCAAGTGAAGAAGATGATGGTAAAAACTCTTGTTCAATGGAGGTAGATGATGATGAGGATGTCGCGATGAGCGAAAATTGATAGTTGACTAAGCTTGAAGGAGGGCACTACAATGCGGGGTTGATCACTAATGCTAGTACCAACCTATTCCATTGTGAGTCTCCCACCCCTCTTTTTTCTTTGTTTTTGTCTCATGTTTCCATGACTTGTATAATATTTAACTTGTATCTTTTAGAGAGTCACTTTGGACTCTTGGTAGTTTTGAGTTTGGAGTCCTAGCCCCACTCAAAGAACTCCCACCTCGGTCACATTGAGGTGTTTATCTTTTTGCTCCCACTACAAGAATCCAAAATGACAATCTTCATTTATGCGTTGCATTTCATGCCTTGTGAATGAACTTCCCTTTCTTTTTGCACTAACAATAGTGTTTTGTCCGGTTTGGGGAAGTTCACTCATAAGGAATGCGAGTTAATTCAACTTAGCTCTTCGAACAATAGAAAGTATGCACTATATAGTCTAGCTTAGTTTGCATCACTTGTATATCTTTATCACATGTAAATTTTTCACATATAGTTTGCATCTAGTGTAGAATCATGCATCTTTCATTTCATTGCATTTGCACAATTCGCTATTGTTTTGTCCATTTGTGACAATGTCCATTCTAAGTGTGGGGATGGGGAATTCTAACACTATCTAACTCAAAAAATTCAAAAATGATAAAAATTTTAAAAATCCAAAAACATGCTCTTCCCTTTGTAGTGTAGAAATGTTTATATTGTATATATATTTGTTTGTTTGTGTCCACCCCTATCACTTGGGACCGACTACGCCACATTCGAGGCATGAGAAATATGAATACCACATGGTATGATCTTCCCAAATCTCCTTTTTCTTCTTATATGTTAATGACAATGCGGCTTCTTTTTGTTTGATGCGGTACAAACCAATGTTATCTTAGGAGTTGCATTTAGATTATATGGCATACTAGTGATAATAGCATTTGCATTAGGTTGTATATATGCTAGTTGCATCATGGCATGTCGTTGCATTTTAGGAAAAAATTTGTGAAAATGTCAAGTTGGGAAACTTGGCAAGTGTATATAGGCCATTGTAGATAATTTTTCTTCTTGAGACTTTGTTTGCTAGAATACCCTCAAGACACCTTAGGATGTGTCATACTAGTATCTTTTGACCCATGTGCTAAGACCTAGTCAAGAGTACCTTGTGGTGTGATGACTCCTTGGCTACCGTTTATTCCGAGATGATCCTTGATGCCATGCAATCGTTCTTTCATTTCTATCATCATGTTTTGCCAATACAAAGGGAATGGGCACAATAATCTCCAATTTGAGTTCAAGTACCAAAGTGAAAGCCAACAAGTTTGAAAAACAAAATTGCATCAATGAAAAGAGGAGCAAAAATAGCCTCCTATGCTTCAATAAAAGTGCCCTTGCTACGAAATGGGGTTAATTTGAAAATGTTCAAAGAGAATGCAAAGAATTGCCAAGTATCAAAATTGCCAAACATAAAAAATGGCAAAGAAATGTTCTCAAAAGACAAATGCCACAAGAAATTGAGGGGAAAACAAAACAAAAGCAAACCACCATTGTGAAACTCAAAGCATATTGATCCCTTTTATCCATTAATGATTCTTTCTTTGTTGCATGGTGGAGAGGGGACGACCCTTCTTCTTGTCTAGGCAAGATGGGGAATTCCACGATCCTACAGTGTTTCTAACACTATAGGGAACCTACTCTTGACAAAAGCATTTAGCGATTGAGGATAAAAGTACCCTAGTTTGACACAACTTGGAGGTGATTTGTTGGTATCCTTTTAAACTTAGTAGCTTGGAGAAATGATATCTACAATGGAATGTGTATCCTTTAATTGCTTCCTCTTTAGATGATTTCCGCCACTTAGATGAGGAAAGTGGCTATTCTTTTGTAGATGCATCCATTACTTATCTTGTGTGCTTAATGCTTGGATGTCTCGCCATTTTGGCAATCCCCGCCTTGCCTTGAAAGAAGGCATCTTACCTCATAGATGTCTTGTTGTGAGTTGAAGGGGCGAAGTGAGACCCACTAATTGTCTCACATCGGCTAGTTATTAATAAGTGTCATAGTTTTAGTCACCTCTTTACTCGGGACGAGCAAAGGTTCGGTTTGGGGATATTTGATGTTACTCATATTTGTGCACATTTAGTCCCCGAACTAGCCTCGTTCCTATGCTTTCTAGTGCTTATTAGGGTCGTTTCTTATCTTTAGTTCCCTACTTTGCATATTCTTTGAGGTTTTGTGTCCTTGGTAGGAGAGGATTGCTATCCTTGCATTTATGTAGCAAAGTAGAGCTAAATGGAGTGCATCTAATGACCAAGCATCAAAGAGGAGACCATTAATAAAGACCTAAGTGAATAAATGAAGTACAATGGGCAATGATGAAGACCCCCATGACCTCCAAACGATCCCCAAGGATCCTTAGGCAGTCAAAGAAGAAGAAGACGAGCTGATCAAAGATCCGGGCGTCCCGAGCCCAGGTCAGGCGTCTCAAGCCTCAAACCGGGCGTCTCACCTTCACATCGAGCGGATCCCTGGGCAGCACGAGTTTGCTTCAATGTCAATCCGGACGGCTCCTTATGGGACTTGCAAAGCACTAATCTTCTTCTTAGGAACTTAATCGCCATTTAAGCCCTTAGTTACCCTAATACTTGTACTTATATAAATACCCTATTGTGTTAGGGGATTAATCACCAAGTTATAATTTAGCATTAATCAAGTTTAGAGATTACTAATTAAGTTGTATTCACTCATTTCAATATTAATCAAATCTTAATTCCTCTTTAATCATTCAAGTGATCTTAGTTTGAGTTGGGTAATTTGAAGACTATTTGGTTTTATTGAAGACTTGACAACTCTTCCTCATTCATCAAGTGTTCTTCTATTATTTTGCTTATTATTTGGACCATCCTTAAGTTGGTATAATTCCTTTTGCCCTTGCTTAATTAATTATTGCTTACTCATTCATCATGTTTAACTTTGCTAATATTTGAGAGATGATAAAATCTAGAGAGAGAAACGATTTAGGTTAACTTCATCTTTGATTAGCAATGGCTCGTCAAAAAAGAAATCAATCTAGATATAGTAGAGTAATTAGAGTAGTAAATCATAATAATCCTCAAAAAACTCCCAAAAAAACACAGATTAGTAATAGTATTTCACATAATAATAAATCTGGTTCTAGGTTTCAACATCTCGATCAGGAAATTGACGATTCTCAGGTTGATATTCAGGTTGAGGATTGCGTTCTTGATGAGGAATGGGGAAATCAGGCCATTCAATTTCAGTAATGGTATGGATTCAATCGTTGAAGAAGATTCAGATGATGGGAGCAATTGGACGGAGGTGAATTCGCGATCAAGGTCAAGTTCTGAAAGAGTAAGTCCTCTTCGTTTGACTTCTGATGATACTGAATCTGAGTTAGCATATTGGTCGACTGCTGTCTATTGTTCCGTGCTTGGTGCGAATCCTCCGTTTAAGACCATTGATGGGTTTGTAAAGCGGGTTTGGGTATATACTGAATATGATCAGATTTCTTTTCATTCCAATGGCATATTTCTAGTTCGTTTCAAACCTGAGGCTATGAAGTTACGAGTCTTACAGTCTGGGCCTGTCTTTTTTGATAACAAACCTGTGGTTGTCAAAGAATGGACACCGAATTCTAAGTTGATTCGTGAGGCTGTTGATATGGTACCAATCTGGATCAGGTTCTATGGATTAGCTCTCAAGTTTTGGGGGAATGAGTTGAACAAGATTGCATGTCTGGTAGGGGTTCATGTGAGGTGTGATAGCAATACACAACTGAAAACCTTCATAGGGCATGCGAGGGTGATAGTTGAAGTCAAAATGGGGGCAGATCTGCCTGATGTGATAGAATTCACTAATGAGTTGGATGTCTTGCACAGGCAGATTGTGCACTATGAATGGAAGCCTATCATTTGTACGGAGTGTAAGGGTGTGGGTCATGTGGCTAGAGATTGCAGGACTAAGCAGCACAAGGGGCAAAGGTAGGTCAGACAAAAGTGGGTTCCAAAGGGGAGGGTTCAGCAACAACATGTTGTTGTACCTGAGCCTGATGTGATTCCACCACCTGCTAGTTCTTTAAGGGTCCAACCCAGGAACAATTTTAGCCTTTCCAGAGGCTTTGTTACTCCAATCCCTGTGTCATTTACTCCTTTCTCTCCAGCAGGAGTTCTGACTAAATTTACTAGGCAAGGGGGCATGAGCATGGGTAGTGGCAGGAGAACTTTTTTGGAGGTTCTTGAGCATTCTGTGCAGTATAAAGTGATTGAGGAGGAGACAGGGGAGCAAGGCCTTGTCATTGAGAATGGGCAGTATTGAGTTCTGGAACGTGCGTGGTATGAATAGTGTAAATAAGCATAAAGGTATTAGGTGGTTTTTGCATTTAAATAATTTAGGAGTATGTGGGCTTTTAGAAACTAGAGTTAAAACTTTTGCAATTAAGAAAGTACATCAAGGGATTAGTTCTCATTGGTCTTTGGTTCAAAATAATGACAGCCATGATGGGGGCAGGATATGGATTCTCTGGGATGCAAGTAATTATGATGTGGAGGTTTTGAGAAGTGAGGCTCAGGTGGTGCATACCAGACTTACGTTTCTACCAACTGGGAATGTTTGGTGGTTATCAATGGTATATGGGTATAACAGATTGGTTGATCGTTCTACTTTATGGCAATCTATTAAGTGTATGAAGAATTCTATTAGGGGTCCTTGGGTTGTTATGGGTGACTTTAACAATGTGTTGGCTATGAATGAGAGAATTGGGTCAGAGATTACTGATGTTGAGGTAAGGGATTTTCAGGAGTGTGTTGACTATTGTGGTTTGTGTGACATTCCTACTCAAGGAGCTTGTTTCACATGGACAAACAAACATGAGATTGGGGACTTGAAATTCAACAGAATTGATAGAACACTAGTCAATGATAGCTGGCTAGTAGAGTATCCAAATACCATTACTATGTATCACCCTGAGGGAGTTTTTGATCATTGCCCGTGCACAATGAAGCTCACCTCTGAAGTAGGACTACAGAAAAGATGCTTTAAATACTTCAACATGTGGGGGAAGAATCCTGAATTTCTTGATACTGTTCAGGCTATTTGGAGGGTTCCTTTGTATGGGTATAAAATGTTTCAGTTAGTTAAGAAACTTAAACTATTGAAACAACCATTGAAAGAGCTTAACAGTGCTGGATATGCCAACATTGAGACCACTACTAAGGTTGCACTGAAGCATCTTCACAGCATGCAGACTCAGTTGCAGGTTGACCCTACTAATATTGGACTACAGCAGGCAGTTAAGGATGTTGATCTCCTCTATAAAGAACGTGAGATAGCTATGAGAAGTTTTCTTGCACAAAAGGCTAAAACTCAATGGCTTAGTGATGGAGATGACAATACTCATTACTTCCATAGGTTCATCAAAGCTCGCAGGATGCAGAATAGGATCCTTGGAATATATGACATGGATGGTAATAATCATACTACTCCTGCTTCTATTGAAGAAGCATTTCTAAAATACTACAAGAAACTTCTGGGAACTCAAACTAAAGTGGTTAAGGTGCATAGGGGTATAGTCCAGAAAGGCAACTTGGTAACTAATGAGCATAAATTGAGGTTAATTAGTGATGTGACTGATAATGAGATCAAAGAGGCTTTGTTCTCTATACCTGCTGATAAAGCACCTGGACCTGATGGGTATAACTCTCAATTTTTTAAAGATTCTTTTGAAATTATTCGAGATGATTTATGCTGTGCTGTGAAATAATTTTTTTCTGCTGGAAGAATGCTTAAGCAAGTCAACTCTACCACCTTGACTCTAATTCCTAAGAAGGACAGACCCTTGACAGTGGCTGATTTCAGACCAATTGCATGTTGCAATGTGGTCTATAAGATAATTTCTAAAGTGATATATGCCAGATTAGCAACTGTGCTGCCAGATATCATTAGTGAGAATCAGAGTGCGTTTTTAAAGGGGAGGGACATTGTTGATAACATTATGATTTGTCATGATTTGGTGAGGCTATACAAGAGAAAAGCATGTTCCTCTAGGCGTCTAATTAAGGTGGATCTCAAGAAGGCATATGACTCTGTTGAATGAGATTTCATTAGACAAATGCTGGTTGCTATGGAGTTCCCTCAGAAGATGATTCAGTGGATTATGGAGTGCATTTCTACTCCTTGGTTTACGTTGTCACTTAATGGCTCCACCTTTGGGTACATTCAGGGGAAAAGAGGGATTAGACAAGGAGATCCCATGTCTCCTCTACTTTTTACCCTTAGCATGGAATACCTTAGTATGATTTTGAATTCAGTGACCAGCACCTTGGAGTTCAATTACCATCCTATGTGTGGAGCACTTAGGTTGACTCACCTGTGCTTTGCAGATGATCTCCTAATGTTTTGCAGTGGGGATAAATATTCTATTTGCACCATTCTAAGAGCTTTTGCCACTTTCTCTTGGGCTTCTGGGATGGTAATGAATAGAGAGAAATCAGATATTTATTTTAATGGTATGAGTAATGAGGATAGCCAGTATGTGATAAGAGTTTCAGGTTTCAGAGAAAGAAATTTTCCCTTCAGGTATCTTGGTATTCCCATTTCTTATAAGAGACTGGCTGTAAGGGATTGTTCCAAGCTTGTTGAGAGGGTGGTTATGAGAATACGTGGATGGGGAGCTAGAAAGCTCAGTTATGCAGGTTGACTTGTACTTGTTCAGCCTGTTCTTTCCCAGCTGCATAGTTTTTGGTCTCGTATATTTATTATTCATGTTACTGTGATGGATAGAATTGAGCTTATTTGCAGGAATTATTTGTGGAGTGGGTCTGAGGAATTTCTTAAAACTTCCCCTGTTGCGTGGACTAAGGTTTGCACTGCTAAAAAGTCTGGTGGACTTGGTATTATAAACTGTAAACTGTGGAATGTAGCAATGCTGGGCAAATATGTATGGTGGCTAACATTGAAGGCAGATCATCTAGGGATTAGATAGGTGAATCACATGTACATTAAAGACCATAATTGGCTGGATTATGTGTAACACCCATGAATTTCCCATTTTGACATTTAAAATTTATTAAACCGTTTGATTACTTTATTATATGTTTTTGAATTATTCAATTTAATTAATTTTATGTCAAACACGATTTTTATAAAAGTAATATATGAAAGCTCATTTATATGAAAATATGTATTATTAAATTATAGTTTTGAGGCATAACTTATATAAGAATTTATGTATACATATTTTTAGTCGGACAGTAATAATAAGTGGCAGTAATAATAATAATCTCCGTCTTAATTTCCGTCTAAACCTTAGACCGTCACATTTCATTTTATACCTACTTTAGTCCGGACCAACCAAAAACCAACAACACATTCACCTACCTATACTCTACTTTTATACTTTATATATGTATATTATTATATTATTATTATTATTATTATTATATTATTATTATATATTATTATTATAATAAGATGTGTGTGGTTGTTGTTGTTGTTACACGCCCCCACCCCGCACTCCCTTCTTCCTCTTTCTTTCGAAAAACATGAGTAACAGCAGCAATGAACAACAGAGACCGTACAAACACCATTTTCGACCTCCAAAAACCCAGATTTCTCTCTTATTTCTCAACCTTTTCCTCTTATTTTTACACCATTAGCTTCCTCTCTTCTTCCTCCTCATTTCTAGGTAAGAAAGTCTTAATCTTGTTGAATTTTCGAAATGGACATCTTATGACAAACTCGGTTTTGGTGACTCAAACAACTCGTTTTTCCTCCCTTTTAGTTGAAGACCTCGAATACTGAAGAAAAGCTCGTGCTTTGGACGTTTTCCATCGTGAATTCAAGAGTTAAAGGTAACGGTGATAGGTTACTCGACAATGAGTCGATATTTCCGTCTTGTTGTGTCGTTTTATATGTTCCTTTCGAATAATGTTTAATTCTTTACTTTTATTTCGTTTGTATGATAAATTTTGCGTATCATTTTGGCGATGGATTGAGGTTGTTTGAGTCCCGAACTCCATCGTGAGCTTTGTTGGTTTGAGCTCGGATGATGGCTCTCAATGACGGATAAAAATTGGCTGCTTTACACGATAAACTCGAGTATTGTTGGAGTAACTGCAGTGACCGTTAATCATGTAATTGACGTGCTTTATTTCCGTCTCAACCCTGCTTTCATTTTCGTATAAACTTTGAGTCGACATGACTATTTTTGGGACTCTATTTTGTGGCCGTGAAAGGGCTGTTTGGACTCTATTTTGGGTGGTCGACATGGTGCTTGTTGGTCGGCTAGTTACGGCCTGCCCTGGGGCTCTTATAGCCTGCTTTTAGTGGTGGTTGTAGACCGTGTTGGCGGTGTTCGCAGCCGCTATGGTGACCTATTTCAACCTGCTCTTGGAACTGTTTTGACTCGACTTGTGGGACTGTTTTGCAGTCTGTGTGGTGGCCGTGTGAGGGTATTTGGGAGGACTGAGTTGCGCTGCCTTTGGAGGCTGAGGTGGTCACGGTTCACTTTGATTGTTCGGGGTATAGAATGGTTAATATGTGTGGTATAATTAGTGTATACGATATCCGTCTTAAGCTTGGCCATATGTCCGTCTTTTGGGTTCACATGTTGGATTCGGGTGAGTTGTGGTGGTTGTGAGGAGGGGCCTGAGGCCGGGCAGGAGCTGGCCGTGGGCTGAGATGCTGGCCAGGGTTGGTTGGGCGTAGTTCTGATCATGGTTGGTGAGTTAAGTGGTTGGCGCTAGTTAATTTATTTGAAACATTTGAATTTCCATCTCGTGTCTTTATAAAACGCAATTCGTTAAATTCGTTCGTTTAAATACTTTCCTTTTATGGTTTATACTTATATAATCCCATTATTTAATTATTTAAATTACCGTCTCAAATATGCTCATATACTCGTCTCGTTATTTAGTAATGTGTCAAATTGGGCTTGTTCTATATTATATGTTATTGGGCCATATAGGTGTGGTATGGTATTTTAATAGGGCTTGTCATGGTGATTTAGTTGGACTCGTTTACATATTTTTTGATTAATTGGGCCACATTTATATTATAGGAACTTTTGGAGCCAACTTTGCTTCATTTGTGTAATTAAATTCCCGTCTCATATTCTACATAACGTAATTAGTTAATATCGTGCATTTACTTATTTATTCAGTTGGGCTTGTTGCATCTTATCTATTGGCCTTGACTTGTTAAATCAATTGGACTTGTCACATGTTTATAATTGGGCTTATCCTAGTCCATTTATTGGATTTCACATGATTTACTTATTGGGCTCATGAATGAGTCATGTGGGCTTGGTCACATTTTATTCCGTAATTTTCATATAACGTAAATTATTCTTTATCATTCATTATATCTTATCTAATCGGCATGTTAAATTATAAAAATGGAATTTGTAGTAATATAACACAAGAATGAGACATTTATTATAAGTACTGGTAAGAGTAATATTCTTGACAATGTCTTGTATTGTTTTGTTGTGAGAGTCTTGGTCCTATCGGATACTAGAGGTGAGCTATAAGCCCTCTAGTTGCAATATGATCGTCGGGATTGATGTTCCCATCCGTTCTCATGGTGAGATGCAAGCCATAAGTATGAATGTGACATTAGTGATTCCGTGATATATGACATTCTATCGTGTTTATATTCGCATGATCATTCCTACTCTTATTGTGACTCAAGTGTGACATTTTACATTGTGTGACGACTTGACATTCCTTATTTACCTCTTTTGGACCTTTGGTCACGAGTGTGAGCCATGTTTCCGGATTGGGTTATCTTTCCCCTTTCGGACCTTTGGTTACGAGTGCGTGCCATGTTTTCGATTAGAGGTTACTCGACCTTTGGATACGAGTGCGTGCCATGTTTCGAGTCTTGGATACGATTTGGTATCGTATGTCGAATCAGGTGTCGCCCATCCCGAGAGTCTGGATCCAGGTTTAGACTAGGACCGTATTATGATCGTCGTCCTACCAAGAGGTTGGAGTCTAGATGTTTTGTCTTGTGAGTTCATACTAAGTATATATCTACACTTGTTGAGTCGAGTCAATATGAGTTGGTTGACTTGATTGTTCTATTTCTTTGAGTGCATATTTATTCTAATGTGTCATGCATATTTCATCAAGAAAGTATTATGTATATCTAATCATGATTAACCATTTTATATTCTCTTGTTCTTTATTGTCCATATATTTTGCATGATCAATATGTTAATTAAGTGTTTGTTTACTTGCATTTCGACATATTGTGGCTGGGAGAACCTTGAGTTACTCCCCACTGACTATGGCGTTCATGTTTACATGAATGACAGGTGGTGTAGATGCTTAAGTGGGGAAGACGTGTGGGCTATCTAGAACTAAACCCTTGGACCTTAGTTTGCTAGTTTAGAAACCCTTTATTTGTTTATTCGTGGGATATCTTTTCCCCGCTTTCTAGACTTGGGTTGTAATAACCTAAGTTTGCCTATTATTGTATTTGTTTCATTTCGTTTTTGGCACTCGCGTGGTAATCTTTAACTGGTAATTTAAAAGTTTTTAAAATCTCCTAAATTCCGCTTTAATTTATTAGTTATATTTTTCGCTTTATCGCAGGGTGTCACATTATGTCCCTACTTCTAGCTCAAGCTAGACATGGAGGAAGCTTTGCCAGGTCAAGGACCAATTCAAACCTGCATACTCTAATGGTCAGTGGAGGACTAATGCAGAGAGATATACTATCTCTAAGGGTTACTCTTGGCTTCAAGGAGATCAGACTAAGGTTCCATGGTATCCAGTTATCTGGAATCGTTTCAATGTGCCGAAGCACTCGTTTATTGGTTGGTTGGCTATCCAAGGCAGGCTACTGACTAAGGATAGACTAGTGCGTTTTGGTGTTATTCAGGATAGCACCTGTGATATGTGTCTAGTTTAACCTGAAGATCAGTCCCATCTATTATACCAGTGCAGTTTTAGTAGACAATGCTGGGAATTGCTTGCTGCTTGGTTGGGTATTGATCTGCCTGGCAATGGGATTATAGAATGGTGTAGCTCATGGAGATGTAGATCCTTAATGAAAAAGAGGATTGTAAATGCTGCCATTTTGGCCATGGTTTATCATTTGTGGATGGTACGCAATGTGTGCAGGGTGGATTGTCTTCTCCCGTTTCCTGCAGCTGTTGTCAAGACTATGCAAAATATAGTGCAAAGCAGAGGTCAAAAGTAGAAATTGACTTCTAAGTATCAATGTATGAGCTGGTCCCCTTGGATGTAAAAATTTATTTTTGGTAATTTGTAGTAGGGGTGCTATGATATTCTTCTATTGGTGAATGTACGACACTATTTTAATTATTAATATAATTTTCACATTTCACCCAAAAAAAAACTTTGCTTATATGATTCACACCTTTATTAGTATGTTTACCATAATCATGAGTGAGTAGTCTCTTAGATAGGGTTAATGGGGGATTAGGGGAACTAAAACATGGGGGTAGATCCATACTTAATATAATATATTTTCATAAAGATTGCTTGCATATTGTAGTGTCAACTTATGCACATGTTATGCTTGATAAATTGCTTGATTGAAAACCTTGCATGCATACATTTCTTATCTATTCAACAAGACTTGTAAGATATAAACTAACTCGAGTCTTGTTAGACCATGCATAAAAGTGAATAGGAAGAAACTAAGTCGACTTGTACGTGCTGTACAGTCTTGACCGACTCGGCTCCGGGACCCAAATCTTCCTAGGAATTGTAAGGCATAAACTAACTCGATTCCACTATAACAATAATTTGCTTGCAACTATGTAAACATGTTTGTATGATCACCACCATAAATCCCCTATAAACCCATGATACCCTAGTGCCTTAATATATTGTTTACACACCTCTACTTTACTTGCTTATTTTGTTTTCATTTCTTTACATTTCATTGTTAAGTAGTGTAGTTTGATACCTCAAATCTAAACCCAATTTGTGACACCCTAAGACATAACTTTCTACAACCGATAACTTAATTCAATACCCATCCTTTGGGATCCGACCTTTACTTACCACTCTAATAAGATTAGTTTGTTTAGTCTATAAATATTTTTTTGATTGGTTAGCTTAGAGGACAAAGTTTGGACCGAATTAAAGAAGTACGAATGCTTTTGCTCAAGCCCCGCCGCATAATACGTACATTATTCCTCCAAATCGTGGTAACCAACCACAAGGAAACTTTGTTCAGCAAAATCAGGGGGTTTTCAACAGATACAACCTCCTCCTCAAGCTCCAAGTAATGAGATGGCCGAGATGAAAACTCTCTTACAATAAAGTTTGTTGATTCAACAAAGGAAAATGGCTCAGATCTCCGAACTAATGGCTTATAACAAGATATTGCACACTCAAGTTGCTCAAATGGCGGCTCAAAACCCTTCAAAACAGTCCGGCAATCTTCCTCCTCAAGGTAAACAAGCACATGAACAAGTTAATGTTATTTCTTTGAGGAGCGGTACTTTTTATCAAAGTCCGAACGTGCCCACTAATGAAGATGAAGTTCCCTATATACATCCTAAGGGATTGGGTAATCTCGAGTTGAGTGATGACGAGAAAGAAATTTGCAAACATCAAACATGGGATAAGCAAAAAGACGAGAAAAAGGGGACTGACGTGCGTACTCAATCGAGCCAGTCCATGATTGCTCAAAGATCCAGCGTACTCGATCGAGTGCTACATGGGCTCGATCGAGGCACCCCCCATGTTGATGATATTTCACGTGTTTCAGCTACGGCATTAGACAAAAGTAGGTACCTCGATCGAGTACACCCAAGGCTCGATCGAGTCACCAAAGAACTCGATCGAGTGCCCACTGAACTCGATCGAGTCACCCCTATAGCTGACGACGGTGCTTCTAAAAATATTTCTAAAGCAAAAGAAGCTGAGCCAATTAAAATTCAACTACCTATTCCTCAAAGATTGCAGAAATCTAAACTTGAACAACAGTTTGGAAGATTCATGGAGGTAGTAAAGAATCTTCAAGTGACAGTGCCATTTACTGAATTGGTAACTCAAGTGCTGGCTTATGCTAAGTTTTTGAGAGAAATTTTGTCAAAGAAGTGGTCTTTTGATGAAATGGAGACTGCTGTGTTCCCTCATGAATGTTACGCCGCATTACAAGCCAATTCTCCACCTAAGCTTAAGGATCCATAGAGTTTTTCTATTCCTTGTAATATAGGCCCTTTAACTATTGACAATGCTTTATGTGATTTAGGAGCGAGCGTCAGTGTCATGCCATATAAAATTTGCAATCAATTAAACATGACTAAGATTAAATGTAATAACATGACTATTTAATTGGCTGACAGGTCTATTAAGCACCCTATGGGTATCTTAGAAGATGTGCCAGTTAGAATAGGGAAATTTTTCATTCTAGTTGACTTTGTAGTGATAGATATAGCTGAAGATTCTCTTGTTCCTCTTATTCTAGGGTGACCATTCTTGCATACAGCAGGGGCGGTTATAGATGTTAGGCATGGGAGTCTTACGTTCAATATTGGAGATGATACTATCACTTTTGGTCTTGACAAAGCATCAAGTCCTCCTGTTTTAAAAGCTTCTTGTCATATGATTAATGCTCTTGATCCTACAATTCGTGATTCCTTTGCTTATTGTTTTGACATGAATCCATCTGATGCTCCTACTGTTGCGTCATATCCATGGAGCAAGGAAATGGATAAGATAGAGAAGTTGATATATGGAGATGAGTCTCCTCCTGAGATGGTTTACAGCTGTGAGGAGAGTGTTGACTTGGAGGCCGAGTTTGATGCTTTGGAAGCAGAGATATTCATAGGGGAGCCAGTCAAAGTTTTTCATGAAGCTCCTATGACGGATGAAGTGCCTTATGTCCTTCCTCAAGATGATGACTTGAAGAACGATGAACATTGCTCATATATTACATTAGACTTAGAGTTTGATGAGCAAGAACTTTATTTCTCATTTATTTTCTCTTACACTATTTATTAGTGCTACTTATGCTTGTGTGTAGCACATGCACTACTTTTTGATTTACTATTACGTGCTTTCATTTATATTGATTGTGCCTTGTATGGGCATTTGTTTTAAATGCAGAATATTTGTTCGCCAGAAGAGTACTTGATCGAGTGCTGGCAGGCTCGATCGAGTACCTAAGTGTTTTGGGTCAGAAACGTGACCAGATGATAGGAATTGCGCAGTTGATTATTTTTCCCCTATTTTTGCAACTGGTTTGGGGGAACTTCTACGCTCTTACCCAGTATTCTCTTCCCTTGTATCTACTTTTGTTGTATTATCTCTATTTCTTTTTCCATTCCTTTTGTTAGTTGTGTCCTTTAGGTTGCTGGAACTTTTTGTTGTGTGATTGCTATGTTGTAGGGTTCAAAATGAGGACACTGTGACATTTAGGTTTGGGGGAGGAGTTTAATTATGTTGTGTTCTTTTAGTTTATTGTTGTGTTCATTTATATCAAAAATCCCATATAAAAATAAAATAAAAATCAAAATACAAAAACATGTTTTTCCTTTGTTTTAGGTAGAGTCTTGGTGAATTAAATAAAAATGATGTTAAATTGCATTGTTTTTGCATTTGAATCCCAATTAGTTATCCATGTACATTATTTTGACCCGTTATTCATGAAAACAAAGCTCATTTCAAGTCTTGACCGTATTGACATGCCTTATACTAATAGGATTAGACAAAATTATGTTGGTAAACTACTTAAATTCTGAGATCTAAAGAGCTTCCTAGGCCAGGAACATCAATAAACCGGTCTCATTATTATTTAGGCTTGAGTGTGGTTTCTAATTGTGGAATGTGTAATATCAAACTGCATAAGTGTGACATTGATTTCTTGATACTTTGATTGCTTTCATTTAACTAAGTACATGTGGATAGGTGGTTCTTACCATTCAAATAAGCCTTACATTACCTTTTGTTTAGCCTGTTTAAACCCTTGTAGCCAACCTTAAATTACATCCTTTGAGCTACAATCCAAGAATTTGCCTACCTTATCGGGACAGTCGCAGTTGCTTGTTTATCATGTCTATTTTACTATTATGGTTGGGATTGGAACTATTATTGTCAATTGTGGGTGTAGTAGAATTATTTAGCAATTGTGTTGGAAAAAGAAAAATATGAAGCAAAGGAGAAAAAGAAAAAAATTTGAAAAAAGAGATTTAAAAAAGAAGAAAAAAAAAGAAATTGATTGCTTCATTAGGTTTTGTCTGGATCAAAAGGATAGTCGTTAGAGTCTAATGCATATTAGGAGAGTACTTCATTCGCTCTCATGTGTTGTAAAGTTGAGATTATTTCTCTAGGTTGGGTTCATTTGTATTTGTTATCATAGATTTGGTTTTGGTTTAGCGCAGCGACTACCGTCTTAGCTCCACATATCCATAACGTGATTTGGCACAAACCATTTCTATCCCTTTAACCCATTTGCCACCCTTATTGTCCTTGATACATGTACTTTTGTCTACATTGTGAATGCATATTAGTTGCGGAGATCTCTATCACATTAGATTGCATGCATGTTTCATAAGTTGAATGAGTATTTCTAGTTCTTTCTATCTTCACATATAACTCACCCGTACATACTTATGAGTGCATGAGTGAAATCCGCGAGAATCCGACTAACTTATCTTGCAAGATCAAAAGGTATTTGCCATTTGTCTATAGTATGGCGACTTGAGACTTGAGCTACGTTTTCTATTTCCCGTACCTTTGAATTTGTTTTATTGGTACACTTTGGCCATTGCTTTGTTATAGATATGGATAGTTTGGGATTTGTATATGCATCAACATTAGCTCTGAGTTGTTTATTTGCCATTTGTATGATTGCCTTTTGTAATTGTGTGATACTTTGCTTGAGGGCAAGCAAAGACATGGTTTGGGGGAGTTTGATGGGTCATAAATATATACATATTTATGCCTCCCCTTAATTGCTTTTGATACTGTTTTCGTGCTAAATTATATTTGTTTACATGCCTTTTATGTTAGAATGTCGACACTTTCGCTATTTGATGTTTAATGCATGAATGATGCATTTGAGGATCCAAGGAATGAAATGGGCATCGTGGAGTAGGCATGAAGTAATATGTTGGACCATATTGATATATGTTTAAGTTTTGATAATGACAAGTGTGTGCTTCGTTTTATATATACTCTTGCTCGTAATCGTTTGTTTAGTCTTTACTAGATTGACTTAGGTTTACAAGTTAAGCAAGTAATGTTATAGCATCCGTGGCTATAACATTGAAGATTTGTGAAGCATCATTCAAGTAATGTTATAGCAGCTTGAGCTATAACATTGAAGATTCCTAAAGCATCATAGCAACTGTAACAAGTTTCAAGTATGATGATCACTCAAGCAAAATTCTCGATCAAGTCTATAACAAGATAAAGATGAAGAGCTTATGATCAAGATAAAGAGATGATTCTACTACTAAAGATCTCCAAGAAGATTAGCTAGTATAGGTCATCATTCGATAACGGTAATTTTAGAAGTAATCTTGACAAGTAATGTTATAGCTGTTTTACTTATAACTTTACTAGTTGAACTCAAAGTTATAAGTGATTCTACTATAACTTTGAGCTGCAATATAAAGAACACGATTTTAATGTTTTTAAAATATATTTTTCAAAGCTTAAATAATAAAATCTTTAAAGAAAAGTATGTTTATAGTAGAGTGAGATTTGAGACATGATTAGATCAAATGAGTTTGAGATTATCCTGTTGATTAGTAAAACAACTTATGAGTTGTCATGCTATCTAGGGTTTTCCTTTAATTCATATCTAAACCCTAATTATCTAACCTAATATCTTAGCTAGGGTTTCGGTTTGGGTGGTCGGCCTATGAGTCGGGTTTCCTCCTTATTCGAATACTCTTTGTGCAAGTTAGGGTTTGGAATAAATCTTAGTAATAATATTTGGTTAAGATATTTTATCTTCATATATTATTTGATTTATTCTTTTCCATTATATAAAGATATTATTAGGTTAAAATTAGATCTCCTACTTACTATATACTTCACACGTGATCTATATAGTATCTAGGGTTTTATGGTAAAGATCTTAAATAAATATTTGTTAGAGATATTTTATCTCCTTATATTTATTTTGTATCTTTTATCTAAAATAGTGTTGGATTAAAATAGGAAAAAGATAGATCTTATTCTTTTCCTAATCTACACGAGATCTAGGGTTTAGGTAAAGATCTTAGATAAAATATTTGTTAAATATATTTTATCTCCTTATATTTATTCCATATCTTTTGGTAAGATATTATTAGAATAAATAAATGGATTAAGATATTTTTCTTACTTGGATAAGAACTAAAATAGATCAAAATAATATTTGTTAGAGATTTCTTATCTCCTTATATTATTTTTATTCCTTCTTACTTTCCAAGATTAAGGAAGATTTGACCTAATCTCTTTCTTGCCTCTCACAACACACACACACACACACACACACACACACACACACGGCATCTAGGGTTTTCTTCCTAAACCTAGATCTCCTCTCTACTATAAATAAAAGCACTTATTCATTCTTTCAAATCACTTTTCAACTTTGAGCATTAAAATATCCTTGCAAACAAATTAAGTATATCATTATTTTGCAATCAAAAATTGTTTTGAAAAGTCGTATTTTTCTTTATTGCAATTACTTTCTAAAGTTACGTTATTGGATAATAGTGCTTCATATTGTTTCTTACTCGTTCAATTATGTGAACACCTAGAAGAACAATCAAGTGCTTTCTTAGTAACTTAAGATAGTCAAAACCGAATATCTAGTGATATTCAAATTGAGTTATAGTTAGAGTTAGCTATACGAGTGGGTTGATAATTTTGTAATCCGGATAGAGGTACTAAAATTATTAATCGAGAATAGTGGACGTAGGCTTCGACGTGTGAAGTTGAACCACTTCAAATATCGTGTGTCCTTGCAGTTTTTCTTTTCACTCATTTCATTACGTTCATAAGCACTTAGTTAATTAGTTAAAGTTTAATCAATAAACTTTAAGTAATTAATTATTGATATAAAATAAAAAGTAGGCATAAGTTTTTAAATACTCAATTCACCCCCCCCCCCCCCTTCTCGAGTATTTCGGGTGCGATAGACTCTTCAATTGGTATCAGAGCCTCGTGCTATTGATTGCCTAACCGAAAAGAGGTTAGATCCGTCTATCTTTTTATTTTATTCCGCTGCCTTACACATGTGAAATGGATTCCAAGTATCTTAAGTGTCCCGTCTTTGATGGAAAGAATTATGGACTTTGGAAAAACATGATGACACACTATATAAAAGGACATGATTGGGAGTGCTGGACGATTATCAAGAATGGACCAAACAAAATTTTATTTGCATCTTCGGAAGGCACTACCTATGAGAAAAAGGAAGAAGACTATATTGAGGTTGATTACAAGAAGGCTGAGAAAAACTCGAAAGCGATAAGCCTGTTACAAAACGGCATGACATCGACTGAATTCGATCGTTTTTCCTCTTGCACTTCGGCCAAGGAAATATGGGATGGTCTTGAGTTGGCCTATGAAGGAACGTCGACTGTAAGGAAATATCGCATTAACCTGCTGATTCAAAAATATGAACTTTTTAGAATGAAAAAGAATGAATCACTTGATAGCATGTCAGCACGATTTTCTACTATAGTCAATGAGCTCAAAAATCTTGGTAAAACTTTTGACTCCGAGGATATTGCTAGAAAAGTACTTAGGAGTCTAACCAAGAAATGGCGTCCCAAGGTCACGGTTATGGAAGAAGTCAGAGATCTCACTTCTCTTCCTTATGCAGAACTTATTGGTGCTCTCATGGCTCATGAACTCGTCTTGGAAGACGATGAGGCCGAGGCCAGTAACACTAAGAGCATAGCTCTACAAGATTCTGCTAAGGAAGAAGAAGATGTTGAAATAGAGGACGAAACGGTTTTGTTTGTTAAACGATTTAATAAACGCATCTTCAGAAATAAGCAAGCAAAATCGTTCAACAACAATAACAACAAGTTCTCTAATAAGAAAACTTCTGAGTCAAAGAATACGTTTGCTAATAGAGGATGCTTCAAGTATGGAGAATCCAGTCATATGATTAAGGATTGTCCCACATGGGAGAAAATTAAAGATAAAGCAAAACGTGAGAAGACCAAGAAGGAATTCAAGAAAGTGATGATGGCATCATGATGGGGAGATCTCGACCCTGAGGACGACAAAGCATCAGAAGAAGAAGAAGTTGCTAACCTATGTCTAAGCAACGTTAGTCTTGACCTCTTCTCAGACAATGATAAAGATAGCGTGGACTCCTACTGCAGCTTCCTAGGAGACTCCGATTCAGAAGAAGAAGAAGTAGAGGTAATTATCTTGAACTTAAGAAAAGTGTTAAGAAATTGCCTAAGAATGCTTTAATTGAATATTTTGAGCAATCTCTTGATAAGTGTCACGAACAAGAGATGGAATTGAAAGACTTGAAAGAACAAATTCTCGATATTGCTGAAGAGAATCATCTCCTTAAAGCAAAGGCCAAAAAGCTCAAATCTAAAGTTACAGCTAATATGGCTACAACTTCAGATACGACAAATGCTGAGAAGAAGGCTCTTGAGTCTAAAGTTATAGCTAATGAAGCTATAACCTCATACCTGAAACTCAACATTAAGCATCTTCAAGCCACAGTTATAGCTAGTGAAGCTATAACATTAGAATTGAGGAAAGTCAAGAAGCTTCTTGAGTCCAAGGCTACGGCTAGAGAAGCCGTGATCTCAGATCAAAAGAAGGAGATTGAGACTCTAACTCAGCAATTAAAGGAATCTAAAACCGTTCGTTTCAATACTAAAAGAACGCATACCGAGACGGTACGAGTTCTTAATGATAGATTCCAGAACTTTCGTGACAATTATGAAGAGACTCATCCTACCAAAGTCGTAGAGTCAGACCATTCCAAATGCAACAAAGAAATACAATCCTTAAAAGAATTACTCTTGCACGCTAGAAAGGTTCACAAAAAATGGGAACGTAGCACGCGTGTTCTAAATTTCCTAACTGAGCAATCAGATAATAACATGAAAATGGGATTAGGGCACGAGTGCTATGGTCATAGAGATCACTCTAAATGCAAATCAACCACTTCCAAACGAGATTTCAGAAGGAGAAAATATACAAATTTACCAGAATATTTGATTTGCAATTACTGTGGTCATACTGGACATATCCAAGAAAATTTTGTCAAATATGCTCAGGATTTAAGAAAAGGAATCAATTTTGTTAAAGCATCTGACACTGCTTTCGAGGAAAGTAATTGTACCCCATCTTAACCATGTACCAATGAAGAACGCAACAATGATCATTGTTGGTTCTACGATATGAGCTTCGATTTCAAGAAGGCTACCAAATCAAAACAAACACCTAAACCTAAAGAGCCCTTCAAAACCAAAGCTCCTCCAAAACAACCTGAAAGACCACGACATAAGGAACCCACAACTAAACCTAAGACGGTTCCTAAACAAACCCATTCGCATCCAAAACGTAAAGTTATAAAAAAGGTTTGGGTTAGAAAAGATCTAGTTTTTGTTAAGATTCATTAATCTCATTAGTATACATACTCATAGTATGATTTTAATTTATTCATAAAATTAAAACAAGATCTTATGCATGCAAACATAAAACAAAGTAGAGAAGAAATCGACACTTCTTACATTGGTGTTTCGGATTTATTGGGCACCAACAAGATCTCCTACTTGTTAGTTCTTGAGCTTTCCAATAATGGATGAACTAAGATTCAAATTAGAATCTCTCCCAAAAGTTTAAACCCAAGGAACACCCTTAATAACTAATATTATTACGAACTAGTAATAATACTAATCTTACTTAAAATTTGGACACAAAAATGGTGTTTTTGTTCTCTTGTATTTCGGTCAAGAGAAGAGGATTTTGTGAGCTTTCTTTCTCTAAAATTATTTCACAAATGTAGAGAGTTAATCATTTCTAACACTAGAAAATAATATAATGAAGTAGTGAATAATTATAGAGGAAAACCATTGGCATTCTTCTAGTGGAAAAACCGGTTGGGGGGTGGGATAAATGGGGAGCCAATGCATGCAAAAGATGCTCTTCATAAAAGCTTATAAGGTTGGATGGCTATAAACTAGAGTGATCATTGTGTTTTCTATTTAAAATAATCAACACAATTTAAAACCCTAACCCTCCCCATTTTCGGTACACCCATCATAAAATGGAAGGTCCATTTTATTTTGTCATTTGTCAATTTTGTCATGTGTCACATGTTACATGACATGTTACACAATAATGTATTTTTAACATATTAAAAATCAGCATGTTAATAAAATATTTCACATACAAAATTTAACTAGTAATTCTTGATTACTTGTACCAATATGGTTTATCAAATTATAAATTACAACAACTTGTATTTATAATAAATTATTCATTCTGTTTCGATTGTTTCGTAAACAATATTTTATTCTAAGTAATAAAACAATTCGATTACTTAGACCGTATCTAATTTAATCGAATTACAATAGGACACGTTAACTTTACTCACAAAATCATCCGTCAATTTTAAACAATTTAATTAACTCGTATCGGCATACGATTAATTAAATAATCAATTAAGAGTATTTCCCTATAGGTATGACCTAAGAGGATCAACTGATCACCACCGTTGCACGACAGTAATGTCAAACTCTAGTCAGCCAATCATTACCGATATGTGTGGACCAGTTGACAGTAAAATATTACTTCCCAATTGTATTCTTAAAATGAGACTTAAACATGTGATCATCATGATCGACAGTTGTGATCGCATTATTGTCGGAGGACACATATTTCAACAATCTCCCACTTGTCCTCGACAAGTGTGCATCACCAATTCTCTTGTCCTATTACTATCTCCCACTCAATGCAAGGTGTCTTTCAGGTCGTACTTGCAAGTGATCATATCGAGGGTGGTTTCCTCGATCTGGAGAATAACTGGTTGACCGGATTCATCTACCATAGATATCTTCCGAGCGTGGCCACGCATTTCCAGTTCATTACTCCTCGAGTGGCTCTGAGATATTTTTATAACCCTAACTAGGGGTGGACAATTCCTATCGCACTATTCCCTTCGATTAGCCACAACCATCATAACCCAAAATATGCCCATTTGACACCATTTACGAAGGTCGTAGTAACATAAATCAAAGTTAATCTGAAACTGTGCTACCTTAGGCAAATATTCTTTAGTCAAAGAATTGACTCATTAGAATACTATAGTAGCTCTCGCCACTACCAGGCTATAAAAATTTGGCAGAACTCTATAAGCGGTCATTAGCCCGACAAAGTGTTCCTAACAGTCTGTTAGAAATCTATATCTCATTATAGTCAACATATTCATATATGTTTCAAATTTAATTTAATCATAAAATTAATTGGATCTTATGCATGCAAACATAAGTAAATATAGAAAAGAAATCATCATTCTTACATTGATATTTCGGATCAAAGGGCACAAGAGAGTTCTCCTACTCACTTGTTCTTGAACTCTCCTAATATGGATGAACAAAGGATTCAAGTATAGAATCTCTCCCAAGGAATAATACCCAAGATAACCTCTTAATAAAATTAATATTATTAATACTAGATCAAAATTAATTTAAATAAAATTGACCCAAAATACTTTTGTCCTCTTGGAATTTCGGTCAAGAGGAAGAAGAAGAAGGAAGAAATTTTTTATCTCTCTAAAACTATATTTTAGATGTTATTTTTGAATGAATATTACACTAACTATTGAAGTAGTGTAATAGGTAAAATTATAGAGAAAACCCATGGCCTTTCTCTATAGACAAAACCGGGTGTGGGGGGGGGTTGTTATGACCAATGCATGAGCAAGGTGTTCTTAACAAGAGGCACTAGGTTTGCATGGCTAGGTTTAGGTAAAATGATTATGTTTTCCACTCAATTAATCAACAAAATTTTTATCCTAAATCACCCCATATTTCGGTCCATTTAAGATAAAATGGATTCCATTTTATCTTTGTCAATTTGTCAATTTGTCACATGTCACAAGTCATGTAAAATTGTTATGCATTTTGAACATATTAAAAATCAACGCATTAATAAAAATACGTCATATACAAAATCGACTTAGTAATTCATAATTACTTGTACCAAAATAATTTACCAATTATAAATCACAACATCTTGTATTTATAATAAATTATTCATTCAGTTCAATTGCTTCCGTAAACAATAATTTCATCTAAGCAATAAAACAATTCGATTACTTAGACCGTATCTCATTTAATCAAATTACAATGAGACACGTAAATATTATTTCCAAAATTGACCGCCAATTTCAAGTAATTTAATTAACCCGTATCGTCATACGATCAATTAAATAATCAATTAAGAGTGTTACCCTTTAGGTATGACCTAAGGGGATCAACTGATCACCACCGTCGCACGACAGTAATGTCAAACTCTAGTCAGCCAATCATTACCGATATGTGTGGACCATTGACAAAGAAAATATTACTTCCCAATTATATTCTTAAAATGAGACTTAAACATGTGATCATCATGATCGACAGTTGTGATCGCATTATTGTCGGAGGACACATATTTCAACAATCTCCCACTTGTCCTCGACTAGTGTGCGTCACCAATTCTCTTGTCCTATTACTATCTCCCACTCAATGCAAGGTGTCTTGCAGGTCGTACTTGCAAGTGATCATATCGAGAGTGGTTTCCTCGATCTGGAGAATAACTGATTGACCGGATTCATCTACCATAGATATCTTCCGAGCGTGGCCACGCATTTCCAGTTCATTACTCCTCGAGTGGCCCTGAGATATTTTTATAACCCTGACTAGGGGTGGACAATTCCTATCGCACATATTCCCTTCGACTAGCCACAGCCATCATAACCCAAAATATGCCCATCTGACTCCATTTACAAAGGTCATAGTAACACAAATCAAAGTTAATCTGAAACTGTGCCATCTTAGGCGAACAGTCTTTAGTCAACAGAATCGACTCATTAGTATACTATAGTAGCTCTCGCCACGACCAGGCTATAAAAATTTGCAAGAACTCTATAAGTGGTCATAAGGCCCGACATAGTGTTCATAACAGTCTGCCTATGTGATCGACTAGTCATTCTCATATGACTCCATGGCACTCGAACTTGCCATCAATCGCATCACATTCTAGTCACTTCGAGACGTCACCTCATACAAGTGACTATGGGCGAATACTATGTTAATCCGTGTTCACTTTAACGGGGTTCAATTGTCACTATAACCCGTTTGGATGTAACAATGTATAAAGAAAAGATAAAAGACAAATGCGATTGTGAATATGAACAAAAACAGCACTTTTATTTCATTTCAAAATCTAACATAAACTTGGTACACGTTTAAGTCCCATGGACGCAACATGTCCATCATGCTTGGCCTGCGATAAAGGCTTGGTGAGCGGATCAGCTATATTGTCATCCGTCCCAACCTTACAAATTGCAATTTCCTTTCTTTCAATGAAATCTCTAATTACATGATATTTTCTAAGTACATATCTAGATCTATTACTAGACTTTGGCTCTTTAGCTTGGAAGATCATCCCACTATTATCACAATAGAGACTGATGGGATCATTGGCGATAGGTACTACTCTTAGACCTTCCGTGAATTGCCTGATCCACACAGGTTCCTTGGCAGCTTCTTATGTTGCAATATACTCAGCCTCCGTAGTTGAATCCGCAATCACAGCTTCCTTGAAGCTTCTCCAGCTAACGGCACCACCATTGAGCATGAAAACGAAACCAGCTTGTGATTTTATGTCATCTCTATCCATTTGGAAACTTGAGTCCGTGTATCCATTAACACGTAGCTCGGTGTCTCCTCCAAACACTAAGATAGAATCCTTAGTTCTTCTCAAGTACTTAAGGATGTTCTTGACGGCGATCCAGTGACTCTCTCCTGGATTTCCTTGATATCTACTCGTCATGCTCAAGGCATACGAGACATCAAGACATGTGCATATCATGGCGTACATAATTGATCCAACAACGGAAGCATAAGGGATCATCTTCATGTGTTCAACATCATGGGGTTCGGAGGGAGATTGAGACTTGCTCAATATTGTCCCAGTTACCATAGGTACCAATCCCCTTTTTGATTTGTCCATGTTGAACCGTCGAAGAATCTTATCAACATAAGACTCTTGACTTAGTGCCAATATCCTCTTGAATCTATCTCTATTGATCCGGATACCTAATATGCGTTGTGCTTCTCCTAAATCCTTCATTTGGAAGTGGTTACCTAACCAATTCTTGACAGAAGACAACATCGGAATATCATTTCCAATGAGTAGTATGTCATCGACATACAAGATTAGGAACACAACATTACTCCCACTAAATTTCATATATAAACATGGTTCCTCAACACTTCTAGTGAAACCATTCTCTTTTATAACATGATCGAATCGATGATTCCAACTTCTAGATTCTTTCTTAAGACCATAAATGGATCTCTTAAGTTTGCACACTTTGCTAGGATTTTTAGCATCAACAAAACCTTCAGGTTGTATCATGTACACCGCCTCTTCTAAATGCCCATTTAGAAAAGCTGTTTTGACATCCATTTGCCATATTTCATAATCATGAAATGCGGCAATCGCTAAAAAAATCCGTATGGATCTTAGCATGGCTACGGGGGCGAAGGTCTCATCATAATGGAGACCTTGGACTTGGGTAAATCCTTTTGCCACTAGCCTAGCTTTGTAGACATCATCATATCCTTCTATGCCATTCTGGACTTTGAAGATCCATTTGCATTGAAGGGGTCTTGCCCCTTTAGGCAAATCTACCAAGTTCCAAACTTGGTTTTCATGCATAGAATTCATTTCGGACTTCATGGCTTCAAGCCATAAGGAGGAATTTGGACTAAAGATTGAGGCCTTGTAGGTGGCGGGCTCGTCACTTTCTAAAAGCGACACATCGAGTGTTCCATCTTCTTCGATAAGTCCCACATATCGATCGGGATGGCGAATAACACAGCCCGTTCTTCTAAGCGGAGGAGGGACAACCGCGTTAGATGGCGAAGGAACATCTTCTTGCGTCTCTACTTCGGTTTGTGGCTCTTGAACTTCATCAAGTTCAAAATTTCTCCCACTCTGTCTCTTAGAAATAAATTCTCTTTCTAAGAAGACAGCCTCGCAAGACACAAACACTTTGTTTTCTTGTGGTTTGTAGAAGTACTATCCTCGAGAGGTCGAGTGGTAACCTACAAAGATGCATTTTTCGGATCTTGGGGCAAGCTTGTTGCCGGTCTTTGCCTTGACGTAAGCATCACATCCCCAAATCTTCATATAGGATATATTGGGAACCCTTCCCGTCCACATCTCACATGGAGTCTTTTCGGTTGTCTTTGTGGGACTATTGTTCAAAGATCTAATTGTGGTTTGAATCGCAAATCCCCAAAACGAGTTTGGTAGCTCGGTTTGACTCATCATTGATCGAACCATATCAAGTAGGGTTTGATTTGTCCTTTCGGCAACACCATTGAGTTGTGGTGTTCCGGGTGAATAAAGTTGTGATATAATACCACAACCTTTCAAATGTGAATCGAATTCAAGGCTAAGATATTCTCCACCACAATCGGATCGTAGTGCTTTTATCTTTTTGTTCAATTGGTTCTCTACTTCATTTTGAAGGAATTTCTCAAAAGCTTCACTCTTATATTTCATTAAATATACATGCCCATGTCTACTCAAGTCATCGGTGAAGGTTATGAAGTAGTCATAATTTCCTCGAGCGGTGATACTCATTGGTCCACATACATCGGTGTGTATGAGTCCCAATAGTTCACTAGCTCGTGTCCCTTTACCACTAAAAGGATTCCGAGTCATTTTGCCAAGAAGGCAATATTCGCATGTACCATATGATTGATAATCAAATGGTGTAATCACATTACTTGAAATTAATCTTTTGATGCAATTCTCGTTTATGTGACCTAATCGACAATGCCAAATGAATGATTCACTTGGGTCACTTGATTTGAGTTTCTTTGATTGAATGTTATAGATATCATTAGTCGGATTCGAGGTTTCTAAAATGTAAATGCCATTAATGGAAGAAGCTTGGCCTATAATCAAGTCGTTCCTTGAAATAGTACAACGATTGTTCTTAATAACAAAACAAAATCCGTCCATGTCTAACATAGCGATAGAAATAATGTTTTTAGAGAGTGTAGGCACATAAAAACAATTATGTAAATACAACTCAAATCCATTTGGCAAAGCTAATACATAAGTTCCTTTGGATTCGGCCGCTACTCGAGCTCCATTTCCAAGGCGTAGATCCACATATCCTTTGCTAAGCCTCTTCACGTCTCTTAAACCCTGTAAATGATTACAAAGGTAAGAACCACAACTGGTATCCATTACCCATGTCGTAGTGGAAGTATAATTTATATCAATAACATAAATTTCCTTAGGAATTTTACCTTTTGGAACGATGATTCCTTCCCTTATATTTCGCAAATATACGGGACAATTCCTAAGCCAATGTCCCATGCCATAGCAATAATGGCACTCATTTTCAACTTGCTTGAAGTTTTTCACATTCTTTCCCTTCTTCTTGAACTTTTTGCCCTTTGAAGCAAGAACTTGATTGCTTGAGCTCCCACTAGTTTTGGCATCTTTATCTTCCAAAGACAAAGATCCTATAGATTTTATGAGGCAGTCTTCCTGAGACCGGCTCACAAGACATCTAGTACTAGTAGGTGGTGTATTAGAAGTGATGAAGTTAAGGTTTCCATCCGAACCTATCCAAAAATGAAGTTCTCTAGTAGTGTCGAAATCATTGTTGGAGCAAAGGTCGTCAAAAATATTATGGCATGACTCAATAATTATCGCTGCGGTAGCGTTTGATGGATTCATTGTAATGAACTACAAGTATTTAGGAAAAGGAAATATTAACATTTGTCTTTTTAGTCATACTTGTAAATAAAATTTAAACAAGATATGAGCAATTATAAAGTGACCTCTATCCAACTATTATAAATAATTCCAAGATCCAAATTCATATTAACTTGGGCACGGTAGGGCCGATTCATCCCTTATTAATATAACTCGGTGGATTAACACTTTAATCGATTCTACTTTTAGAACTCTTGGTCGATAAAATTACATTAACATTTATCTTTAGCTCGGAACACATGCGACTACGGTCACGAAAACTTCCGTTGAGCTCAATCCAAATTTCGAATAAATGTGTCCATGATCCAAATCCACATCAACTTGGGCACGGTATGGCCGATTCATCTCTTATCAACATGAATGGTGTATAGACATTTATCACCCACTTCCCCTACGTAACAAGGTTTGTACCCCGGTAGGTCCGAGTGAACTCCCTCGCGAAATAGGTTTTCATGGTTTCTACTTTTTGGTAAGGCTAAGTCTCAATTGTTTATTTTTAGCGAGAGGTCATGTCAATTTATTATCTATCACGTTTTAAGTGAACTAAAGCGGTGAACTACGATAATTATAATTGACACGGTCGATAAACTCGATTAAAATGACAATGCATGTTTTAGTTATGGCGATTTAGCGATGCATGCAACATATAAATAAAATGCAAAACATAAATAGAATCCTAGTATGACCTTCCTAAAATACAAAATCTAATTAACTATTACATATTCTGAAACAAACTCCATTGGTCCCTTGAACTTCGGTTTTTGGCACGCATCTCGAGGTAACACCGTCTTTAATGGATCGCCTTCTCGAGTGACACGGTCTTGAAGGATCTCCGGAATAAATAAATTACATAACAAATTACATAACTTCCTATTATACATTTGTAATTAAAATAAAAATAAATCTATTAAATTACAAAACGGTGATACGAGATCACAATAAATTACAACCGAATCGATATTCTCATACATTTCGGGTAATACCAACTAAAAAACTAAGGCCATACTAAGTAAAATTACATAATTCAAAATTTACATAAAATAAAATTATGACAATCATAAATAAAATGCAGCATTATAATATGTATGAACATGCCCAATTTTATGCTAAATCGCCTTTCAGGAGCCAATATCGTATATTAAACGATTTTTACGGATTTGCGTGATTCAACCTTTTAAAATCACAATAAATTACATAAAATCATATTTATGCACAAGTTAATTACCCTAACCAACTTAGGACTCAAAATTAGTCTCCACTAACATATTGACAATAATTAACTTATATTTCTTAAAATCGTTTATTAATGGACTCAAAATTATAATAAAATGCCATAAACTCATGAACATTCTGGAAAAATACCATGACACTCATAATGTTCATAAACTTAGGTTAAAAATTTCGAAAATTATCAAGGAAAAACTATGTTGCGATTTACCGGATTTATCAATAACAACCATAAAACAAAATGAGAAAAAATATATATATTAACTTTTCACTGTTATATCTAAAATATATGATAAAATGCAACATATGACGTTTTTCCTTAGTCATGAAGTATGTTTTAGCAATTTTCACTAATTAAAGTCACTATTTATGTTATTTTTCATCAAAAATTCATAAATCATGCATAAAGACTTCATTATAGCCTATTATTTTACACACATCTTGTAAAATTGCATGTGACAATATACTAAATTTTTATGACCAGATTCGAAATTTATCTCATATTAACCTATTTTTCAATTAAATTCATTTTTTATCATGAAAAATCCATATTCCGAGCATAAGAACTCAAAAAATTATGAAAATTTACAGGTCATATAAAAATAATATATGTGAAAACATATACAAAAACCACTGGAAAAATCAAAGCTTAGCTAATTTTAGTCCGAAAATAACATTTTTGACATAAAATCACATTTTTAATGCCATTATTATATAAAATGAACAATAAAAATCCATAAATTAACCAAAATATCCTAAATACATTTTAGGATCGGAAACTTTAACATGCAAAATTGATTTCTTAATATATCATAATAAACACAAATTTATAAGTTTTATATGTTAATCGTATAATTCGGAAAAACTATAACCGATTTGCATGCAAACAACCTAAGGCTCATGATACCGCTTGTTAGAAATCTATATCTCATTATAGTCAACATATTCATATATGTTTCAAATTTAATTTAGTCATAAAATTAATTGGATCTTATGCATGCAAACATAAGTAAATATAGAAAAGAAATCATCATTCTTACATTGATATTTCAGATCAAAGGGCACAAGAGAGTTCTCCTAATCACTTGTTCTTGAGCTCTCCTAATATGGATGAACAAAGGATTCAAGTATAGAATCCCTCCCAAGGAATAATACCCAAGATAACCTCTTAATAAAATTAATATTATTAATACTAGAACAATATTAATTTAAATAAAATTGACCCAAAATATTTTTGTCCTCTTGGAATTTCGGTCAAGAGGAGGAAGAAGAAGGAAGAAATTTTTTATCTCTCTAAAACTATATGTTAGATGTTATTTTTGAATGAATATTACACTAACTATTGAAGTAGTGTAATAGGTAAAATTATAGAGAAAACCCATGGCCTTTCTCTATAGACAAAACCGAGTAGGGGGGGGGGGGAGTTTTTTATGGCCAATGCATGAGCAAGGTGTTCTTAACAAGAGGCACTAGGTTTGCATGGCTAGGTTTAGGTAAAATGATTATGTTTTCCACTCAATTAATCAACACAATTTTTATCCTAAATCACCCCATATTTCGGTCCATTTAAGATAAAATGGATTCCATTTTATCTTTGTCAATTTGTCACATGTCACAAGTCATGTAAAATTGTTATGCATTTTTAACATAATAAAAATCAACGCATTAATAAAAATACGTCATATACAAAATCGACTTAGTAATTCATAATTACTTGTACCAAAATAATTTACCAATTATAAATCATAACATCTTGTATTTATAATAAATTATTCATTCAGTTCAATTGCTTCCGTAAACAATAATTTCATCTAAGCAATAAAACAATTCGATTACTTAGACCGTATCTCATTTAATCAAATTACAATGAGACACGTAAATATTAATTCCAAAATCGTCCGTCAATTTCAAGTAATTTAATTAACGTGTATCGTCATACGATCAATTAAATAATCAATTAAGAGTGTTACCCTTTAGGTATGACCTAAGGGGATCAACTGATCACCACCGTCGCACGACAGTAATGTTATACTCTAGTCAGCCAATCATTACCGATATGTGTGGACCAGTTGACAGTAAAATATTACTTCCCAATTGTATTCTTAAAATGAGACTTAAACATGTGATCATCATGATCGATAGTTGTGATCGCATTATTATCGGAGGACACATATTCCATCACAGTCTGCCTATGTGATCGACTAGTCATCTCACATGACTCCATGGCTTTTGAACTTGCCATCAATCGCTTCATACTCTAGTCACTTCGAGACGTCACCTCATGTAAGTGACTATGGGCGAATACAATGTTAATCCGTGTTCACTTTAACGGGGTTCAATTGTCTCTACAACCCGTTTGGATGTAACAAAGTATAAGGTGAGTTAATAATAACTCAAACGACAAATGTGGACATCACATTCGGATAGTCAATACCATATTACCACCTTGTGATGTATATTGTAAGTGTGTAAACACTAGTCATTTGCAACATGAGTTTAACATACCATGTGTCCATGTGTTCAAACTCTTGAATTGAATTTTCCTTTATTTTCATGTTTGTCTTACATGGCATGAATCTCACCAAGTACATATCTAGTTTCCCAAATTAGGTTTAGGATCTTTATTTTGAGAGAACTTTCTTGTTGTTTATCACATAACAAACGAATTATGGTGGGCGACATAACTTGCACTAGTCAAGTGTTCTTCCAACTCATAATGTACCAGGTATATGTTTTGAAGGATCTTGCAAAAATTGTTAAGATGATTAGCCTAGCACTTCTCATAAGTCCTAGCAAATTTGAAAATACTAATTTTGAGTAACTTCTTACTATAACCAAGTATCTTTTCAAACTTCTTATTTCTCCTTTTAGTTTAATAAGCTTAGGATTTTCATAAATCTTTACGCGTTTTCGAAACTTCAATATGTGCAACTTCTTGTCACATAACAGAGTGTTCTATCAAACACTAGAACAACTCATTTGTTCTTCTCGAGAATTCATGACTATTCTTATATGGCTTACCAATGACTCATCATGCTCTTAAGCATATGATTCATTATAGGACATGTGCATGATTATTCTAATGGCGGAAACATTAGTAATTTTTAATCATGTAATCAACCATTCTTAGGTTCAATGAATGACCGTGACTGCTTATGGTAATTCCATTTTCATCGATATGAATAACCTACGTTTTTCGTTGATTTGATGTGCATATCTCAATGCATATCCAACATCCCATGTTGTGATTGGATTCATCTTAGTCCATTTTCATCCAGAATTGAAAACTCAAATACTTCTTTGTGAAAGACAGTATTAGCTCGTCATTCTCAATGAGTAATGAGTTATAAATTTTACAAGATGATTGCTCCCACTAAATTTCATGTCTTCACATGAAAATTTCAAACTCCCACTCAATTCCACATGTTTCGAATTTGACTACTCAATCGAAACATTTCAAGAATTGAAATCAATTTTGCTTTGCCAAGTTATTAAGGTAAAACTATATATGTTTCCAACATATCTTTTCAAAATACCTACTTTGAAAAGGTTTCAATCTTAAACTTATGGAAAGAGATTTTAATCTCTAACTCATTCATTTTTATAATGATGCATAGCAATGTCTTTACTTAAATGTGAAATCCCATTTAATACACGTCCTTCTCAAAATACCCTTTTCGGAAGGAGGTTTAACCATTTCATTTTCATAATGAGGTTAAGTAACGACACTAGCGTGGTTAACAATTAACTTAGCCCTTGTAGACATCGGCATATATTTCTTTGCAACTTTTAATCATAAATCTCATTTATATTCAAGGATGCAACTTTGTTTCATTTAGGCTCTTAAGTAAATATCAATATTGAAACTCTATTTAAATCTAGGTCATAAACTAGCAAAAACTCTTGTTGAGACTTTTTTTTAGTCATTTTCTTTCAAGAACTTTCTTTTGGTCTCCTCGTGTAGTTATGTTAAGAACATACTCTTTTGATTACTTTACTTATCTTAAGAACATATTCTTTCGATTACTTCACTTGGTCTGTTTTGTCATGTAGATCTCATCTATTCATGTATACTATCTATTTTGGTATACAAATCATTCTTTCTTTCGTAGATGTCATTTCTCAAGCATACAAATTATTCTTTGTGTCTTCATTTTTCTCCCACTCTATCTTTAGAATAAAGACACTAGATATTCAAAGATAGCTTATGAGATACAAATAATGATTTTGAAGTAGAAGGAGGACTATCTCATAGATTGACTAATAGATTTTAGATTTGATGAGTGTACTTGGTAATTGACATTCCTTTAGGAGAGTTCATCAACTCAACATAACTTTATAATTGATCATACACAAGTTTCAAGCTTGTGGACATATAATGAATCCTATCATTATAATTGTCAATTGGTTCACTTTAAGTAGATGTTCATATGTTTCTATGTGCAAGCATATAAAGACGAATTTTTAGAACAAACAAATAAGCTAAAAGGGGTGACTTGGGTTGCAACACAAGCCACCAAAATCCAAAATACAACCATTGTTTAAAAGGATCACACATTTCTATGTCGAACACGGAAATCAAAATAGTTCTAAAATCCATAACATTAAAATAAAGACAAAAATAAAAGTCAAGCTTCATTGGTAGCTACTCCTAGCTCCTTCATGATTTCTTAAGCTTGCTTCTCTTTTCCCTTGTCTTTGCTTGGAGGAGGCCCTATTTACAATAAAAGGGGGATACATTATCATAACTTGTATCAAAATACCATAGTTGAATTAGAAACATAAAAGAAAGGATAGTCATTTACCTACTTGAGTGATCTTTCCAGCTTTGATGTCACCAAGATACTTGGAACAATTCCTCTTCCAATGTCCAACACCATTACAATAATGGCATTTATCAAGAGGACCCTTCTTGGGTTTGGAAGTGCTAGCTTCAAAAGTCCTAGCCTTGGTGTTCATGGGAGCTTGCCTCTTACTCTTTTTCCCATTCTTCTTGAACTTCTCCTTGCTCTTAGTGCTTATATTTAGCACATCCTTAGGTGGGCTAACATTTAGCCCCATGTCTCTTTCGGCTTGCATAAGTAACTTGTGCAACTCCTCAAGAGACACGTCCTTGTCTTGCATATTGAAATTCACCCGGAATTGCACATATGCTTTAACTTTGGATAAGGAGTAAAGAATCCTATCAACAATGAGCTCCTTGGGGATTTTAACCTTTTGAATTTTCAATGTCTCGACTAGCTCCAACAATTTGAGCACGTGAGGGCTAATCTTTTGGCCCTCCTTGAAATCGAGATCAAAGAATGCCGAGGACGCCTCATATTGGACGATCCTCGGTGTTTGTGAGAACATTGTCACAAGTTTGGAATAGATTTCATAAGCGGTGCCCATTTTAAAGGCTCTCCTTTGGAGATCCGCCTCCATAGCAAAAATCAACACATTTTTGATAGCGGCGGACTCTTTGTGGTAAGCCTCATATGCTTCACTAGTGGCGGCACTCGACCTAGCAATAGGTTCAGGTGGAGAGGCCTCAATGAGGTAACGAAGCTTGTCGTCAACTTGAGCGGCTAATTTGAGTTGGGCATCCCAATCGGAGAAATTTGACCCATTCTTTTCAACTTTACAACGATCTATGAAGGATTGGAGCCATGAAACATTAGTGAGACCGTGAGCGTTGTTGTTTGGTGCGGCCATTTGTTATGAGAAATAAAAGTGGTCTACAAAACAAAAATAAAAAGAATAAAATACTTGTCGTTTTTTAAATAATAATAATACTCGTAAATTTTAATTTAAACAAGTTTTATTGCATTTATCTAGTGACCTCTACCCAACTTTGATAAGTGATTCTAAGACCCAAATTCATATTAACTTGGGCACGCTTTGGCCATACATCCCTTATCAATATAACTCGGTGGATTAACCTTTTAATCGATTCTACTTTTAGAACTCTTGGTCGATAAAATTACATTAATTTTTATCTTTAGCCCAAAATACATCCGAGTATGGTCGAGAATACTTTTGTTGAGTACAGCCCAAATTTCGAATAAATGTGTCCATGATTCAAATTCACATTAACTTGGGCACGCTTTGGCGATACAACCCTCATCAACATGAATTTGGTGGATAGACATTTATCACCCACTTCCCCTACGTAACAAGGTTTGTACCCCGGTTTGGCCGAGCGCACTCCCTCACGAAATAGGTTTTCATGGTTTCTAATTTTTGGTAAGGCTAAGTCTCAATTGTTTATTTAACGAGAGGTCATGTCAATTTATTATCTATCACGTTTTAAGTGAACTAAAGCGGTGAACTACGATAATTATAATTGACAGGGTCGATAAACTCGATTTAAAATGCATGTTTAGCTATGGCGATTTAGCGATGCATGCAACATATAAATAAAATGCAAAGCATAAATATAAAGTCCTAGTATGGCCTTCCTAAAATAGTAAATCTAATAAACTATTACAAATTCGGAAACCAACTCCTTTGGTCCCTTGAACTTCGGTCTTGGTACGCATCTCGAGGTAACACCGTCTTCATGGGAAACTCCGAGAAAATTACAAATAATAAATAAAAATTACATAATTTCCTATTATACATTTGTAATAAAAATAAATCTATTAAATTACAAAACGGTGATACGAGAACACAATAATTACAACCGAATCGATATTCCCATACATTTCGGGTAATACCAATTAAAAACTAATGCCATACTAAGTAAAATTACATAATTCAAAAATTATATAAAAATAAAAAAACATGACAATCATAAATAAAATGCAGCATTATAATATGTATGAACATGCTTAATTTATGCTAAATCGCCTTTTAAGAGCCAATATCGTATAAGTTATCGGTTTTTATGGATTTGCGTGATTATAACTTGTTAAAATCACAAAATGTCTCATAAATTCATATTTATGTTCAAGTTAATTACCCTAACCATTTAGGACTCAAAACTTAGTGTTCACTAATATTTTGACAATAACTCAACTTGATTTCTTAATATTGTTCATTATGGACCAAAAATACAAAATTATGCTATAAACTTCAAATTAAATTATAAAAATTTCAAATAATTCCAAATTTTGAAATTTAAACTCATGAACATTCTGAAAAAATACCATGACACTCATAATGTTCAAAACTTCGGTTAAATATTTCGAAAAAATATCGAGAAAAACAATGTTGCGGTTTATCGGTTTTAACAAATATGACCATAAAATATGAGAAAAAAAATAATTCATCAACTTTTCACTTCTAGATCTGAAATATTTGATAAAATACAACATGTGACGTTTTTCTTTAGTCATGAAATATGTTTTAGCATTATATACTAAATAAAGTCACTATTTATTGAATTTTTACTCAAAAATTCATAAATCATGCTAAATGAGTCCAATACCTCAAAGATTTTTACACACACTGAGTAAAAATGCATGTGACAACATATTAAATTTCCATACCCATATTCAAAATATAACTCATATTAACCTAATAAACCCTTTAAATTCTATTTAAGCTTATAAAATCCATATTTCATGCAAAATAATTTAGTTTATCACGAGATTTAACATGCCATTAATAGTTAATATATCTAAAAACATATCCAAAAACCACTGAAAAATTTGAAGTTTAGCTATTTTTCGTCCAAAAATGACATTTTTCTCATAAAAATCACATTTTAATGCCAATAATATATAAAATGAACAATAAAATCCATAAATGAACCAAAATATCCCAAATACATTTTAGAACCAGAAACTTTAACATGCAAAGTAATTTCGTGATATATCATAATAAACACAAAATTACAAGTTTTACTTGTTAATAAGATTAACTCGGAAAAACAATAAACCGATTTGCATGCAAACAACCTAAGGCTCATGATACCACCTGTTAAGATTCATTAATCTCATTAGTATACATATTCATAGTATGATAGTTTAATTTAGTCATAAAATTAAAACAAGATCATATGCATGCAAACATAAAACAAAGTAGAGAAGAAATCGTCACTTCTTACATTGGTGTTTCGGATTTATTGGGCACCAACAAGATCTCATACTTGTTAGTTCTTGAGCTTTCCAACAATGGATGAACTAAGATTCAAATTAGAATCTCTCCCAAAAGTTTATACCCAAGGAACACCCTTAATAACTAATATTATTATGAACTAGTAATAATACTAATCTTACTTAAAATTTGGAAACAAAAATGGTGTTTTTGTTCTCTTGTATTTCGGTCAAGAGAAGAGGATTTTGTGAGCTTTCTTTCTCTAAAATTATTTCACAAATGTAGAGATTTAATCATTCTAACACTAGAAAATAATATGATGAAGTAGTGAATAATTATAGAGGAAAACCATTGGCATTTTTCTAGTGCAAAAACCGGTTGGGGGGTGGGATAAATGGAGAGCCAATGCATGCAAAAGATGCTCTTCACAAAAGCTTGTAGGGTTACATGGCTATAAACTAGAGTGATCATTGTGTTTTCTATTTAAAATAATCAACACAATTTAAAACCCTAACCCTCCCCATTTTCGGTACACCCATCATAAAATGGAAGGTCCATTTTATTTTGTCATTTGTTAATTTTGTCATGTGTCACATGTTACATGACATGTTACACCATAATGTATTTTTAACATATTAAAAATCAACATATTAATAAAATATGTCACATAAAAAATTTAACTAGTAATTCTTGACTACTTGTACCAAAATGGTTTATCAAATTATAAATTACAACAACTTGTATTTATAATAAATTATTCATTCTGTTTCAATTGTTTCGTAAACATTATTTTATTCTAAGTAATAAAATAATTCGATTACTTAGACCGTATCTAATTTAATCGAATTACAATAAGACACGTTAACTTTACTCACAAAATCATCCGTTAATTTTAAGCAATTTAATTAACTCGTATCGGCATACGATTAATTAAATAATCAATTAAGAGTATTTCCCTATAGGTATGACCTAAGGGGATCAATCGATCACCACCGTCGCATCTACAACGACATAATGTCAAACTCTAGTCAGTCAATCATTACCGATATGTGTGGACCAGTTGACTGTAAAATATTACTTCCCACATGTATTCTTAAATATGAGATTTAAACATGTGATCATTATGATCGACAGTTGTGATCGCATTATTGTCGGAGGACGCTTATTCCAACAGTTTTTAGAGTGACTAACGTCAAAGGACCCAACTTAGCTTGGGTACCTAAAAACTGTATCTAATTATTTTGCAGGTTGTGGTGAAACAAAATAACCTATGGTACCTTGATAGTGGATGCTCAAGGCACATGACTGGAGATGTAAATTTATTTCTTTCACTTGAACCCATCGATGGAGGTAAGGTCACATTTTGTGATAACAAGAAGGGTAAGATCATCGGTGTTGGTAAAGTTGGAATATCCTCTTCTCATGCTATTAGTGATGTTTATCTTGTCAGTGGTCTCAAACACAATTTACTGAGTATCTCTCAATTATGCGATAAAGGAAATAAAGTTGTCTTTCATTCAGATTCGTGTCGAATAATTATTGAAGGAACAAGTAGTGTTGTGCTTGAAGGACATCGTAGAAGGAATGTTTATATGATAGATCTAAATAATATTCCTACTAATTCATTCACGTGCATGAAAGTAACGACAGATGATCCGTGCCTTTGGCACAAAACATTTGCTCACATAAATTAAACAACGTTGAATAAACTAAAGAAATGGGATTTGGTTGAAGGACTTCCCTCAATCAAATTTGATCAAGAAACATTATGCGAATCGTGTGCTCGTTGCAAACATGTGAGATCATCGTTCAAACCCAAGAGAATGGTAAGTACCAAGGAACCACTAGAACTCGTGCATATGGATCTTTGTGGCCCAATGAAGGTAAGAAATAGAGGTGGATCCAGGTAAGTCTTCGTTCTAGTTGATGATTACTCTAGATATGTTTGGCCTATATTTCTCAATTCAAAGGATGAAACTTTCGAAGAGTTTGCAGTTCTAATGAAGTTGCCCAAAATAAGTATAAATCAAAATTAGTTTCCATTCGTACGGATCATGGCACCGAATTTGATAACCATGCTTTTATAGAATACTATAGAAAGAATGGTGTTGGGCATAACTTCTCAGCACCACGAACCCCACAGTAAAACGGTGTTGTTGAACATTTGAATAGAACATTGGAGGATATGGCATGCACGATGTTGTTGTGTAGCAGCCTACCTAGAAATTTCTGGGCCGAGGCTATTTGTACTGCATGATATGTTCATAATCGAGATTTGATTAGACCCATTCTCAAGAAGACTCCTTATGAGCTTCTTAGGGGACGTAAACCTAACATATCACATCTACGTTGTTTCGGGAGTAAATGTTTTGTCCATAATAATGACAATATAGATTAACCAAATTCAATCCCAGAAGTGACGAAGTGGTGTTTGTCGGTTATTCTAATCATAGTAAGGCATATAAGGTTTTCAATAAAAGAACCTTATGCATCGAAGAAAGTGTTCATATTGTTTTTGATGAGAATAATATGTTTGACAAAGCTGAACAGGATGAGGAAGAAGATTTGAACGAACCTGATTTCCGACTATCCAGGGATGAACTTCCAGAATTGGATGAAGTAGATAAAAAAATTGAGGGCACAAATGATGAACAAGGAAGTCCTTCGAATGATAAAGGAAAGAGAACTGAGAGTTTTGTTGATGATACTAAAACCTCTTCTCAATCTAAGCAATTGGAGGATAAAGTTATAACTGATGAAGCTATAACTTCAACTCCAAATCAACGAATTAGATCCAATGTTATAACTGATTCTGTTATAACTCCAGGATTGGATTCAGGGGGAACAATGCTTGAACCCCAATCATTCGAAGAAGGCGAGACTAGTTCAGATGAAGATGTGCCTCCTGTTTCTAAGAAATGGAAATATAAGGATTCTCATCCAATGGAAACCATCCTAGGAAATTTGAATGAAAGTGTTCGAACTCATAGAAGACTTAACAACTTTTGTTTGTTCTACTCCTTTCTCTCAACCATTGAGCCAACAAATATCAAAGAAGCACTTGCCGAACCAGATTGGATCGTTGCTATGCAAGAAGAGCTCCAACAGTTCGAACGGAACAAAGTGTGACATTTGGTTCCAAGACCTAAAGACCGAACGGTTATTGGTACAAGATGGATTTTTAGAAACAAGCTGGACGATACAGGAGTTATTGTACGAAATAAAGCTAGATTGGTTGTACAAGGGTTTAATCAATAAGAAGGAATTGACTATGATGAGACCTTCGCTCCTGTAGCCAAACTTGAAGCTATTAGACTATTAATAGCATTTGCTGCTCATAAAGAAATTAAAGTTTATCAAATGGACGTTAAGACAGCATTTCTTAACGGTTATTTGAATGAGGAGGTCTTCGCCGAACAACCTCCAGGATTTCTCGATAACAAGTTTCAAAACCACGTTTTTAAACTAGATAAGGCTTTGTATGGTTTGAAACAAGCTCCGAGGTCATGGTACGACAGATTGTCAAAATATCTTCTTAAATGTGGTTTTAAAAGAGGATCTATCGACAAAACCCTATTTCTGAAAACTGAGGATTCCGATTTATTAGCTGTACAAATTTACGTTGATGATATTATTTTTTGTTCAACTAATGGTCGTTTATGTAAGTATTTTTCAGAATTAATGACATCAGAATTCGAGATGAGCATGATGGGAGAACTTAAGTTCTTCCTTGGACTCCAGATTCAACAAACACCTGAAGGGATTATGATATACCAACAGAAATACATCAAGGAGCTAATAAAGAAATTCGGTATGGAAAACTCTAATTCTAAACCTACTTCTATGGGTATGGATAAGAAGTTGAGCTTGGATGAAAACGGTAAGTGTGTCGATGAGACGTCTTATCAAGGTATGATTGGCTCACTTATTTATTTAACTGCAAGTCGTCCGGATATTATGTTTAGTGTATGCGTATGTGCTCGATTCCAATCGTGCCCTAAAGAATCGCATATGATTGCAATTAAGAGAATCTTGAAATATTTAATCGGTACATGTAAATTATATCTGTGGTATCCTCTTGAGTGTAATTTCGATCTCATAGGGTATTCAGATGCAGATTATGCAGGTTGTTCACTTGACAGAAAAAGTACTTCCGGCATAGCCACGTTTGTTGGACCGTGTATCATTACGTGGGGGTCAAAGAAGCAAAATTCCGTTGCGTTATCTCAAACCGCCGAATCCATTCTTCTTTGGATTGGTATGTTCTCAACTTTTATGGCTTAAGCAACAATTATGTGATTACGGTGTCAATGTTGGGTGTATACCTATTTTGTGCGACAACACGAGTGCTATAATCATATCTAAGAACCCGGCACAACACTCACGAACTAAGCATATAGACATCAGACAGCATTTTCTACGTGATCATATAGATAAGGGCAACATAAGACTGGAATTTTGTAGTACAGAAAAACAATGGGCTGACATTTTTACCAAAGCATTGGCTAGAGAACGTTTTGAGATTTTACGGTTGGAAATTGGTTCAATTGGTGGCAACTAAACTTGTCACAAATATTTCATTTCCCGTATGACTGACTAGATTTGACGAGATTGTATGTCTATGTTCGTTTTTTCCGTTGCAAGTACATTCTTATATAGTATTTTATTATCCTATAAGAATATTCCGTTTGCTAGTATATTATATTTTGTGTTGTATACAACCCATATCTTTCATCACTTATATATTCTAAGGTTTAGAGCTTCATAAACCAATGACATTCATGATTGGTTTCATTTAGGATGTGAGTAGTACTCCTTACATGGCATGTAACATCAAATTGCATAAGCATGAAATTTGTCTCTTATTACCTGTATACACTCAGTTTGTGGTGGTGACACATGTGGAGAGGCAACCCTTCCCTTACGTTTTACCTACTAACCTCACGATAGCCAAATTTGCCTCGTTTTGACCCATTTATTCTACTACATTCCATATGGCCTACCCTTGTCAAGCTAGTCTTGTTGGTAAGTTTGGAAGTCTTGTTGTGGTTAATTTTGTTGATGTTATGATGGATATTGGAAGGAAGGAAGAAAAAGCTGAACTGAAAAAATGAACAAAAAAAAAAAAAAAAAATGATACTATCAAAGATGGAAAAGCAGAACTCTCTTATTACTCCTATTCTTATCATTTCCATATTACTTAAGGATAAGTACTTGTTGATGTGAGTAAGTTTATGCCATACTTGGCATGGTGCATCATCTTTCATGTTGGGTTGGAAAGTGGAATATGGCTACTTTTGATTGTGATCGGTTCTAGCTTGGCTTTTACCTCCACATATCCAATTATTCTGCCCCTTCTTACCCAATTACCTCATCTCACATTCATATGTAAGTCCTCGGCATGTGTTTTGGACCTCAATTGGTTGGAGTGTGTATTTACGGTCACTATAGATATCTATCATGTTAGATTGCATGCATGCTTTTGTAGGTCATAGTTAAGTGAGTGACTATTTACATTCTCTCTTACAAAAATCTATACTCATCTTGGTTTGTATTACACACTCTATATTTAGAGCTTGCTTATGTTGAAGTTGTTCTTATGCTATAATATATGCTTTGATTAATATATATTTCTTGCCTCGGTTGATATCATTCTAGTCGTTTTATGTCTGTTCTCGTCTTTTCGATGATGTCAAGAGGGGGAAGAAATGATCGTGACTTAAGTATTTGCCTAAGCTTGCTCCTTCTCAGAACCTTTAATCTCTTAAAGTCCTTAGATGCTATACTTTGTATATAAGTGGATTGTTCTTGCGTTCAACTGACTATGACTTTTATAGTATTATTTTGAGGGGGAACTTACACTTAGTCACAAATCGTAAGAGACTTGTCATCATAAAAAAGGGAATTTGTTGGACCATATTGATATATGTTTAAGTTTTGATAATGACAAGTGTGTGCTTCGTTTTATATATACTCTTGCTCGTAATCATTTGTTTAGTCTTTACTAGATTGACTTAGGTTTACAAGTTAAGCAAGTAATGTTATAGCATCCTTGGCTATAACATTGAAGATTTGTGAAGCATCGTTCAAGTAATGTTATAGCAGCTTGAGCTATAATATTGAAGATTCCTAAAGCATCACAGCAACTGTAACAAATTTCAAGTATGATGATCACTCAAGCAAAAGGCTCGATCAAGTCTATAACAAGCTCAAGATGAAGAGCTTATGATCAAGATAAAGAGATGATTCTACTACTGAAGATCTCCAGGAAGATTAGCTAGTATAGGTCATCATTCGATAACGGTAATTTTAGAAGTAATCTTGACAAGTAATGTTATAGCTGTTTTAGTTATAACTTTACTAGTTGAACTCAAAGTTATAAGTGATTCTACTATAACTTTGAGCTGCAATATAAAGAACACGATTTTAATGTTTTTAAAATATATTTTTCAAAGCTTAAATAATAAAATCTTTAAAGAAAAGTCTGTTTATAGTAGAGTGAGATTTGGGACATGATTAGATCAAATGAGTTTGAGATTATCCTATTGATTAGTAAAACAACTTATGAGTTGTCATGCTATCTAGAGTTTTCCTTTAATTCATATCTAAACCCTAATTATCTAACCTAATTGAAGGAAATGTAGATCTATATACATACTAACATACTCATATATGTTTTAATTTAATTTGTCATAAAATTAAAGTTGGATTTTATGCATGCAAACTAAAACAAAAGAAGATAAGAAAACATTTTCTCACCATATGAAATTCGGTCATATTGGGCACCAACAAGATCTCCTTCTTGTTAGTTCTTGAGCTTTCCAATAATGGATGAACATACAAAAATCCCAAAGTAGAGATTCTCCAATTAGTAGCACCCAAGACAATCCCTTAATCCCACAAATAAACATGTACTAGATGTTTGTATTGTAGTTTACCTTAAAATCTAATACTAATACTCATATACTACTTCTAGTAATCTTAGTAATTTATATGAACAATTTGAATCAAATACTCATCTTTTTAATGAATATTAAGGAGAGAGAAGAGAGAATATTCATGAACATTTTGCATGTTGATTGAATGGTAGTGTAAGAAGAATAGAAAAGAACCAACACTACTCAATTAAGAGTAGTGTGGCCGCCCAACTCAAGCCCAAGGAGCATCATTGCTTTTCTTTTTCTCTTATCAAAAATATAGGTGTGTAAGAAAGTGGTGTAGGTTGTAAGGCTAGTCAAGAGTAGTCATCATTATGTTTATTTTATCAAATAAAATAAAACAACCAAAACCCACTAACACACCCTCCATTTTCGGTCCAATTACTTAAAATGGACTACCATTTTATTTTGTCAATTTGTCATTTGTTACACAATATGTCACATGTAGTATGCTACATGTTATTAATTAATTTTAATGCATATTTATCACATAAATATCATTTCATGAATTAATTAAATTACATACAACAAATTGATTAGTGATACTTGATCACATAAATAAAAATGGGTCATATAGTTATAATTCACAACTTCTTGTAATTATAATTGACCATTCATTTTTATCTTTATTGCTTCTCAAACAATTTTTTAATTTTAGCAACAAAGCATTTTATTACTAAAATAAATCTTATTTAATCCCATTACAATAAGATATCAATATTCTCTTTCACAAATCGAATTGTTCAATTTTAAGGAATTAATTAATCTGTATCGGTATACAACTAATTAACCTTTTCAATTAAGGGAATCGTCCTTTAGGTGTGACCTCAAGGGATCAACTGATCACCACCGTCGCACGACAGTAATGTCAAACTCTAGCCAGCCAATCATTACCGATATGTGTGGACCAGTTGACTATATATGTAATGTATCATCCCTTTCGTATTCTTGGCATGAGATTTAATAATGATATTTAAATCATGTGATCGCACTATTGTTGAGGACACATTTCCCAAGAATCTCCCACTTGTCCTCGACAAGTGTGCGTCACCAATTCTCTTGTCCTATTACTATCTCCCACTCAATGCAAGGTGTCTTTCGGGTCGTACTTGCAAGTGATCATATCGAGAGTGGTTTCCTCGATCTGGAGAATAACTGATTGACCGGAATTTATCCACCATGGATACCTTCCGAGCGTGGCCACGCATTTCCAGTTCATTACTCCTCGAGTGGCCCTGAGATATTGTTCTAACCCTGACAAGGGGGTGGACAATTCCTATCGCACTTATTCTTCGACTAGCCACAGCCATCATAACCCAAAATATGCCCATTTGACCCCATTTACGAAGGTCGTAGTAACACAAATCAAAGTTAATCTGAAACTGTGCCATCTTAGGTGAACAGCCTTTAGTCAAAAGAATCGACTCATTAGAATACTATAGTAGCTCTCGCCACGACCAGGCTTTATAAATTTGCCAGAACTCTATAAGAGGTCACTGCCCGACAAAGTGTTCCTAACAGTCTGCCTATGTGATCGACTAGTCATCTCACATGACTCTATGGCACTTGAACTTGCCATCAATCGCATCACACTCTAGTCACTTCGAGACGTCACCTCATATAAGTGACTATGGGCGAATACAATGCTAATCCGTGTTCCCTTTAACGGGGTTCAATTGTCTCTACAACCCGTTTGGATGTAACAAAGTATAATAAAAGAGTTTTAAAGTAAAACTCGAACGACAAATGCGATTATCACATATGAATAGTCAATGCCTGATTACTATTTCATGTTCTATAATCTAATTTGATCTTGTACATAGTTGTTCATTTCAATTCAATTGAAATGACATGACTCATCATGTTTAGCCTTTGAGAAGGCTTTGGTTAGTAGGTTTTATCAATTTCTTGTACCTTACTCAACCTCACTACATACTCGTTTTCCTTTATAATGTATACATTTACATTACAAAACTTTCTGAGTACGTGTCGAGATCCAATCAAGACATAGGCCCTCTAGCCTAAGAATAGCTCCCACTGTTTTCACAGTGTGCGGGACTCATCTTTCTTGCACATCTCATGATCGCAAGTGTACTCAATTTCCGTTATAAAAATCTCTCATTGTTCTTTATTGCCTAGAACGATTCTAGAAAATCTACTTCTTAATTAACATTGCCACAATGGTATCTTAACCATCCTAGTGTGTTTTGATTATGGTTTTGTCGGAAACCATGCGCAATCTCAATTGTCAATTGTCACTTGTGTAACACCCTTACACAATATTGCATCATAAACACTTTGCTTTACTTCCTTAATGCTTCTGCAAGCAGCTAAGGGTAATCTTTATAGCTTACTTGGTAAAGATTACTTAAATTCGATTTTTGAAAACAATTCATCATACTCAAAGCATATGAAGTGTTATACATCATTTCTTTTTAATTGATTCGGCAGCGGAAGCAAATGAAATCAATCAAATATGTTCAATTTAATTGGACTAGTCATGAATCTTATCAACATAAGACTTCTTACTGACGCTAATATCATGTGGATTTATCTTCATAAATCCGGATATTCAAGATGTATTATAATACTCCAAAAGTCTTAAATCATACGCAATGATCAATATGTCATCCACATATCGGACTAATTAAAATTTCCGTAACTCCCACTAAACTCCATGTATAAACACAACTTCTCGACTTATCGAGAAATGTTTTATCACATGATCAAAATGTTGATTCTAACTCATTGATGTCCTACTTAAGACCCTCTCTCAAGTTTCACATTATCTTAGGGTTGCAAGAATCTACTAAACTCAAGACATGTATTGAATACATTCCTTCTATTGAAGAAGTGGGTTTTAGATTCACTCGCTATGTATTTCATAACCTCATAATGAAACACAATCCCTAAGAAGATCCAAATAGACTTAATCATTTCAATTAGTGCAAAACCCTTTGCAACCAATTTTGCTTTGAAATATCTCTTTATTAGTGCAAAACCCTTTGTCACTAATCAAGCCCTTTTGATTCGGATTTTTATGATTCTAAGCCTTGTATTGAGTTGTGACTTAAACACTCTTATGTAAGTCATATGTTCATTACTTTCTAGAAGTAATCAACTTGAATCAAACAATTTCTTTTGTAAGTTATAAGCTCTTTTCTTTCTTAAAAGTAGCATGAATTCATCATTTTTAACAAGTGACGAATTTAACCTCCTAGGTTTTAAAGAAACAATATTTTACACAAAACGTCTCATGTAGCCAAGAAATACCAGTTTCTTGCGACATAACATTCTTTGTGGCTCTTGAATAATTTTCTCCCACTCTGTCTTCTAGAAATAAACTTGCATTTTAGAAAGACAGCTTCACGAGCCACAAACCCGGTGTACTCGTGATAATTGAAAAGGGAAAAATGAGCATTTGTTTCTTGTGAAAACTTACAAACATGGTACCCTTACCATTTCATATCTCATATGATTCGATTTAGTGGAAAAATAATTTAGACAAAAATGATAAAATCCCCAAAAGAATCAAGTAACTCAAAGTAACTTGATTGAAGTCCAAACCATATCGAATAGCGTTTGATTTCTTATCCAATCACACATTATTTCATAATGCGTGCTAAGAGAGATTAACTTGTGATATCACATTTCCATTGGCTTATATCAAAGTCTTCACTTTGATAATCCCATCACGATTAAATCGTGATTTCTTTAACTCTTTAAACTTGTTTAAAGATTTTTTTTATTTACCTTATTAAGTTAACACATTAGCGTCAACTTAAATCGTTGGTAAAAGAGAATGATCAACCTATTATGGATCAATGATTTATAACCTCGATCTCCTTTTCAACCAAAAGGCACGAGACATCTTGCTTTGAATACAAGATAAGCATATACCATTAACAATCTAGTGGTTTCAAGAGTACTCGATAACTCTTGCGTTCATCATTCCAAAATTTTAAGGTTTAATCTTGGGTTACCAATTTTGAGTCTTGCATCATCTTCATGATATATTATTCTAGTTTGGTTTAGAATATAATCACCTTGATGATGGGCCAGCCATACATCAAATCATGGTGTATAGGGTCACAAAAGTGAAACCTCTTTTGTATCTTTAACAAATTGTATTCTTATTTAGAGTTTATGTACATAATAGTCACAATTAAGTACAACTCCAAACCCGAAAACTAGATTTAGTACACAATGACTCTATCTCTTGACTTCATTGTTGCTAGTCGTCATATTCTAATCATCCTATGTATCAAACATAATGATGAAAACCACCACCGGTTTCTAATATTGACGAAGTAATACTAGCAAAATTATGTTTAATCGAATAAACATTTAACGAAGAAGGTCCCATTAGATGTCCCACAACTAACTTGTTGATTCTTCAATAATTTGGGGTAGTTTCCTTTCTTGTGTCAAACATTTAGGACAATGGAAACTTTATCGGTCGGGATTGATAGGTTTAGTATCGTCATTCTCAACAACTTTACCTTTAACATTACCTTGTATCAATTCCATTATAATCCTTACTTCTTGAACCTCGTCCTCATATTAACGGTTTAAGAGAATGCTCCCATTTAATTCAATGAGTCTTTGCTTTGAGAAGCAAAATTGAATTCATGAAGATTCACTCTTCATTTGTTCGTTTTAGTCTTAAAACATTCATTGAAGTGGTTGCGTTATTTTGGTCAATTACGAATTCTTGACAAAACTAATTACCAAAACAATTTATCGCTTCAAGGTACTTAATTCATTTAAGTACATGAAAAATAATCCATTGTAAGTAGATGTGTTAGTCAAGAATCAAAAACCTGTTTGATAATGAATAACTTTAATCTATACTCTTTACAAGAGATCCTTAGCAATGGTTCATATGAGGTTTTAGAAGCAATTTCATATTTGTCTTTAGTTACGATGTTTTAATGGAGTTTTGAATAAAAAACGAAATGATATCGTATATGAATTGTGGTAAAGAAATAGAACAATATAATAACGGAATAGTGGGAAAAACTTAACATTTATCGTTTTATTAATACTTGTAAACAACAAGTAAAGCATTTACATAGTGACCTCTACCCAACTATGATAAATGATTCCAAGACCCAAATTCATATCGACTTAGGCACGGTGGGGCCGATACATCCTTTATCAATATAACTCGGTGGATTAACGTTTAATCGATTCTACTTTTAGAACTCTTGGTCGATAATATTACATTAACAATTATCTTTAGCCCAAAACACATCCGACAAGGGCACGGTGGGGCCGATACATCCCTTATCAAAAACTTTTGTTGAGTTCAATACAAATTTCGAATAAATGTGTCCATGATCCAAACCCACATTAACTTGGGCACGGTGTGGCCGATACATCCCTTATCAACATGAATTCGGTGGATTAACATTCATCACCCACTTCCCCTACGTAACAAGGTTTGTACCCCGGTGGGGCCGAGCGCACTCCCTCGCGAAATAGGTTTTCATGGTTTCTACTATTTGGTAAGGCTATGTCTCAATTAATTGTTTTAGCGAGAGGTCATGTCAATTTATTATCTATCACGTTTTAAGTGAACTATAGCGATGAACTACGATAATTTTAATTGACACGGTCGATAAACTCGATAAAATAAGGATGCATGTTTAGTTATGGCGATTTAGCAATGCATGTGACATAAAATAAAATGCAAGTATAAAGATAAATAAATCCTAGTATGGCCTTTCCTAAAATAGAAAAACTATTTAACTATTACATATTCGGAAACCAACTCCATTGGTCCCTTTATCTTCGGTTGTGGCACGCATCTCGAGGTAACACCGTCTTTATGTATCGTCATTCTTGAAGAAATCCGTCTTCGGGAACTCCGGAAGGAATAAAATTACATAATAAATTACATAATTTCCTATTATACATTTGTAACTAAAATAAAATAAATCTATTAAATTACAAAACGGTGATACGAGATCACAATAAAAATTACAACCGAATCGATATTCCCATACATTTCGGGAAATACCAATTAAAATCTAAGGCCATACTAAGTAAAATTACATAATTCAAAATTACATAAAATAAAATTATGACAATCATAAAGAAAAATGCAGCATAATAATATGTATGAACATGCTCAATTTTATGCTAAATCGCCTTTAATTAGCCAATATCGTATATTACTTCGGTTTTTACGGATTTGCGTGATTTCAACATTTTATAATCACAAAAATACATAAACTCATATTTATGCATAAGTTAATTACCCTAATCTCTTAGGACTCAAAATTTAGTCTTCACTAATAATTTGACCATAATTAACCCATATTTTATAAAATTGTTCATAAATGGACCAAAAAATTACAAAAATAAGCCACAAACTTCAAATAAATCACAAAATTTCAAATAAATTCAAAATTTGAAATTTAAACTCGTGAACATTCTGGAAAATTACCATGACACTCATAATGTTCAAAATCTTAGGTTAAAAATTTCGAAATTTTTCCCGGAAAAACAATGTTGCGGTTTATCGATTTTTAATAAAATAATCATAAAACATGGAAAAAATTATTTTCATTAACTTTTCAATTTTAGATCTGAAAAAGATAATAAAATGCAACATTAGACGTTTTTCCTAAGTCATAGATTATGATTTATTAATTTTCCACTAATAATGTCACTATTTATGCTATTTTTCTTCAAAAATCCATAAATCATGCAAAAAGACTTCTTTATAGCCAATTATTTTACACACATCTTGTAAAATTGCATGTGACAACTTATTAATTGTCTATGACCATATTCCAAATTTAACTCATATTAACTTATTTTTCACCTAAATCCGAATTTAATAATGAAAAATTCATTTTTCGAGCATAACACGTCCAAAAATTATGAAACTTTACAGGTTATATCAAAATAATATATGTGACAACATATCCAAAAATCAATGGAAAATTCGAAGTATAGCTAATTTTAGACCAAAAATGACATTTTTACTCATAAAATCACATTTAAATGCCATTATTGTAAATTATGAACAATAAAAATTCGAAAAATTAACCAAAATATCCTAAAACATTTTAGGACCAGAAATATTAACATGCATGGATTATTTTCGTGATATCTCATAATAACACAAATTTTACAAGTTTTATTTGTTATTCTTATAACTCGGAAAAACTTTTAACCGATTTGCATGCAAACAACTGTGGCTCTAGTACCAATTGAAGGAAATATAGATCTATATACATACTAACATACTCATATATGTTTTAATTTAATTTGTCATAAAATTAAAGTTGGATTTTATGCATGCAAACTAAAACAAAAGAAGATAAGAAAACATTTTCTCACCATATGAAATTCGGTCATATTGGGCACCAACAAGATCTCCTTCTTGTTAGTTCTTGAGCTTTCCAATAATGGATGAACATACAAAAATCCCAAAGTAGATATTCTCCAATTAGTAGCACCCAAGACAATCCCTTAATCCCACAAATAAACATGTACTAGATGTTTGTATTGTAGTTTACCTTAAAATCTATTACTAATACTCATATACTACTTCTAGTGCTCTTAGTAATTTATATGAACAATTTGAATCAAATACTCATCTTTTTAATGAATATTAAGGAGAGAGAAGAGAGAATATTCATGAACATTTTGCATGTTGATTGAATGGTAGTGTAAGAAGAATAGAAAAGAACCAACACTACTCAATCAGAGTAGTGTGGCCGCCCAACTCAAGCCCAAGGAGCATCATTGCTTTTCTTTTTCTGTTATCAAAAATATAGGTGTGTAAGAAAGTGGTGTAGGTTGTAAGGCTAGTCAAGAGTAGTCATCATTATGTTTATTTTATCAAATAAAATAAAACAACCAAAACCCACTAACACACCCTCCATTTTCGGTCCATTTACTTAAAATGGACTACCATTTTATTTTGTCAATTTGTCATTTGTTACACAATATGTCACATGTAGTATGCTACATGTTATTAATTAATTTTAATGCATATTTATCACATAAATATCATTTCATGAATTAATTAAATTACATACAACAAATTAATTAGTGATACTTGATCACATAAATAAAAATGGGTCATATAGTTATAATTCACAATTTCTTGTAATTATAATTGACCATTCATTCTTATCTTTATTGTTTCTCAAACAATAGATAATTTTAGCAACAAAGCATTTTATTACTAAAATAAATCTTATTTAATCCCATTACAATAAGATATCAATATTCTCTCTCACAAATCGAATTGTTCAATTTTAAGGAATTAATTAATCTGTATCGGTATACAACTAATTAACCTTTTCAATTAAGGGAATCGTCCTTTAGGGGTCACTTCAAGGGATCAACTGATCACCACCGTCGCACGACAGTAATGTCAAACTCTAGCCAGCCAATCATTACCGATATGTGTGGACCAGTTGACTATATATGTAATGTATCATCCCTTTCGTATTCTTGGCATGAGATTTAATAATGATATTTAAATCATGTGATCGCACTATTGTTGAGGACACATTTCCCAACAACCTAATATCTTAGCTAGGGTTTCGGTTTGGGTGGCCGGCCAATGAGCCGTTTTTCCTCCTTATACGAATACTCTTTGTGCAAGTTAGGGTTTGGAATAAATCTTAGTAATAATATTTGATTAAGATATTTTATCTTCATATATTATTTGATTTATTCTTTTCCATTATATAAATATATTATTAGGTTAAAATTAGATCTCCTACTTACTATATACTTCACACGTGATCTATATTGTATCTAGGGTTTTATGGTAAAGATCTTTTTTTTTTTTTGGTCGAATGTTAGTAATATTATAAGCACGGTCCAACTGGACAAACCATTACATCAATTGCTATATAGCAAAGTTTGTGACTTCAAACGAATCAGGCTAATAAGAAGCATACAGACATTATAAACTTAGACCTATGCCATTACACCATTGTCTATCTACTGCTTTCATGACTCCATGATACACACCCAACACTCTACGCTTGCACACCAATTTGACCTGTTGTATTAACTGCTCAGGAAGCTGGACATAACCATCAACCCTACAATGATTCCTATTTTGCCAAATTCCATAAACTACTCCTGCCACAGCAGCTTGGATGATTCTCTTACTCAGGAGTGAATGACTTCTCAACTTCAGTAACAAATTCAGATCAATGAGATTCCCAACTGGAATATGCAGCCAGTCTGCAAGAAGCTGAAAACATCTAATTGCATAAGTGCACTCAGTAAACAGATGAGTGTGATTCTCTGGATCCAGGCCACACACAAAACAGATATCTTGATCTGTGATGCCCATTTTCTGAAGTCTATCAAGAGTGAGCAGTCTCTGATGCTGCTTGAGCCACATTATAAAACACCATTTAGGAAGATTATATCTATTCCAAACCAGCGTGTGCCATGGAACCTTATGAGTAGTCCCCTGCATCAGCCAACAATAACCATCTGCAATATGATAAAGAGTATCAAGGCCTCTCCATTTACCATTCACATACCCCACTTTGAAAGTATCCTTAACATCGCAAATCTTCCTCCAGGACCAGGAACTGTATTCAGTAGGCTTATAAGACATCCAGGGCACTCCTTTCAAGTAAATATTATCCACCCACCGTATCCATAGATGATCTTGCTTTGTTGCTAACCACCAGACAAGCTTTCCAATGGCAGCAACATTCCAAATATGGCTATCAAGAAGTCCCAATCCCCCAGCATCTTTAGGCTTACAATGGTAAAGATCTTAAATAAATATTTGTTAGAGATATTTTATTTCCTTATATTTATTTTGTATCTTTTATCTAAAATAGTGTTGGATTAAAATAGGAAAAAGATAGATCTTATTCATTTCCTAATCTACACGAGATCTAGAGTTTAGGTAAAGATCTTAGATAAAATATTTTTTAAATATATTTTATCTCCTTATATTTATTCCATACCTTTTGGTAAGATATTATTAGAATAAATAACTGGATTAAGATTTTTTCTTACTTGGATAAGAACTAAAATAGATCAAAATAATATTTGTTAGTGATTTCTTATCTCCTTATATTATTTTTATTCCTTCTTTCTTTCTAAAATTAAGGAAGATTTGACCTAATCTCTTTCTTGCCTCTCACGACACACACACACACGGCATCTAGGGTTTTCTTCCTAAACCTAGATCTCCTCTCTACTATTGTGGACATGGGCCACGGGGGCGCTTGGGAAACAAGAGTTTGCATTTGTGGAGTCGCCACCAATTTTTATAGGAAATTGGAACAGTTCGAATACCTTGTGTCATGTCAAGACACAAAGTAGTGACATGAACACTAAGAACTCGTTACCCTTAGCATTCTATGTCTAGAATTACTCTCGTGGATGCCAATGAACACGGATGTTCACAGAGATCTGGAGTAAGGGGTGAGGGTACGTATTAGGAAGCTCTTTTGATCGAACACCTAATCCCGCCCGCCTCGATAGCGGCCTCTACTAATAATTAGTGAAAATCGTCTATACTCGTTATATCGTCGATTATATGCATGCAATGCAACATCCAAGTTTTAATCCTAACATGTGAAGATTTAACTAAGTCGGTGAACAATTAATTTAACAAACAATTGGGTCGAAGTTGGGATTAAGGTTCAATTACATGTGAAAAATACAAATGATACAAAATACAATGATAAATACAACAAAGAATACAATAATTACATCGGGTTTAGCGATTTATGTCGAAAATACTCCTAAAACGAATAATTTGAGAAAAAGAATAAAAGAATGAATCAACGAATAAATCAGTAGGCGATAATACGGTTAATAGTTAATTATACGTAAACTAATTAAACTAGGTCAAGGCAGAACGGAAGTTCAGAGACAGAAATCAACCTGGAACAGGCGCAACAGGACTGCGCCTTTTGGAAGAGGCGCAGCAGTTGCTGCGTGTGTTCCAAGGGTGAGTTCTGGCTGTGAAGCCAGAACTGCAAATTGTTAATATTCTTGGGTTAATTTAATGATTGATTACGATATTTGACTCGGATGAAAGTGACTTAATACATTAATTACATATGAATGAGTCATAAAAGCAATAAAACATGGATGAGACGAATACGAACGAATTATTTACATGGATGAAAGATTGATTAGTGACATAGGTGAACTAAATAGTTTAAACATGATGAATTAATGACGAACTAATGACGAATACGACAATAAACAGATGGAAATATATCAAAGGTCGAATTCCAGATACTCAATATGAACAAATTGAATTTCTACAACCCGGATTGAGTTTAATGACGAAAACTCGCAAATGTCGGATTATAAGGGATTTAAGTCGAATTTAATGATTAAATTACATGCTAATGAATGATAAATAGTGTACATGTGAAATTATTATGCTATTACGTCAAAGAATTGAGGAAAACAATCGAAAACAAATGAAAGAAAACGAATTTACAGAGGACGAAGGAGGAAGAAAGGAAGCAGGAACCGCGGCAGCCTCACGAAGAGGCGCAGCAGGTACCGCGCTTCTTCGAAGAGGCGTAGCAGTTGCTGCGTCCTTTCTCGACGGTTATCTTCTGGTAATCCGTAAAAAGGGTTTTAAAGCACGGTTTTAGAAATCGGTTTTAACAAGTATTTTCGACATAAACCTTACATTAATGATACAAAAGTAAATAACAATAAACAAAAGGAGAGATTTACACCCTCAGACTTACATGTTTGACGAAACGAGATGAACTAAGTTTACGATTAGTGATGCTCGACTCGAATGTAACGAAAGTGCCCTCGTAGGAGGAAAACGATTAAGATTAGTTAAGTTGATTAATGTGGAGTTGGTCAAATTGGTCGGTCATGCAAACGAGGCTGGTACTCTAAAAGATCCGAGCTTACGTGGTCGAATGTTCAAGCACGTAGACGCCAAAAAGTAAGAACGTGGTCAAGAATGCAAAGGGAGAAGAGAAGGGCGGACACTTGCATGAGAAATATGAGGAGCGAAGGCTCCTATTTATACTAATCACGTGAAGGAATAGGGTTTTCGGAGAGACTTTGGAAGTGAATCTCGAAAAGATATGAAAAAGATACGAAAAATACGCAGAAAAGGACCTAGGAAGAAGCGCAGCAGTCACTGCGTCTCTTGGAAGAGGGGCAGCACCTGGTGCGTCTGTTCCCAAGTGGTTTCCTCCTGCGGAAGAAATATTTCCGTGTTTGGTTTATGGAATGACGGGATAATCTTATTTTCCTTAATATTTTGTATGAATATTACGGGAAATTGTTTACCAAAGAATAAAAGATTGTGAAAGATTTATAAAATATGGAATAGAAATATCCGGAACATTCCAGAACATTCTGACTCGGGATTTAGCGGTTATCAGAAAATGAAGACGATTTTAGGCCCGGATTCCAAATGTACTCTAATTACTGTCAAAACGACCGTATCGGCGCGTAGATGACAACTAAGAGGTAGACATCAGTGTTTGAACAATCACTTGACGATAAACTTATAAACTGTCACAAATCGTTCCGCGTACCAAACATGCGGCCCAATCATCACCGAGTGGTTTGCGGGAGGTGCAGAAATGAGGTATCTACAGAGCCCTCACTTTGACTGAGGCTTGGACAAGGCGAAAGTCAAAGTATAGCTTTCAGGTCAATCGAAGATTACAACCTGACGACTATGGCGACGTGAGGCGGCTCAAGGGGTCTGAACCAAGGATCTGTCGTCGGGAACATTTTAGAGTCTGTCGACTATCGGGGAGGGTCGTTTAAAGTCCATTAGACTACGTAAGGAGGCTCGCCAGCCATAAGAAGAGATCATACCTAAAACTTCTTGAGAGACGCTTCTGGGGGTGCATAGGAGCTAAGGGTAAGCGTAGGAGCTAAAGGGTAAGATCTAAAAGATATATAAGGATTTGTGCTAGGGTGTGGGGCCCTACAATTTCAAACTAGGGGTAACTAAGGCTTGAGTGTAGGAACTCCACTGGTTTGGGACTTCTGGAGAACGACACTTTATCGCACTCCGCGAGGAAACAAGAAACATTGTAAGTAGCAGGACACGGGCGGGAACTGCTGGGAGAAATCTGCTTGGGTCGTCTTCAAACAAACTTCGGGGGGACTTGAGAAGGACGATTGTATGTCGTGAACTCTCGTGTTGGGAAACCTTATCAGGAATGTATCTCCATGTCTCGAGAGGGATTGTCGATCCGCTTACTCTCGCTGGGGGAATACAATGAAGGCGTGTCGAAACACCTGTGGAGGAATACCTCCTCGTTGTGACAAGAAAGGTCTTTGGAGCAATAAATAATGTATAATAGTCTACAGTTGGCTTAGAAATACGGGTCTGAACGAAGAATTATCGTCAAACGGACCAAAAAGATAAAATGGCATCGGGGAAGAGGCGCACCAAAGATGGCCCCACAAATAACGAACTCATAACGAATTTTTGAAAACTCTTATGGAGGGAAGCTAAGGAAGAGGCGCAGCAAGAGCTGCGTCTCTTGGAATAGGCGCAGCACCTGCTGCGTCTGTTCCTTAGTGTGTCTTTTCTGCGTAAAAACGCGATAAACAGAGGCTCATTTCATTTGTTCGAAATACAAATTATCAATTTCTCTCAAATTTCAACCATTTTTGCCAAACTTTGATCCAAAAGCTTGCATTCGCCATGACTAATCAAGGTATGTATATCATTCTTGCATTAATCTTCTATAAAGGACGAATTGGATCGACAAAATTAGGGTTCCCAACCCTAAAGTGTCGATAATTTGGGGCTTTTCCCCCAAATGATCTTGCCCTGTAAAATTGATCATGTAAATGGCTAATTGGTAGTATAAGGATCATAACCATGTATTTGTTTCGAATTTTCGTTGAGTTTTGAGCATTTGAGTGAAATTGAGACGGTTTCACAGTTAAACCGTAAATTGCTTCAAAAATGGCCTTAGGATTGCCCAATTACGATGAAACTTGATATTTGGAATCCTTGTATGATGGGTAAACTTCCTACCATCTCGAAATTTTTTTTTGTGACGGCTTTTTCAGGATACTTTTCTAGGGCATAATCGCCGTTATAACGAAATGCTGCCGAAATTTCGACTTGAACCCATGACTAGGCTTGAACTTAGGCTTGACTTGACCCAAATTACCACATGAGTGATCGGGTTTGTGGGAATACGGCCAAAGATGGCGAGAAAAGAGCGATTTCAGAGCGTTGAAAACTCGAAGCTCCTTAATCAAGGCCCGTCGTCACTTGACGCGGCCTAAAATTACTTTAATTTTGCAGGTGACGAGGCTTCTACTTCTGGGAGGGCTCCCATGGACGTAGACACCAATGTTGACGCTTCTCGTGCTCTCGAGGAGGCTTTTGCTGCGGCTAGGGCAGTCGGGGAGGTTGCTGAGGACGAGATCCTCGAGGAGCAGGTTTCTGAGGAGGAGGAGGAGGCCCCGAGACGGGCCAACGTGGGACGAGGAGGTCGTCAGCTGAGGGGAGCACCCGCGTGGGCTGAGACCTAGGATAGCCGGCACTTGCTTTGGGCTGCGGAGGGTCACCTGTCCTATAGGACGGTGAAGAGCTTGGTACTCTCGAATTCATTATTCATCACTCATATGCTTTCGTTTTACTTGCTCATATCTCTTCCAATTTTATTCACACTAAAGATAGCTTTTGTTTCAAATCACAATAAGAGACCGGGAACATCAGATCGTTCTCGGGCTACACGATGGCCATGGAGTGCTACAAGAGGCTGTCGGCGGAGGAGCGCGCCATGATCGAGCGGGGAGCGTTTGGTGCCTTGGTGCACGCTTGGAGGGATATCGCGAAGAGGAAGCTGCGGGCTAACCTTAGCCTGGTCCGCGCTTTCTTGGACCGATTCTGGGACACGACTTCCACTTTTCACATGCCTTTTGGTGAGATGGGAGTCACGTTGGAGGACTACGGCATGATCTCTGGTCTTCCGTGTGGGACCGAGGAGGTGGAGTGGCCGGAGACTGCCATGAGGGTGGACTCGGCCGAGGCTAGGAGGTTGATCGGTTGGAACTTGTCGCCGAAGGCTGTTACAGTGCCTGGTTTGATGCCAAGTTCTTATGTCCGAGACTACTTTGCGGGGAAGACCCCGGCGCTGGTGGTGATCGATGGGAGAGAGACGGCTCCTCCTCCTTGTACAGCTGAGCAGAGAGTCCGCTTGTGGCTCTGGTGGTTCTTATCTTCGATCTACCTCGGAGACAAGGGAGAGAGGCTGTCGACGAAGCGTCTTCCCTTCCTTTCTGACCTGAGCTCCCTAGGACGTTGGGACTGGGTCACTGCTAGCTTTGCGGTCCTCATCCGCTCCATGAGGGCCATGGTTCGTCTGGAGTTGATGGAGAAGGGGACTTCTCCTGGTGCTGTCGACCCTGGACTACTGTTGGAGGTATGAACCTTCATTTAGAATAATAATCATTTCTTTTCCTTACTGAATCACGAAATATCGTCATTGACTATCTTGCTTCAAAGGCGTGGGTGTACTCCTACTTTCCGAGCCTCTCGCTCAAGAGGACGGAGCCGCTGGAGAAGGCCTATCGCGTCGTGAGAGATTGGGTGATGTGTCGGACGAGGAGCAAGTGCTCCTCTCACGGTGTCTATCGGCGAGACGTGAATGCTCTTCAGCTGGACAGCGAAAGCATCACACTTATATTTGTTTTGCTTCTTTATCACTTTTTTAAACCGTTCATAAGAATGATTCCTTGTTTATCTTTTCCCAGTGGGTGCCCAGGCCTTGGGCGGAGTACGCTGGCGCACCTCCTTTTGTGGCTGAGGTCCTTCGACCTAGAAGCTCGAGCCGGCTGCTGTTGAGGACGTCGATGGGTCTTGTGTGGTACTTGGGCGAGCGCTTGGCTCGTCAGTGCTCTCGGGATGTTTTGACGGTTCCCATCGATCCTCCTAGGACGATGTTCAGGGAGCCTTCTGAGGCTGAGAGGGAGGCTGACTTGGCTGGCGTTGGTGGTGACGCCCTCCTTCTTCCTGGCGAGGACTACTCAGCGTTCCTCTACGGGAGGTTGGCGTACTGGCCGGTTGTGGTAAGTACTTTATCCTTCTTTATTTTTGCTGATTTTGAGAATACGATGAAAGATCATCGATTAAAAGGAATCATTTGACTTTGCAGAAGGTCGAGGCGGCGGGCATCGAGCCCCCAGAGTACCCCGAGACCCTTGAGTACACCGATGTGACCGGGAGGACGACGATCTCCGAGCAGCGTGACTTTGACGTAGCTATGACGGATGCTGGCCTGGATGACTGGCAGCATCTGATTCGGAGGGTGAGCCTCCAATTTGCATGGTTTTTTTTTGTGTAAGAACACGTTTGATTGCATTTATCCAATTATTGATAACCTCTTTTTTGAAAATGCAGGTTGCGCCGTCCAGGTTTGTGGCGTTATGGAGGGTGACCAACCGGTTGAGAGCTACTGCCATCGAGGCACTTGTTGGCGGTCGAGGTCGTCAGGTATGAACCTTTCGTTTATGTCTTTTCTTCCTAATTTTGATTTTTTAACTTTTCTTGTAATTGCTTGAAATGATTGACATGAGCCAATTTTTTTGCTTGCAGGGGAGGAGTGAGCTGGAGCGAGAGTTGGCCCAGTCTCGGGAGGAGACGGCTCGCTTGTTGAGGGAGCTCGAGGTTCGTGACGTCGAGGTTGCCGCTCTCGAGGCGAGAGTTGCGGAGTTAGAGGGCGACTGGCAGTAGCCTCGTTTTGTTGTTGTTTGTATCTTGCACATTTGTACATTTTAGGACCTACATTTTTGGACATTTTGGATTTTGTTTGGGGCTCGAGCCCCAAGTTTGTTGTACATTTCCTTTTTGCTGTATATATGATGACCTGAGTGCCTTTGCTGCTGGGTTGTGTTGCTTGTACCTGCAGGTTAGCTTTGGACAGGTTTGTTAGATGACGGTTTACGCCATCATGCCGCCGAAATTTACATAGAAATCACGCAAAATATACATTTGTATATACATATAGCCTAAATTAGCGCAAAACAAATGACTCAAAAGTACTAAAAATGTAGAAAAATGCAAAAATTTACCGGAAATGACCGGACGGTAAGGAGGGTTGCCCCTTAAAAAATAGAAAAATAGAAATCTATAAGTTAGAAATGTAGTATAGGATGGGAGCGAAATGATTCGCCAGAAAAGAAATAAATAAAAGAAATATATAAGTTTGAAATAGATTATATTAAATTGGAGAAATGATTCTCCAAAAAAGAAAAATAGAAATAACTATGTAAGTGTGCTAAAATGACGAAAATGCTGATATTGCCTCGAAATGCGCATCCGCGAAATTAGGAAACACGAATTATGGTAATTTTGACGTGTTTACCAAAACAATAACCCGTAGGAATAGGAAATTATTCGTTAAAGGATTTAGGAAAGATCCAACGCGGAAATTCACAGAAACAAAGCTGAGGAAGAGGCGCAGCAGGAGCTGCATCCCTTTAAAGAGGCGCAGCAGGTGCTGCGCCTATTCCCAAGTGTATCCGTTCTGGCGGATTTTTGGAAACAGATTTTAGTATAGAGACGTCGATGGAGGTTTTATTCACACAATTCTTCCGTCTCTTCTTCGTCTTATTACATAAAATTCTCAATATAATCACTCATCGTGAATACTTTGGAGATTCGTCTAAAAGAGTGGACCAACGAGTTTTCCAACATGGAGAAGCACGATATGGGTGCTTATAATCTTGGATCTTTGTTGAGTTTGAAGCTTATCAAGGTTGTCAAACCATTCCTAGATGCTTGTCTTGATTATTGGGACCCGAATTATCATGTTTTCGCGTTCCCCGGAGGTGACATTTGTCCATTTCCTGAAGAAATTGCTGCGGTTGGTGGGTGGGATCCAGAACACTTGCCTGCTATTCCTTCTACTTCACAAGGGTATAAGAACAAATTTAGAGATTTGCTTGGATTGTCTAGAATTGAGGTGGACCGTCTAGTGACCTCGAAAGAAGTGCGAATGTTGGACTTTATTGATCGATTCATTAACAAGGCCGACCCCACCGTTTCTTATGTTGCCAGGCGAAGGGCATTTGGATTTTGCTTGTTGCATGTATATGTCCTTCAAGGGCATGTTGATGAAGACTTGAGAGGTGATCCCCATCTCCTGGGCCTAGTTGAGCAAATGGAGCTGCGCAGGAGCCCAGCTTGTTTATGTTTAGAAGAGATCCTATTGGGCTTGGATAATAGGAAAGCCAATCGCGACCTACCGTATTTGGGAAGTCCCATTATTTTGCAGGTAAAAGAACACTTTTTCTTTTTCTTTCTTTCTTTTTTTGTTTCGTTTTTTTTTCGTTCGTTTTTTTTTGTTTCGTTTTTTTTTGTTTTTCGTTTTTTTTTGTTTTTTTAATACCCGCTTTTGGTAGGTCTGGCTTATGGAGCGCCTTCGATTGATCGAGCCCCCAGTTCATGTTCCTTCTTATCATGCTCGCTCGATTGTAATGAGGACTAGGCTTTACATGGTGGACTTCACTCGGGTCTGCAATTACTGGGAAAACAAACTGAAGAGTAATGATGGCCTTTTGATTAGATAGGTTGTACCATGGTGGCATCTCAAATTTGTCACTAGAGTATCTTCCTTGGATCCTACCCGGTCTGCGCACATTCCTGGCTTGGAATTCATGGTATGCATCTTCCCGAAGAGGTTGATGAGACAAGTTGGAATGAAGCAGATGATCCCAAAGCTTGACACTGTCCCGCAGACTGCCATGGCGCTTTCTACTGAGAGTCGAAGGGAGTGGGCCATTAAATGGGCTCAAAGAAATGTGTGGTTCTTGAACTCTTCTGTTAGTGCCTTATGAGTGTCGGACTCCTATCGGCGATGGAGGAAAGCTACTACTCCAGAGGAACGCGAGAGATTGAGGAAACGCGAGCCCGTTGACTACAAGATGCGCGAGGTGGAAAAGGAGAAAGAGAAGCATCTGACTGAGGGAGAGGAAGAAGTCGTGTTTCGAGTTGTTCATCCTTCGAAGAAACCGAAGACCTCTCCTGTCGTGGACAAAGTGGTTGACAAGAATGGTAAGGCTAGGCCTCGAGAAAGACTGTTGGTGATTAGGTCCGAAATGGCACAAGAGCGTCCGGCTCGAGGTCGTGACAAGAAGTATGACAAAAATGACAAGGGCAAAGGTAAGATGGAAGAATAGCACATGTCTTTATTATTATTTATTATTATTATTACTGTAATAAGAAGGTGGGGTTTTTAGAATCCTAGCCTATTTTTATTTTTTGTTTTAGCATTATTATTATTATGTGACGTATTATTATTAGAAATGAATAAAAGAGGTTAATTGGTTATGAAACCGTTGTGACTTTCCATTTATTATTCTTGTCGAATTCCAAATGCGATTGCAAATGTCCTTCTATTTACATTTTGAAATTAATGGGTTGTATCCTGTGAAGGATTGCCTACGTATTCATTTAAAAATGAAATCAAACCCTTGCGCATAGTTCGAGTAAATGTAAAAGAATAATTGTTCTAAGCAAGAGCTTGTAATGAACTTAGAAGATAAGCATGAGCTTTTTACTTACTCTTAAGGTGCAAATTTAGTTTATTTGATGATATGAGGTTGACAAATTGTCAAAATGCAAGAGCAGAGTGACATTACCTTATTTCAGCTTGGCCAGGGGCCGTTTATTTAGTGCCACAAGAGCGACACGTGAGGTTACGCGAGGCGCGTTTTTGTTCCTATTCTAGGCATAATACCGTTTTAGTTGGTCAAGGTTTGTCGGGTTGGCAATTTCATTCTCATCTAGGTCTGTAATTCTAACCGCACTCCCTGGATGTATGGACTTGACTATAAATGGCCCGGCCCAATTAGGTTTGAGTTTTCCCCGTGGATCGACAGGTAAAAGAGCTCCAACCGACTTGAGTACTAAGTCTCCTTCCTTGATGTTCCTTGGCTTGACCCTTTTGTTGAAGACTCGTTTGATACGTGCTTGATAGATTTGGACATTCTGCAATGCGCGTAGCCTACGTTCATCCAGGAGGATGAGTTCTTCATATCTATCCCTCTTCCAATCGGCTTCCGGGATTTGACTTTAGAGTAAGATACGTAAGGATGGTATTTCTAACTCGACTGGCTGTACAGCTTCCATGCCATAGGTCAAACAGAAAGGGGTGGCCCCAGTGGGCGTCATAACTGATGTGCGATACCCCCATAAAGCAAAGGGTATTTTGCTTGGCCAATCTCGATAGTTGTCAATCATTTTCTTGAGAATCGTGACAACGTTCTTGTTTGACGCCTCTACCGCGCCATTAGTCTGTGGTCTGTATGGCGAAGAGTGGTGATGCCTAATTTTGTACTTGGCTAGCAATTGCTCAGTCTCGGCTTGGAAATGTGATCCATTATCACTAATGATCTCATGTGGGCAACCGTATCGACAGATGATGTTGTTCTGTATGAACTTTGCCACGTTTTTAGCCGTGAGACTAGTGTAGGAAGCCGCTTCTACCCATTTGGTGAAATAGTAGATTGCCACCAATATGAAACAGTGACCTCCTGTTCCGGCCGGAGTTATCTTCCCGATTATATCAATTCCCCAGGCAAAAAATGGCCAAGAGATGTCATTGTATAGAGCAATGAAGGAGGGACATGCTGTACATTCCCGAAGATTTGGCAGTTGTGACAATGCCTTACGTATTTGATGCAATCGGATTCCATTGTGGTCCAATAGTACCCCAAACGTGTGATTTTCTTTGCCATCATGGGCCCACTCATGTGAGGACCGCATTCTCCATCGTGAACTTCTTCCATTACTTTACGCGCCTGTGAATGATCAAGGCAACGTAGGATTACACCAAGAGGTGTTCTTTTGTATAGTTCTCCTTGCATGAGAACGTATTGGGAAGCTAGTAGACGTATAGCACGTTCTCCCCTTTTGTCCATATCTGGTGGATAGGTACCGTTGAGCTTGAAATTTAGGATTGCTTGAAACCAAGGCTCCTCTGTGACTTCCTCTTCGTCGGTGATTTGGTGGACATAAGCTGGCTCTAATCGTCGTTCGATACACAAAGGCATTTCCACCATGTCATCTGGCATATTAATCAAAGATGCGAGTTTTGCAAGAGCATCCGCAAATTGATTTTCTTCCCGAGGTAGGTGTAGATAGGTCACATGATCAAAGAATTGGGCAACTTGGTCTATCCTGGCTTGATAAGGTGCTAGGCTTTCGCTTCAGATTTTCCAAGATCCCGTAACTTGATTGATGATCAGGGATTAATCCCCATGTACTTGGAGGTTTTTAATGCCTAAGCTTATTGCCGCTTCTAGTCTAATGAGACAAGCTTCGTATTCTGCAGCATTGTTTGTCACCTCGAAGTCGAGTTTGACAGAAATTGGTGTATGCTCGCCTTCAGGAGAAATGAGCAACACTCCTATTACAAATCCTCTTAAGTTTGATGCTCCATCGAAGTAAAGGTCCCAGGAGTCTACATCAGTTTGGAGTATATCCTCGTCTGGAAATGACCAAGTATCTATTGTTTGTGCATCATTGATGGATTTTCTGCAAAGAATTCGGCGACGGCGCGCCCTTTTATAACTTTCAGGGGCACGTACTTGAGATCGTACTCTGAGAGCATCAAAGTCCATCTTGCTAATCGTCCGTTGAGGACGGGTTTTTCCAAGAGGTATTTGACTGGATCCATATTGGAGTATATTTTGACGGAGTAGCTAAGCATGTAGTGGCGTAGCTTCTTCGTTGCCCACACAAGAGCGAGGCATGTCTTTTCGAGTTGGGAGTACTTACACTCGTACTCCAGGAACTTCTTACTAAGGTAGTAGATAGCCCTTTCTTCCTTTCATACGGTTTGAGCTAGCATGGCGCCCATGGCTGTTTCAGTCACTGTGAGATATAAACCAAGAGGTTGATCTCGTTGAGGTGGCATGAGCACGGGTGGGTTAGCTAATATCTCCTTGATTCGGTCAAATGCCTTCTGACAGTCCTCATCCCACATGGTGTGATCTGTTTTCTTTAGCTTCTTGAATATAGGTTCACAAATCATGGTGAGTTTCGATATGAATCGACTTATGTATTGTACTTTACCCAGGAATCCTCTGACTTCTTTTTCTGTTTGAGGTTGTGGCATTTCGATCAGAGACTTGATTTTGGAAGGGTCTATTTCTATACCTCGTTGGCTTACGACGTATCCCAGGAGTTTGCCAGATGTTACTCCGAATGCGCACTTCTGAGGATTGAGTCTCATGTTGTACTTTCGTAGCCTTGCGGAAAATTTGCGAAGGTTCGCAATATGCCCTTCTCTATCCTTGGACTTGACAATCATGTCGTCTACATATACCTCAAATTCTTTATGCATCATATCATGTAGGAGTGTGGTTGCGGTGCGTTGATATGTAGCTCCGGCATTGATTAACCCAAACGGCATGACCGTATAGCAATAGGTTCCCCATTGAGTGACAAAGGCGGTCTTATGCATGTCTTCTATGGCCATTTTGATTTGGTTATAGCCCGCGTACCCATCCATGAAGGATAGTAACGCGTGGTCTGCGGTATTGTCCACCAATATGTCGATATGTGGTAGAGGAAAGTCATATTTAGGACTTGCTTTGTTTAAGTCTCTAAAATCAACACAAACACGGATTCTCCCATCCTTTTTGGGTACAGGTACTATGTTGGCTACCCAGTCCGAGTACTCGGAAACTTTGATGAATCCATCTTTGAATTGCTTATCGACTTCTTCCTTGATCTTGAGAGCCCATTCTGTCCTCATTCGACGAAGCTTCTGTTTTACGGGCTTCAAACCTGGCATAATTGGGATTCTGTGTTCAGCGATATCCCTGTCGATCCCTGGCATGTCTTTATAGGACCAAGTGAAAACGTCTTTGAACTCGTTTAGGAGGTCTATGAAACTGGCCCTTTCGGTGGGGCTCAAGATAGTCCATATCCTAAGTTCTTGGGGTTCTAGTTCGGTTCCTACATTGATGGGTTCGGTGTTCTCTATTACTGGTCCCCCTTCCCCCTCTTGTAGTATTTCTTTGGCTATGTAGAGAGGTATCTCAATTGAGTCTGGGTTTGGGCCATCCTCAGTATCATCGTAAACAGAATTGCACTCAAGATAACACAATGAGTAAGCAGAACCTGATTTATTCATATTAAAGTTTGAGAAAAGTTCAAACAAAGAAGCCATCTGATCTGGGGTCAGTGGCGGTAAAGGGACAGTTGTTGGGACATTTCTCGAATTACTGTTACTATTTGAGACTAAGCTAGGAGAAACAAAGGGAATGGGGATGACGACAGGAGGAGACTCCTTAGTGACTTCTCTAGACTCTGACTCTGACTCCGACTCTAACTCTGACTCGAATTCATCGTCTTCTGGTTCTCCTTTGAACATCTCTCCTTCTCCAGTGGTGAGCTTGAAGAGTCTTCCTTGATTGTTGGTCCACTTGATTGACTTTCTCCATCCTTTCTGCTGATTCGCGTTTGTTTCTGTGATTAACGCGGCAGGGTTGAAGTGGTCGTCTTGAAGTATCATAGTAATGATCTCATCCTGCGCGGCTCTAACAAATCGATCTTCTCCAAACAATAGACTAACAGCTTGTTCGTCTAAGCAAGGTGCTTGACGAGCTTTGACGGTAGGAACCGTTTCTGGAGGAATGAAGTAGCAATAGTGAAAGATCTCGATTCCGGCTAGCTTCCTTTCGAGATAGTGCCAAGGTTTGGGAAATCCGTGAAAGAGTTATAGACTTCCTTCCTTAACAAAGTATCCATTTAGGGTAGGGAGATAGGGTCGCATTTGGACTCCTACGTACTTACGGTTTTGAACTTGAGCAAGCATCTCGAGAACTTCCTCTTTAGTGGGTTTGTACCCTAGTCCAAGTGGTATTCTTTTTTAGTTGCCCTCCTTGTAGGGTGCGAAGGTGTTTCTTCGGATAGGGTTCAAAGACATTCCAGGGAAGTATCCCTGGGATTTGAGTATGTGGTTGACCACCAAGTTGGAATAGGGATCGTAGTATAGGGGTGCCAATTCACTTTCTATGACACTTATGCTTTGAAAGCCCCCAAGTTCGTATACTGGATCCACAAGGACTTAATTATTTGACTTCTTTTCGATTATCGCCTTAATGGGTGACGAAGTGATCGTCACCACTTTGCCTTTTAGTGGAATTTTGATCTTTTGGTGAAGGGTGGATGTTACCGCTTTGGAAGCGTGAATCCAAGGTCTTCCTAGAAGTATGTTGAAAGAAGCTTCGATGTCCACTATTTGGAAATTAACCTTTCGCTCAATTGACCATGTGGCTATGGTTAGGTTAACCAGTCCTACGACCTTTCGTCGTGTTCCATCATATGCACGGACACCTTGATTGGTAGGGGTCCAATCCGACTCTTTCATGCCTAGTTTGTATGCCGTTTTGAGGGGTATGATGTTGACCGCGGAGCCATCATCAACCAAGGTCATTGGAACATTATTCTTTTGACAAACGACGGTGATGTAAAGAGCCAAGTTGTGACTAGCGCCAAAGGGTGGCAAATCTTCGTCCGAGAAAGTAATAGAATTACTTAGCTTCGGTGATTCTTGGAAGAACAAGTTGACTACATCGTCGGGTGTGGAGTTATGTGCTACATTTAGCTTGGCCAAAGCTTGCAGTAAAGCTTAGCGATGTGGGAATGAGCTTGCTACTAGTTGCCAGACTGAAAGATCAGCCTTTGTCTTCAGTAATTGCTTGAGCAAATGATTAGTGGAGTCATCTTCATTATCATTTGGTGTGATAACGTTAGTTGGACCATTTTGAGTAGTACTTTGATATGGACGCCCCGAACGAGTTAGGTGGTCCACATCTTGGTCTTCACCTTTTTGGACTATTTCCTTGACTAGGGAGTGTTCAATGAGATACTCGTTTTCATCATCATCGGCCCATACTCCATTGATTGTAGCTAGTTCCCTCATTCTTATGATCTCGTCCTCTAGTCGTGTGATTTGATCGACTAGTTTCTCAACCACGGCGACTATTTCTTGCATAATGGCATTTTGAGAAAAGATTAATGGCGCATGTTCTTTGGGTGTCGCATTGGGGTTATGTAAATTTGTTACCACATTTTCTAATTCCCAAACTTTCCTATCCACACTTCTTGCCCATGCGATGGAAGTCGGCGATGGTAGGGGAAATGGTAGAGTAGAACCCTTCATTCTCGATTGCGTGGATCTTGTCTTTGACTGGAGAAATGAGATGTGAATAATCTAAGGTAGATTCTTTACTTGTGATCACTAGAATTCCAAGAGGATTCTGAGTGATCGTGGGCTTACCTCCCGGCGGTATTGGTAGTCGACCATCCTCTATCATGTCTTGAAGCACATTTTTCAATTTGTAGCATTTTTCTGTGTCGTGCCCCTTGCCCCTATGATATTCACAGTATGAGTTCTCGTCCCAGAACTTGGACTTCTTTTCAGGTTCGGGAGTAGGTCCTATGGGTTGGAGTTTGCCTTGTTTCATTAGCCTTTTTAGAGCATTGGAGTATGTGTCCCCAAGATTTGTAAATTTCCTTGGTGGAGCACTCTTCTTGGATAGCTCGAGGAGGTTAACTTCATCGGTCTTGCTAGTGGAGCCGTAAGAACGACTTGTTGAGCCTTGATATCCTCGACCTACCGTTTTAGACAAGAGCCCTTTACGGATGTCATCTTCGATCCTTGTTCCTAGTACGGTTAAGTCCTTGAAAGTTTTAATGTTTTGGTACCTCAAATGGTTGGCATAGATGGGCTTTAAGTTGTCCACAAATTTCTCCACAAGGGTAGCCTCATCCAAGCGTTCAACTAGTTGGGTACTAGTCTTCCTCCACCTACTTAGGAAGTCGCTGAAACCTTCTTTGTCATTTTGGGTAAGAACCTCTAGAGTGCGCATGTTAACTAGGATCTCAGCATTACCGCATATTGCTTAGCAAACTCGATCGCGGCATCTTCCCAAGTAGCGATCTTCTTGTGTTCTAGAAAGTAGAACCATTGCTTTGGGATGGTGTCAAGAGATGAAGGAAAGATCCTTAAGAATATCTCGGGTTTGATGCCTTTTATAGACATGTAATCCTTGAAGGCACGGATATGGTTCAAAGGGTTCTCATGCCCCTTAAATTTAGGGATATCCATCATGTTGAAGTTGGTTGGCAACTTGGAATTTACGGCCTCATACTTGCGATTATTCTCCCTATAAATGTCATCCCCTTTAAGGTACATCAATTGCTCCTCTAAGTATTGGAGTCGTTTTTCAGCTGCAGTCACACCCAAGGGAGGGCTGTCGTCCCTGAAATCATTCACGAAGTCATCAACGACTTCACTTTCTCGAGGATGAATCCTTGTTTCTACAGTATAGATCCGGCCCTCGATGGTGTCAAGGCGATCATGCACTTGGTCTTGAGTAACTTGGATTTGAGCCAGCGCGGCTAGGATTCGATCATTACTATCTTGGAGTTGATTGAAGTTCGCGTCGCTTGTTTCAGGCATCTTGGAAACTGGATAAGAGATCGACGATGAATCAAAACACGATCGACCATTCTAGCACACTTACTAAGAAAGAAAAGTTTTGACTCGTGAAGTGGGTGTGTGCCACTTGTGTCAGTGAGCTTTTGAAGAAGAGACCAAGTTTGAAAATGTGTGTCCTAGTCAACTATAGTGTAGTTGTAGGAGTGGACTCGAAGAGAGGTTTTTGAAATGGGCTTGGGCCCGAAATTTGACTCGACAAATGGACAGAGTTTTGACTTGGTTTTGCGCTAATGATGGGCCTTTTTTCGAAATTTACAATTTAAAAGGGGTTTTGATTTTACAAAAATCGTCATGATTTTGTTTAGAAATGGTGATCACGTAAGGTACAAACATTTATACAAGCATTATAACGGGATGCTGAGTGCATTTAAAAGGGTTTTGGTTTAAAGGGTGGGTTGCCATACCGAACAATCAAACCCGAAGTCTGTGGAGAGGCTCGTACCAAACAAGAGTAAGGCCGATTCCTAGTCCATTTCCTCAAGTAGTGAAGGTCCTTGATACAAACAAGAGTAAGCATCATGGTATGGGTGGCGTCAATAGCTATCCATCCTTAGGCCCAAATAAGAATTAGGACCGTTTAGACGGGACGATTGGTTGAATGGGTTGGGTTGGGCCTAGGAAGGCCGAATGAAACGATCTAGGAAGACCGAGTTATGAAAACCGACAATTATCTTGTACAAACTATTCCCTAACCTTGTTCAAGTTTCACCCTTTTGGCTACACGTAAGTGTATTATCCCCAGCGGAGTCGCCAAACTGTGGACATGGGCCACGGGGGCACTTGGGAAACAAGCGTTTGCATTTGTGGAGTCGCCACCAATTTTTATGGGAAATTGGAACCGTTCGAATACCTCGTGTCATGTCAAGACACAAAGTAGTGACATGAACACTAAGAACTCGTTACCCTTAGCATTCTATGTCTAGAATTACTCTTGTGGATGCCAATGAACACAGATGTTCACATAGATCTGGAGTAAGGGGTGAGGGTACGTATTAGGAAGCTCTTTTGATCGAACACCTAATCCCGCCCGCCTCGATAGCGGCCTCTACTAATGATTAGGGAAAATCGTCTATACTCGATATATCATCGATTATATGCATGCAATGCAACATCCAAGTTTTAATCCTAACATGTGAAGATTTAACTAAGTCGGTGAACAATTAATTTAACAAACAATTGGGTCGAAGTTGGGATTAAGGTTCAATTACATGTGAAAAATACAAATGATACAAAATACAATGATAAATACAACAAAGAATACAATAATTACATCGGGTTTAGCGATTTATGTCGAAAATACTCCTAAAACGAATAATTTGAGAAAAAGAATAAAAGAATGAATCAACGAACAAATCAGTAGGCGATAATACGGTTAATAGTTAATTATACGTAAACTAATTAAACTAGGTCAAGGCGAACGGAAGTTGAGCGAAATCAACACTGAACAGCGCAGCAGATCGCGCCCTTTGGAAGAGGCGCAGCAGTTGTTGCGTCTGTTCCAAGGATGATTTCTGGCTGTGAAGCGGGAACTGCAAATCGTTAATATTCTTGGGTTAATTTAATGATTGATTACGATATTTGACTCGGATGAAAGTGACTTAATACATTAATTACATATGAATGAGTCATAAAAGCAATAAAACATGGATGAGACAAATACGAACGAATTATTTACATGGATGAAAGATTGATTAGTGACATAGGTTAACTAAATAGGTTAAACATGATGAATTAATGACGAACTAATGACGAATACGACAATAGACAAATGGAAATATATCAAAGGTCGAATTCCAGAAACTCAATATGAACAAATCGAATTTCTACAACCCGGATTGAATTTAATGACGAAAACCCGCAAATATCGGATTATAAGGGATTTAAGTCTAATTTAATGATTAAATTACATGCTAATGAATGATAAATAGTGTACATGTGAAATTATTATGCTATTACGTCAAAGAATTGAGGAAAACAATCGAAAACAACTGAAAGAAAACGAATTTACAGAGGACGAAGGAAGAAGAAAGGAAGCAGGAACTGCGGCAGCCTCACGAAGAGGCGCAGTAGGTACTGCGCTCCTTCGAAGAGGCGCAGTAGTTGCTGCGTCCTTTCTCTACGGTTATCTTCTGGTAATCCGTAAAAAGGGTTTTAAAGCACGGTTTTAGAAATCGGTTTTAACAATTATTTTCGACATAAACCTTACATTAATGATACAAAAGTAAATAACAATAAATAAAAGGAGAGATTTACACCCTCAGACTTACATGTTTGACGAAATGAGATGAACTAAGTTTACGATTAGTGATGCTCGACTCGAATGTAACGAAAGTGCCCTCGTAGGAGGAAAACGATTAAGATTAGTTAAGTTGATTAATGTGGAGTTGGTCAAATTGGTCGGTCATGCAAACGAGGCTGGTACTCAGAAGGATCCGAGCTTACGTTGTCGAATGTTCAAGCACGTAGACACCAAAAAGTAAGAACGTGGTCTAGAATTCAAAGGGAGAAGAGAAGGGCGGACACTCGCGTGAGAAATATGAGGAGCGAAGGCTCCTATTTATACTAATCACGTGAAGGAATAGGGTTTTCGGAGAGACTTTGGAAGTAAATCTCGAAAAGATATGAAAAAGATACGAAAAATACGCAGAAAAGGACCTGGGAAGAGGCGCAGCAGTCACTGCGTCTCTTGGAAGAGGCGGAGCATCTGCTGCGTCTGTTCCCAAGTGGTTTCCTCCTGCGGAAGAAAGATTTCCGTGTTTGGTTTATGGAATGACGGGATAATCTTATTTTCCTTAATATTTTGTATGAATATTACGGGAAATTGTTTACCAAAGAATAAGAGATTGTGAAAGATTTATAAAATATGGAATAGAAATATCCGGAACATTCCAGAACATTCTGACTCGGGATTTAGCGGTTATCAGAAAATGAAGACGGTTTTAGGCCCGGACTCCAAATGTACTCTAATTACTGTCAAAACGACCGTATCGGCGCGTAGATCACAACTAAGAGGTAGACATCAGTGTTTGAGCAATCACTTGACGATAAACTTACGAACTGTCACAAATCGTTCCGCGTACCAAACATGCGGCCCAATCATCACCGGGTGGTTTGCGGGAGGTGCAGAAATGAGGTATCTACAACTATAAATACAAGCACTTATTCATTCTTTCAAATAACTTTTCAACTTTGAGCTTTAAAATATCCTTGGAAACTAATTAAGTTTATCATTATTTTGCAATCGAAAATTGTTTTGAAAAGTCGTATTGTTCTTTATTACAATTACTTTCTAAAGTTACGTTATTGGATAATAGTTCTTCATATTGTTTCTTACTCGTTCAATTGTGTGAACACCTAGAAGAACATTCAAGTGCTTTCTTTTTTTGGTGAAAATGTGAATATCATTAAATCAATCATAGTACACCATACACCTTTCATACCCATCTTAATCAAAGCCACTAATTTATTACATCGATTTGTTTTAGCCAAGCCTTACATTTCACTCGTTCCTTATCAAAGCCTACTTTGTTCAATCGTATTTTCAACAACTGATGCACTCCTTTCACTACTCGGATTGGTTGGGTGATATAGTGCTCCAACCTACACTTATTCCTGCAATCCCAAATGCTGTAAATTAGTCCAGAGATAGCCGCCATTATCACCTGCTTTTTCAATAGTGATCTGCACCTCCAACGAAGAATCCAATCCAGCACATTCCCCTGCCACTGAACCTGTAACCTGGTCTGCAGATGCATCAGACACTGCAAACTAAAAGAGCAATCAAAAAACAAATGACTGTGTGTTTCCATATGCAGTCCACACAGATAGCAAACACCAACAGTGCTAACACCAAACTTCTGTAGCCTATCCTGCGTTAAAAACGATGTTGCACATATATCCAAGTACTGAAGTTGTGCTTGGGCACGCATACTCTATTCCAGACCATAGGTACCCAGTCCTTCTTCGGGTAGGGACCAAGTAACCACCGATAACCCATCTGAATAGAATATTTTCCATTCCAAGCACCATTCAAGAACCCTGACTTAAGAATGTCCTTAACTTTACAAATCTGTCTCCATGTCCAACTGGAATGCTGAGTGGGTTCATACATCCACCAATCACATTTCTTTATATAAATGTGATGCACCCATTGAACCCAGAGACTCTCCTTCTTAATATGAATCCACCACACATACTTGCCAATCAGAGCAACATTCCACAAATGGCAATTTATAATACCCAATCCCCCATGTTCCTTAGGTAAGCAACAAGTCTCCCAAGCAACAAAGGGAGTATGTTTAAACTCAGCATGCCCAGCCCACAGATAGTTCCTGCAAATGCTCTCCACCTTGTGAATGACTTCTTTTGGCAATAGAAAAATCCTAGCCCAATAAGCATGCATCTGAGTTAGGACAGCCTTAACCAAAACCAGCCTCCCAGCATAGCTTAAGTGTTTAGCTCCTCAACCTCTAATCCTTGTTACAATTTTGTCCACCACCCTGTTACAATCAGCAACACTCAGCCTCTTGAAGGAAATTGGGACACCCAAATATCTGATTGGGAATTGCCCCAACTTAAACCCTGCAAGCCTGACAATTTGAGTAGCTAAGTTGGCATCTACACCATTCAGGTACATATCTGACTTTGCCTTATTCATACAAAGACCTGAGGCTTCAGAGAAAGTCAGGAACGCTCTCAAAATGATTGTGATGGAAGCCATATCAGACCTGCAGAACAACAGCAAATCATCTGCAAATGCAAGATGGCTTAACTTCAATCCTCTACACAGAGAGTGATACTTAAACTCAGGTTTCTCAGTAACAACTCTGAGAATTCTTGATAAATACTCTAAGCATAATGTGAACAGCAAAGGAGACATGGGGTCCCCTTGTCTCAACCCCGTTGCCCCTTGAAATAGCTAAATTGTGACCCATTCAAAGAAATGGTGAAGGAGGTAGTGGTAACACACACCATAATCCACTTAATCATCTGATCAGGAAATTCAAGACCAATCAACATATCCCTAAGAAAGGCCCATTAAATAGAGTCATAAGCCTTTTTAAGGTCAATTTTAAGCAAGGCCGTAGGTGTGCAGCATTTCCTCCTATAAAGCCTCACAAAATCCTGACAAATGAGTATGTTATCAACAATCTCTCTATCTTTAACAAACACACTCTGCTTCATACTAATAATGTCTACCAGCACTCCAGAAAGCCTTTTACAAATGATTTTGGAAATACATTTGTATATGACATTGCAGCAAGCAATGGGACGAAAGTCATGGACAGAACTAGGACAGTCCACCTTGGGTATAAGGGTAAGCACAGTAGCATTAACTTGTTGTAAGAGTCTGCCAGTATTGAAGAATTCCTTTACAGAGTTGATCACATCACCTCCAATAATGTCATAAGAATCTCTAAAGAACCCAGCAGAGTAGCCATCTGAGCCAGGAGCCTTCTCCACAGGAATAGAAAAAAGACCCTCCTTAATCTCAGCATCAGTCACCTGCTGAATCAAACAGTTTGTATGCTCAGAAGTCACTACCCTTCCCCTTTTAACAACTGCAGGACACACTAGAACTACCTGAGTAGAACTACCTAACAGAACCTGGTATTAATCTACAAAAGCCTGTTCAATGGTAGCAACCTCAGAACAAATCACCCCATGCATATCTTTAATCTTAAGGACCTTATTCTGAGCACGTCTAGCCTTAATGGTACTATGAAAGTACCTAGTGTTGTCATCAGCTAAATTAACCCACTGAGATTTAGCTTTTTGTGCTAGGAACAAAAGTCTGGCATCATCAAGCTCTTTGTAGGTCTTTGCTGCAACTCTCTCCTCAGCTTGTAAATGCACATTCCTAGGATCATTATGCAACTGTTTTTGGATAATTTCCAGCAGAAATTTAGCAACCATAGCAGTGTTCTCAATATCCCCATACCCTCCATTATTCAGCTTTTTCAAAGGATGTTTTAGATGTTTAAACTTTTTAACCAACTGAAACATACAGCAACCATGAATAGGCTTTCTCCAAGTCTCATTAACAATGTTCTTAAAGTTAGCATGCTTCCCCCACATATTAAAATATTTATAAGAACCTTTCCTTCTCACAATATCCTCCCCTAACTCAATCAAACAAGGATTATGATCATATAGCCCCTCAGGTAGAAAAGTAACAACACCATTAGGACCATTTAGAATCCACTCATCATTTGCCAGTACCCTGTCAATCCTACTAAACACCCTAGCATCACCCTCTTGCTTATTATTCCAGGTGAAATAGGCACCAGTAGAGACCAAATCATACAAGCCACACACATCCACACAATTCTGAAACCCCCTTACCTGAGAATCAGTAACCTGAGACCCAATTCTTTCATCCACATACAAAACATTATTAAAATCTCCTATTACAAGCCAAGGACCATTGACATTAGCTTTTAGAGCTATCATAGAATCCCAAAGAGCAACTCTATTAGAATCAAAATTGCACCCATACACCAAAGAGCAAATACATCCAAACCCAGTCACCAAATTAGTAACCTGAGCATGAATGACCTGCAAATCCTTCCTAATACAAGTAACCGCAAACTGTGAAGAATCCCAAAGTAACCATATTCTACCACTATCTTTCACCTCACTATTGTCAATTATTTGCCAGGGACTACTAAACCCAGCTTGAATTCTATTTTTATTCTTAATTTTAACCCTGGTTTCTACCAAACCAAACAGGCCAATTTTATTAATGTGCAAGAATCTCCTTATATCACCTTGCTTATTCCATTTATTAAGGCCTCTTACATTCCAAAAGCCAATATTAACCATTTTGAAAGGTTGGTGATCTCCCCTTCCCTATACTATTCAATATGCTTTGTCTCAGAGATTGCTGAATGACCTCTAACACAGTAGGTCCCCCCTGGCTGCTTCCTCTCCCTAGTCTAGACATGCGATGAACCAGGCTACCTGGTGAAGCCATCAGATTGCTTCTGAAAGGAATGGGGGTAACCACCACAGAAGGATCAAGGTGAGGCAGCACCTCTGCTTCCTGCACAGGTTCCACACATTGAACAGGAGCAACCTGCACAGGCACAGCAGCTGGTTTAACTGGAGCCTGAGCTTTAGGCCTCCACACTTTCTGAGCAGGTTTCTTACGCACCTCAACAGCACGTTTCCTACACATAGCAACATCATGCCCAATGCCTAAACACTGAGAACATACAATAGGTTTCCATTCATAAGAAACCTCCTAAACCTGCACCACATCCTTATCATCAATGAATTCAATCTTATCAGGCAGTGTATGTCCCAGTTTCACTTCCACCATGAACCTGGCATATTCCAAATACTCCTTATTCTCAGTAGCACGATCAGGTCTAATAGGTTTACCTATCATGCTAACAATCTTAGGTAAGGCTTTCCCCAAAATTTAAGGTCCAAATTATACAGTCGTACCCAAATTCTCACCAAATCAGGCTTATCCTTCACACATTTCACATCAGGTTGTCAATCTCTAATAATAAAAGGCTTATTATCAAATAAAAGCTGTTCAGATTGAAGCACAGAATCCTTATCCTCTTGTTTACTTAATCGAACAATACAAATTCCATTAGCTTGGAACGCAACTTTATCAATCGATAAATCCTTCCAAATTCTTCTAACAAAGCCATCCATAACATGATTAGGAGGATTGGCTCCCAAAACAAAGCAGAATACAGACGTAGACCAAAACTCAAGCTCACCTTGAACATCCCCTGTTTTAATTTTGACGCGAGGTTGTTCCAATGGTGTACCTGTTTTCGCTCCAACTGTCTTCCACTCCGTATCATTAGTAACAGTAATTTCCGGCGATGAACTCACTTCCTTGCTCAAATTAAACGATCGTAATTCCGCTGTCTTAGAACACTCAGCTGCAGTAACTTCAGCAACAATCTCTCTTAATTCTGTATTATTTAACGTATTACTACTATTTTTGTGTTTATTATTTTATGAACTAATATTTTTGTGTTTTTGTGGAGTATTATTATTATTTACATTCAGTCTATTTCTCGCCATTGCTGAAGAAATCGTGGAACTGTAAGCTTTCTCTCTCTACTCACTTTCTCTCTCTATAAGCGTCTAACGTGTAATGAGTGTAATAATTGGTAATGAGTGTAATAATCCTCATCAATCAAGTGCTTTCTTTGTAACTTAATATAGTCAAAACCGAATATTGATGTGACCATAATTAGAGCATATTTAGTCCCCGAATTAGCCTTGTTCCCATGCTTTTTAGTGCATATTTGGGTCATTTATTGTCTTTAGTTCTTTGTTTTGCATATTCTTTGAGGTTTTGTGTCCTTGGTAGGAAAGGAGTGCAAACCTTGCATTTTCATGGCAAAATGAGACTAAATTGATTGAATCCAATGACCAAGCATCAAGGAGAGACAAGATTAGAAGGCCTTTGTACATATTATAGTAGTTGGGCAATGATGAGGAAAGATCCTTGCATCCCCAAGGAAATCCCCAAGGATTTTATGAAGAAAAGGGAAGAAAATAAGAAGAAACAAGGCTGAACAGCAATCCGTGCGGATTGCCCTGAAGACGTCCGTCCCCAACACCACAATCCGTGCGTCTTCCATACAAGACGCCCGGGCAGCAGCTACCAGAAGACGCCCGTCTTCTCCCAAAGACGCCTGGGCAGAGACTCACGAATCCGGCCGTCCCGAGCCTAAGACGCACGGATTCCAAGACAGCGCAAATTCGTTTCTTCAAGCTTCAAGAAAGATGCCCATCCTTCAGAAAATACCGGTGTTTCCATAAGTAGGGACTTAATCGTCATTTAAGCCCTTAGTTAACCCTTATGCATCCACCTAATTTCCACTATAAATACCCCATTAGTCTAATTGGAAGAGCATGTTCTTCTTATCAATTCTTAGAGTAGTTAATATCAATCAAATCTCTCTTTATTTTTATAATCAACGATTAATCAAGTTTTAATACAAGTTTTATTTCCTTAATCTCTCCTTTGTTCATCCTTTATTTTTGGGTAATTGAAGATTATATGGTTATTATTGGGAGATTGACAACCTCTCAATCAAGCATCAAGTACTTCTATTATTCTTTGCTTTATTATTGGAATCATTAGTAGGTATAATTCTCTTAATCCCTTTTTAATTATTGCTAATTACTTTCATTTGTTCATCATATTTCACTTTGTTGGTATGATTAACAACCTTGCTAGCATGTTCAACACGATAATGAGTGAGTAGTTCCATAGCTAGGGTTAATGGGTAATTAGGGGAAACCAACATGGGGAATGATTCATGCTTAAATTAATATGTTTTCATGGTTTATTTGCTTGCTTGTTTTGATCTCAACTCATGCACATGTTATGTTTGATGAAATGCGAGCCTATGAATCCTTGCATTTTTTACCCATCACCCATCTTTTCAATGAGACTTGTAAGACATAAACCAACTCGAGTCTCATTAGACCATGCATGTTGTTGAGTAGGGAAGACTAAGTCGACTTGTAGGTGTTGTACAATCTAATCGATTCGGCTCCGGGACCCAAACTTTCCTAGGATTGTAAGATATAACCCAACTCAATCCATCACAACAATAATTGCTTGCTTATAATTTGAGAACATGTTTGTATGATCAATTCCCATAAATCCCCTATGACCCCATGACACCCTAGTGCTTTTTATCAATTGTTTACAACCCTTTCAATTCATCTTGCTTATTTACTTTCATTGCTATTTAGTTTAGTGAACTTCTACATTAACCCAAATTGTGACACACCTAAGACACCACTAGTCTCAATAGAAATCTCATTTCAATTCCCGTTCCTTGGGATCCGACCTTTACTTGCCTCTTTACTAATTGTAGAGTTGTTTGTGAAGCTATAAATTGTGTTTTGGTCTAGGTGCTCCTAACGACAAGTTACCGAAAAGATTTAGTCCGACCAAAAATGGCGCCGTTGCCGGGGACGGTGTTATCTTGATTTAGATTTTCTTATATTGTTATTAGTTGTGTCTTTCTTTGCCTTGAGGGAGTAAAACTCCTCAAGGTTTGTTCTAATTGTTTTCGAGTTGTTTGATATTTTGCATGTCTAGAAGGTCACAAGGTGATTTGTTACCTTTTGATCGTAAAATTGAAAGAACTTTGACAACCAATAGAAGACTTGCTAGGAGAAATTTGAGAGGTATTAGTGAGGTTGTAGATATTCAACCAACTATTGAGTTCATCAACCCTTTTGCAAGAGAAGGTGAGGAGAACCCAACACAAAATACAACACAAAATCAACCCACAATGCCTAAGTTTTCATCACATTCCGTACCCACCGAGGAGAACCTACCCAATGGTACTCCCACACCACAACATCTAACCGGATATTTCATTGCTAAATCCGCATTTATCCAATTAGTCGAAAGGAGCCAATTTGGGGGGATGCCTACTGAAGACCCTCACTCTCATATGGAGACCTTTTGTGACTATTGTGATGCGATTTCTCAAACCGGTGTAACTCAAGACCAAATTCGATGGGTCTTATTTCCTTTTTCTCTAATTGGCACCGCGAAACAATGGTTGAAGGGCCTTGATAAGGCCACTCTCGGAATTGATTCTTGGAAGAAGTTGGCTCTAGCTTTCTACAAAAAATTATACCCACCGGAAAAGACTAACATGCTAAGAGCTCATATTACGGGTTTTAAGCAAAGGGATGAAGAATCTTTGTATGAAGCTTGGGAGCGGTTCAAAGGTATTTGTCGCTCATGTCCTCACCATGGACTTAGCGAGTGGTTCTTGGTACAACAATTTTGGAACGGTCTATATGAAGATTCAAGGAACATTCTCAACATGGGATCAAATGGAATGTTCACCGAAGTTGATGACAATCAAACTTGGAACAAAATTGAGGAAATGGCGGTCCATAACTCACAATATAGTAGACCTCGCAAGGCTACTAGAGGAGGAAATCATGAAGTGGACTCCGTTACTCAATTGGGTGCTCAACTTAGTGCTCACATTGATACCATCAACTTGAAGTTTGAAAAAGCTATGGCTAGACTTGAAGAAGCCTCGAAATCACCAAAGCATCATGTTAATGCCATGACGGCATCCTCATCAATCCCAAGTGGGATATGTGAGAATTGTGGAACTTTGGGACATGACTCAAGTGAATGTAGGGGAACAAATGAACAAGTAAATGCTTTCCAAGCATACAAGAGTGGTACCCCTTATTCCAACTATTACAATGAAAACACCAAATTCCATCCAAATCTCTCATACAAAAGCCAAAATGTTCAAAACCCTCAAACAACATACACCCCACCTCCCATGAGAAACCAAAATCAAAGACCCTTTTACAACCAAAACCAAGGTTACCAAAATCAAAATCCATACAATCAACAAAATGACCAAGGTTTTGATGTTCAAAAAGCGGTCCTCCAAATGCAAAAGAATCAACAAGAATTTTTCACTCAAATGCAAAAAGATAGTCAAGCAAAGGAAACTATCATCAACAACATCCTAGCTCACACCAAAATGTTGGAAACCCAATTGACTCAACTAGCATCTTCAAGCTCACAAAGACAAAAGGGGCAATTACCACTTCAAAGTAATCCCCCAAGACATGAAACGGTTAGTGCCATTCACTTGAGAAGTGGTACAAGGTATGAAGCACCGAAGAAGCAAGTTGAGGATGAAGTTGTGGAAGCTAGTGATAAGGAAGAAATTGTACAAAACTCCAAAGATGGAGAATCATCAAAAGAAGAAATCTCAAAGAAAACTGAAGATAAGGTCAAGGAGAAGGAGCCCATTGTGATTAGACTTCCTTTTCCAAGTCGTCAAGCCAAGCCCAAATTTGATGACCAACTTGGAAAATTTATGAAAATTGTGAAGAATTTGGAAGTCTCAATTCCTTTCACGGAATTAATCAATCACGTGCCGGCCTATGCGAAATACATGAAAGACATCCTCACAAAGAAGAAGTCGATCCGGAAGCTTGAGACTATCGCCTTCACTATGGTGAGTAGTGCAATACTTCAAGGGAGTTCTGTGGACAGCGGGCCGCCCACGGGGGCGCTTGGTGAAGGGGGCTCGAAAACAAGCGTTTGCATTTTGTAAGGAGTCGCCACCAATTTTTATGGGAAATTGGAACCGTTCGAATACCTCGTGTCATGTCAAGACACAAAGTAGTGACATGAACACTAAGCAATCGTTACCCTTAGCATTCTATGTCTAGAATGACTCTCGTGGATGCCAATGAACACGGGTGCTCACGGAGATCTGGAGTAAGGGGTGAGGGTACGTATTAGGAAGCTCTTTTGATCGAACACCTAATCCCGCCCGCCTCGATAGCGGCCTCTACTAATGATTAGGGAGTTTATTCGTACTTGATATATCGTCGGCTATATGCATGCAATGCAACATCCATTGATTTAATCCTAGCATGTGAGAATTAGACTAAGTCGGTGAACAATTAGTTTAACATGCAATTGGGTCGAAGTTGGAGTTAATATTGACTTACATGTGAAAACATACAAACAATAAAAGAAATATAATGACTATAAATTACAATAATGAAAATTACACTAATTACATCGGATTAGGCGATTTACGTCGAAAATACCTTTAAAACGGATAATTTGAGAAAAAGAATAAAAGAAATAAAAGAAATAAATTACGAACAGACAGAGTGATATTACGGATATTAGTTAGTTAATACGTAGACTAATTAAACTAGGTCGAGGCGAAAGGAGTTCGGGGACAAAATCACCGAACAAAGCGCAGCAGAACATCGCGCCCTTTGGAAGAGGCGCAGCGATTCTTTGCGTCTGTTCCAAGGGGTGAGTTCTCGGCCGTAAAGCCGAATCGAAACCGTTAATGTCAATTGTTAATTTTAATGGTTGATTTAAATTAATTGACTCGGATGGAAGTGATTTAATGTATTATTTACATATGAAGGTGTCATAAAAGCGGTAAAACATGAATGGTGACGGAAATTAGACGGATTAATTACATGAAGGGACGATGTTAATTAATGACGAATTGAAAACTAACTAAACGAATTATTAACTACACATGATGAATTGATGACGAATTAACAACTAAACAGGATACAAAATATATCAACAATGAATCCCAGAAACTCAATATGATGAAATTGAACCTCTAAAACTCGGATTGAATATTAATGACGAAAACCCGCAAATATTGGATTATTTGGGATTTAAGTCGGATGAATGACAATTAAAACATGAACATGATGAATGAATAATATACATACGAATTATTAATGATAAATAATTATACGAACGAATTAAAGAACAAACAAAAGAAAACAAATAAAACAAAAGACGAATTACAGAGGACGAGGAAGAAGAAAAGAGGCAGGAACTGCGGCAGCCTCACGAAGAGGCGCAGCAGGTGCTGCGCTCCTTCGAAGAGGCGCAGCAGTTGCTGCGTCTTTTCTCGACGTCTGTCTACTGGAAATCCGCAAAAAAGGTTTTAAAGACGGTTTTAGAAATCGGTTTTAAAGATGCTTTCGACGTGAATCTTACAATGGATTACGATAAGTAAATAAATAACAATAAAATAAATAAGAGATTATTACACCCTCAGACTTACATGTTGACGGAACGAGATGAACTAAGAAGATCGATTAGTGAATGCTCGACGCGAATGCAAGGAAAGAGTGCCCTCGAAAGAGGAAAACGATTTAACAAATTGATTAATTAGATTGATTGAGTGTAGTGGTCAAATTGGTCGGTCATGCAACGGAGAGGCTAGTACCCGGAAAGATCCGAGCTTACGTGGTCGAAGGTTCAAGCACGTAGGCGCCAATTAGTAAGAACGAAGTCTAGAATGCAAAGGGAGAAGAGAAGGGCGGACACTCGCGTGAGAAATATGAGGAACGAAAGCTCCTATTTATACTAATCACACGGAGGTTTAGGGTTTCGGAGACTCTTTGGAAGTGAATCTCGGAAAGATATAAAAAAGATACGTAAATCATGCAAAGAAGGGCCTGGGAAGAGGCGCAGCAGCCACTGCGTCTCTTGGAAGAGGCGCAGCACCTGCTGCGTCTATTCCCAGGAGGTTTCCTCCTGTTTAAGAAAGATTTCCGTGTTTAAGTTATGGTAGGACGGAATTGATTCGATTATCTTTTGAATATTGCGGGATATTATTTGCCAAAAGATAAAATTTGAGAAATATGGAATAGAATTATCCGGAACATTCCAGAACATTCTGACTCGGGATTTAACAAACTATCGAAAAATGGAGACGGTTTTGACCCGGACTCCGAATGCACTCTAATTACTGCCAAAACGACCGTATCGGGACGTAGATGACAACTAAGAGGTTGACATTAATATTTGAGCAATCACTTGACGATAATCTTACGAATTGTCACAAATCGTCCCGCGAATCAAACATGCGGCCCAATCATCACCGGGTGGTTTGCGAGAGGTGCAGAAACGAGGTGTCTACAGAGCCCCCACTTTGACTGAGGCTTGGACAAGGCGAAAGTCAAAGTATAGCCATCAGGTCAATCGAAGATTACAACCTGACGACTATGGCGACGCGAGGCGGCTCAAGGGGTCTGAGCCAAGGACCTATCGTCGGGAACATTTTAGAGTCTGTCGACTATCGGGGAGGGTCGTTTAAAGTCCATTAGACTACGTAAGGAGGCTCGCCAGCCATAAGAAGAGATCATACCTGAGATACCCCTGGGCGAAACGGGACTGAAGACGCTTCGGCAAAACTCTTTGGTCTGAAGATAACTTGGTGTCTGAAGGCATTAGGGGTCACAGGGAACTTTGGTCGAACTCTGCGGGGAACAAGAGATATTGAAAATAGCAGGACGTCGGTAGAAACTGCTGGGGGAGTCTGCTTGCGTCGGTCTCAAGCGAACTTTGGCGAAATTTGGAGGTTGAATCTGCTTGCGTTGGTCTCAAACAAACTCTTGTTGGGGAATATACTGATAGCTTTGGGGGAATCTGCTTGTCTCTGTCCTCAAGCAAACTCTCGTTGGGCTGACTATCTTGACGACTAGGAACATCTTGATCGTCAGGGGAGAAACTTCGAGTGAGCAGTACTGCAAAATACTACTGCGCCGGATAGAATAAATTGAGCAATACTGCAAAATACTGATGCGCGGGGTAAAATGGGTTTGGGACAATACTGCAAAATACTGTCGCGCTGGGATAAACATGGGCCGGAACGAAAGAAAATCGTCGAAACGGACCAAAATGACAAAATAGCATCGAGGAAGAGGCGCACCAAAGATGGGCCCACAAATAACGAACTCACAACGAACTTTTGAAAATTCGTATGGAGGGAACAAAAGGAAGAGGCGCAGCAAGAGCTGCGTCTCTTGGAAGAGGCGCAGCACCTGCTGCGTCTTTTCCCCAATTTGGCAATTCCTGCGTAAAAACGCGAAATCAGAAGGTTTATGTTCATTATTTTCGAAACTTATTTTCTTCAATTTCTCTTTCAAATCTTCACCATTTCCTTCACGGTTGGATTCAAAAGCTTGCTTGAAATATGACTAATCGAGGTATGTGTCTTAATCTTGCATTAACCATCCATTTTTGTCGAATTTTGAGTCGCAATAATTAGGGTTTTCGACCCTTTTGATCGAAAATTTGGGGCTTTTCCCCCAAATGGATTTGTCTTGCCAAATTGATGTTAGGAACGGATAATAGGTAATGTTAGGAACATAACCATGTATTTGCTTTGAATTTTCATCGAGTTTTGAGCCCTTGAGCGAATTTTGAGACGGTTTCACAGCTAAACCGCAAATTGCTTCGAAAATGGCCTTAGGATTGCCCATTTGTGATGAAATTTGATATTTGGGACCCTTGGGTGATGGGTAAACTTCCTGTCATCTCGGAATCTTGGTTTGCGACAACTTTTGCAGGACACTTTTCTAGGGCATAACCGCCATTGTAGCGAAATGCTGCCGAATTTCCGACTTGAACCCGGAACTAGGCTTTGACTCGGACTTGACTTGACCCAATTTGTCACATGAGTGATTGGGTTGGCGAGAACATGGCCAAGGATGGCCAGAAATGGGGAATTCCCGGGCATTTGAGGCTCGGAAATTTCTTAACAAAGGCTTGTCGTCACGTGACGCGGCCTGAATTCACTTTAATGCTGCAGGTGATGATGCTTCTACTTCGGGGAGGACCCCCATGGATATAGACGCTGCTGCTGTTGAGGAGGCTTTGGAGCAGGCCTTCACCGCTGCGGTGATGGCTGCTGCAGACGAGGTTCCCGAGGAAGAGGCCGCTGATGAGGAGGAGATTCCGAGACGGGCCCACCTAGGACGAGGGGGTCGTCAGCTGAGGGGAGCTCCCGCGTGGGCTGAGACTTGGGAGAGTAGGCACCTTATATGGGCTGCAGAGGGTCATTTGTCTTACAGGACGGTGAAGAGCTTGGTAAATAGGAATTCCCTAACTCATTACCTACCCCTTTCTTCTTTTGTTTAATTTACTTTCAAATTCACTCAAAACTAAAGATAGCTTTATTTTGAACCATAATAGGAGGCCGGGAACATCCGGTCGTTCTCGGGGTATACGACGGCGATGGAGCACTACGAGCGGCTGTCGGCGGAGGAGAGAGCCATGATCGAGCGTGGAGCGTTCGGTCCTCCGTCCAGTGTCGGAGGGATATCGTGAAGAGGAAGTTGCGGGCCAACCTTAGCCTGGTTCGCGCTTTCTTGGATCGATTTTGGGATACGACTTCCACGTTTCACCTGCCTTTTGGTGAGGTGGGAGTCACCTTGGAGGACTACGGCATGATTTCCGGTCTGCCGTGCAGGACTGAGGAGATGGTGTGGCCGGAGACTGGCATGAGGGCGGATTCGGCCGAGGCGAGGAGGTTGATCGGCTGGAACCTGTCGCCGAAGGCTGTTGCTGTGCCGGGTTTGGTACCCAGTACCTATGTTCGAGATTACTTCGCGGGGAAGACCCCGGCATCGGTGGTGATTGACGGGAGGGAGACTGCTCCTCCTCCTTGTACAGCTGAGCAGAGGGCTCGTCTTTGGCTTTGGTGGTTCTTGTCTTCGATTTACCTCGGAGACAAGGGTGAGAGGTCACGACGAAGCTTCTCCCCTTTCTTTCGACTTGAGTTCCCTAGGGCGTTGGGACCGGTCATCGCTGGTTTTGCGGTCCTCATCCGCTTTATGAGGGCCATGGTTCGTCCGGAGTCGATGGAGAAGGGGACTTCTCCTGGCGCCGTCGGGCCTGGGCTACTGTTGGAGGTATGAACCTTCCTTTAGACCAAAGTAAATTCTTTTCTTTGTTGAATCACGAAATATCGTCATTGATAATTATGCTTTGCAGGTGTGGGTGTACTCTTACTTTCCGGGCCTCGCGCCCAAGAGGACGGAGCCACTGGAGAGGGCCTACCCCGTGGTGAGGGACTGGGTCATGTGCCGGACAAAGAGCAAGCGCTCTTCTCACAACGTCTACCGGCGGGACGTGAACGCTCTTCAGCCGAGCAGCGTGAGTATCCCATTTGTATGCACTTATTCTTCTCATACTTTGTTTTAAATTGATCATAGGAATGACCTTTGCCTTCGTATCATCGCAGTGGGTGCCCAGACCTTGGGCGGAGTACACTGGAGCGCCTCCTTTTGTCGCTGAGGTCCTTCGACCTAGGAGCTCGAGTCGGCTGCTGTTGTGGACGTCGATGGGTCCTGTGTGGTATCTGGGCGAGCGGTTAGCTCGTCAGTGCTTTCGGGGCGCGTTGACGGTTCCCGTCGATCCTCCTAGGACGATGTTTAGGGAGCCTTCTGAGGCTGAGAGGGAGGCGGACTTGGCTGGTGCTAGTGGCGACGACCTTCTTCTCCCTGACGAGGATTACTCGACGTTCCTTTACGGGAGGTTGGCGTATTGGCCGGTAGTGGTGAGTGTCTTTTTATTTCTTGTTGGATTTTGATTTTCGAGAATTGCGACGAAAGATCATCGATTAACGAGAGCCATTTGTCTTCGTAGGAGGTTGAGGCGGCGGGCATCGAGCCCCCAGAGTACCCCGAGACCCTCGAGTACACTGACGCTACTGGGAGGACGACGATCTCCGAGCTGCGTGACTTCGACGTGGCTGTGACGGATGCTGGCCTAGATGACTGGCAGCATCTGATTCGGAGGGTGAGTTCTTATTTTGCGCAGTTTTCGTGCAAGAACACTTTTGATTGAACTTGTTCAGTTTACTGAAAATTCTTTTGAAAATGCAGGTCGCGCCATCTCGGTTTGTGGCACTCTGGAGGGTGGCCAACCGGCTACGAGCTACAGCCATCGAGGCGCTCGTCGGCGGTCGAGGTCGTCAGGTATGAACCTCACTTGTTTTTCATTGATCTTTGGTTTTAGTTTTGTTTGAATTGATTGACATGAGCCAATTTCTTGTTGTTCGCAGGCCGATCGAGAGCTGGAGCGAGAGTTGACCCAGTCTCGGGAGGAGACGGCTCGTTTGTCGAGGGAGCTCGAGTTTTGGGATGCCGAGATCGCCGCTCTTATGGCGAGGGTTGCCGAGTTGGAGGGTGCTCAGCAGTAGTCTGCCTGGTTTTGATTTTGAACATTTTTTGGATTTGTTTGGGGCGCAAGCCCCCAGTTTACATTTGGACTTGTTTGGGGCGAAGCCCCCAGTTTGCTTGTATATTTGCTTTTTTGTTGTATATACGACGGCCTGAGTGCCTTTTGTTGCTGGGTTGCGTTATCTGTACCTGCAGGTTAGCCTTTGAACAGGTTTGGTAGACAACGGTTTACACCGTTATGCTGCCGAAATTTACATAGACAAATCACGTAAAACATACATTTTTATATACACATAAGGCCTTTAATTAGTGCAAAATGAGACTCGAAAGGATGTGAAAGTGCAAAAATTTTGTCGGAAATGACCGGACGGTAGGGAGGGTTACCCCCGAAAAAAAAAAGAAAAAGAGAAATCTATAAGTTAGAAATTAGAATTAAAAATTAAGAAAAATGACTTAAGTAAAATGTTGAAATAAAGAAGAATTAAAATGAAAATTAAATATAAAAGTGTGAGAAAAAATGGCGGAAAATGTCGACGTCGCCTCGAAATGCGCGCTTGCGGATTAAGGAAACCTGAAGCATGGTAAATTACGGATTTACCAAAATAAAATCCCTTAGGAATAGGAAATTATTCGCTTATAGAATTAGGAAAGATCCAAACGCGGAAATCACAGAGATAAGGCTGGGGAAGAGGCGCAGCATGAGTCGCGTCCCTTTGAAGAGGCGCAAGAGTGTGCCGCGCCTGTTCCCAAGCAGGTCGGTTCTGACGGATTTTTGGAAACAGCAATTAGTATAAATAGAAGCGTCGACGAAGCTTTAAATCATATAATTCTTCCGTCTCTTCTTCGTCGATTCACACATAAAAACTCTCAAAAATTTTCAAGAGAAAATTATCATCATGAATACCTTAGAGGTTCGCTTGAAGGAATGGACTAATGAGTTTTCGAACATTGAGAAACATGACATGGGTGCTTATAACCTTGGGTCCTTGCTGAGTTTGAAACTTATTAAGGTTGTAAAACCGTTCTTGGACGCTTGCCTTGATTATTGGGACCCAAATTACCATGTTTTTGCGTTCCCAGGAGGTGATATTTGTCCTTTTCCGGAGGAAATTGCTGCTATTGGCGGATGGGACCCCGAACATTTACCTGCCATCCCTTCTACTGCTCAGGGGTATAAGAGCAAGTTTAGAGATTTGCTTGGACTTACTAGACTTGAGGTAGATCGCCTTGTTACTCCGAAGGGCGTGAGGATGCTAGATTTTATAGACCGATTCATCAACAGGGCCGACCCTACTGTCTCTTATGTTGCTAGGAGGAGAGCATTTGGCTTCTGCTTGCTTCATGTTTATGTCTTTCAGGGACACGTTGATGAAGATTTGAGAGGTGATCCTCGTCTATTGGGCCTTATTGAGCAAATGGAGCTGCGCAGGAGCCCAGCTTGTCTATGTTTGGGGGAGATCATCTTGGGTTTGGACAATAGGAAATCCAACCGCGATCTTCCATTTTTGGGGAGTCCCGTTATCCTACAGGTAAAAGACACCCATCTCTTTCTTTCTTTTTTCTTTCTTTTCGTTTTTTTTTTTTTTTTTTTTTTTTTTTTTTTTTTTTTTTTTTTTTTTTTTTTTTGGTGTCTAATACCTGTTTTTTTGGTAGGTTTGGCTTATGGAACGGCTCCGATTGCTCGAGCCCCCGGTTCATGCACTTTCCTATCATGCCCGTATGATTTCGATGAGGACACGGTACACATGGTGGACTTCACCCGGTCTGCGATTATTGGAAGAACAAGTCAAGAATGATGATGGCCCGCCGATCGGATGGGTCGTTCCGTGGTGGCACCTCAAGTCCATCACCGGGGTGTCTTCTTTGGATCCTACGAGGTCCGTCCGCATTCTGGATTGGAGTTTATGGTATGCATCTTTCCCGAGAGATTGATGAGACAAGTCGGGTTGAAGCGGATGATCCCTAGGCTTGACACTGCATTCCAGACTGCTATGGCGCTTACTACAAAGAGCCGAAGAGAGTGGGCTATGAAGTGGGCCCAAAGAAACATGTGGTTCTTGAACTTCTCCTCCAATGCCTTGTGGGTGTCGGACTCTTATCTGATGTGGAGGAAGGCCGCAACTTCGGAAGAGCGCGAAAGACTGAGGAAGCGCGAGCCTGTTGACTACAAGGTGCGCGAGGGAGAGAAGGAGAAAGAGAAGCATCTGACTGAAGGAGAAGAAGAAGCCGGATTCCAAGTCATTCATCCTTCGAAGAAATCGAAGACTACTCCTGTCGCAGAGATGATGGTTAGCAAGAGTGGAAAAGTCAGGCCTCGAGAAAGACCGTTGGTGATTAGGTCTGAAGTGGTGCAAGAGCGCCCGGCTCGAGGTCGTGACAGGAAATATGACAAAAATGACAAGGGCAAGGGAAAGATGGAGGAATAGCCCAAGTCTTATTTATTATCTGATTATTATTATTATTGTTGTAATAAGAAAGGAGGGATTTTTAGAATCCTAGCCTAGTCTATTTTTTATTATTTGCCGTATTATTATTATTAGAATTTAAATGAAATAAAAAGGTTAAGTGGTTATGAAACCGTTTGATTTTCCTTAATTATTCTTGTCGAATTTCAAATGCAATGCAAATGTCCTTCTATTTACATTTTAAATATAATGGTGGGTTGAATCCCATGAAGGATTGCCTACGTATTCACTTTAAGAAAGCGAAATCAAACCCTTGCGCGTAGTTCGAGTAAATGTAAAAGAATAATTGTTCGAAGCAAGAGCTTGTAATGAACATAGAAAATAAGCATGAGCCTTTGCTTACTCGGGAGGTGCGAATTTAGTTTGTTTGATGATACGAGGATGACAAGTTTGCCAAGATGCATGAGCATGGTGACATTCAAATGGGCCAGGGGCCGTTTGTTTAGTGCCACAAGAGCGACATGTAGGTTTACGCGAGGCGCGTTTTTGTCTCTATTCTAGGCATAGTATCGTTTTAGTTGGTCGAGATTTGTGGGGTTTGAGAACTCATTCCCGTCTAGATCTGTGATTCTAACCGCACCCCCTGGGAGTATTGATTTGACTAGATATGGTCCGGCCCGATTAGGTTTGAATTTTCCCCTTGGGTCGACAGTAAAGAGCTCTGACCGATTTAAGAACTAAATCTCCTTCTTTGATGTTTCTTGGCCTAACCCTTTTGTTGAAAGCTCGTTTGATACGTGCTTTATATGTTTGGACATTATGCAAGGCACGAAGCCTACGTTCATCCAGGAGGATGAGTTCTTCGTATCTATCCCTCTTCCAATCGGCCTCCGGAATTTGGCTTTCGAGTAAGATGCGCAGGGACGGTATTTCTAGCTCAACTGGTTGTACGGCTTCCATGCCGTAAGTTAAATAGAAAGGAGTAGCCCCAGTGGGCGTCCTGACGGATGTTCGATACCCCCACAAAGCGAAGGGTATTTTGCTTGGCCAATCTCTATAATTGTCAGTCATTTTTTTGAGGATTGTGACGACATTCTTGTTAGCCGCTTCTACCGCGCCGTTAGTCTGTGGTCTATAGGGCGAGGAGTGGTGATGCTTGATTTTGTATTTGGCTAGCAATTGTTCGGTTTCGGCTTGGAAGTGGGACCCATTATCACTGATGATCTCATGTGGGCAACCATATCGACAGATGATGTTATTTTGTATGAATTTGGCTACATTTTTGGCCGTAAGAGCGGTGTAGGAAGCCGCTTCTACCCACTTGGTGAAGTAGTCGATTGCTACTAGGATGAAACAGTGACCTCCTGTTCCGGCTGGGGTTATTTTCCCAATTATGTCAATTCCCCATGCGGAGAGCGGTCAAGGAGAGGTCATTGTATAGAGCAGCGAAGGAGGGACATGTTGTATATTCCCGAAGATTTGGCAATTGTGGCAATGTCTCACATATTTGATGCAATCGGATTCCATTGTGGTCCAATAGTACCCTAGACGTGTGATTTTCTTTGCCATCATAGGTCCACTCATATGAGGACCGCATTCTCCGTCATGGACTTCTTCCATCACCTTTCGTGCCTGTGAATGATCAAGGCAACGTAGGATTACACCAAGAGGTGTTCTTTTGTATAATTCTCCTTGCATGAGAACGTATTGCGAAGACAATAGGCGTATAGCTCGTTGTCCCCTCTTGTCCATATCTGGTGGATAGGTACCATTAAGCTTGAAGTTCAGGATTGCTTGGAACCAGGGTTCCTGTGCGATTTCTTCTTCATCAGTAATTTGATGGACATAAGCCGGCTCCGACCGTCGTTCGATACACAAAGGCATTTTCATCATATAATCTGGCATGTTTATCAAGGATGCAAGTTTCGCAAGAGCGTCTGCAAATTGATTTTCTTCTCGAGGTAGGTGTAAGTAGGTTACGTGATCAAAGAATTGAGCGACTTGGTCTATCCTAGCCTGATAGGGTGCTAGGCTTTCACTTCGGATTTTCCAGGATCCCGTAACTTGGTTGATGATTAGTGACGAATCCCCATGCACTCGGAGGTTTTTGATGCCTAAGCCGACTGCCGCTTGTAGTCCAATTAGACAAGCCTCATACTCTGCGGCGTTGTTTGTCACCTCGAAGTCGAGTTTGACAGCAATCGGTATATGCTCACCTTCAGGAGAAATGAGCAACACTCCTATCCCAAATCCTCTTAGGTTTGATGCTCCATCAAAGTATAGGTCCCAGGAGTCTACCTCTGTTTGAAGTATATCCTCGTCGGGAAATGACCAAGTATCTATGGCTTGTGCATCGTCGATGGGATTTTCTGCGAAGAATTCGGCGACGGCGCGACCCTTTATTACTTTCAGTGGCACATATTTGAGGTCAAATTCCGAGAGCATCATGGTCCATCTTGCCAGGCGTCCGTTGAGGACGGGTTTCTCGAAGAGGTATTTGACTGGATCCATTTTGGAGAATATCTTAACGGAGTAGCTAAGCATGTAGTGGCGTAGCTTCTTCGTTGCCCACACAAGAGCGAGGCACGTCTTTTCGAGTTGTGAGTATTTGCACTCGTATTCCAAGAACTTCTTACTTAGATAGTAAATAGCTCTTTCTTCACTTCCTACGGTTTGAGCTAGCATGGCACCCATGGCGGTTTTGGTTACCGTAAGATACAAACCAAGAGGTTGATCTTGTTGTGGTGGCATGAGCACTGGTGGTTTAGCCAATATCTCCTTGATTCGGTCGAACGCCTTTTGACAATCATCATCCCACATGGTGTGGTCTGTTTTCTTGAGTTTCTTGAAGATAGGCTCGCAAATCATCGTAAGTTTCGATATGAATCGACTTATGTATTGAACTTTTCCCAGAATCCTCCGACTTCTTTTTTCTGTTTGGGGTTGTGGCATTTCAATCAGAGCTTTGATTTTGGAAGGATCTATTTCTATACCTCGTTGGCTAACGACGTATCCTAGGAGTTTACCAGACGTTACCCCAAATGTGCATTTCTGAGGATTGAGTCTCATGTTATACTTCCGTAGCCTTGCGAAGAACTTGCGAAGGTTCGCAATATGTCCCTCTCTCTCCTTGGACTTGACGATCATATCATCTACATATACCTCAACTTCTTTGTGCATCATGTCATGTAAGAGTGTAGTTGCGGTGCGTTGGTATGTAGCTCCGGCATTGATCAATCCGAACGGCATTCTTTGTATAGCAATAGGTTCCCCATTGGGTGACGAACGCGGTCTTATGCATATCTTCCATGGCCATCTTGATTTGGTTATAACCCGCATACCCATCCATGAAGGATAGTAATGCGTGGTCTGCAGATTGTCCACCAATATGTCGATGTGAGGCGGAGGAAGTCATCTTTTGGACTTGCTTTGTTCAAATCCCTAAAGTCAACACAAACTCGGATTCTCCCATCCTTTTTGGGTACGGGTACTATGTTAGCTACCCAGTCAGAATACTCGGAAACTTTGATGAACCCGGCTTTGAATTGTTTATCCACTTCTTCCTTAATCTTTAGAGCCCATTCTGTTCTCATTCGTCGGAGCTTCTGTTTCACAGGCTTGAAACCTGGCTTAATCGGAATTCTATGTTCGGCAATATCCCTGTCGATTCCTGGCATGTCTTTGTAGGACCAAGCGAAGACGTCTTTGAATTCGTTTAGGAGGTCTATGAGGTCGGCCCGTTCGGTAGAGCTCAAGGTAGTCCCTATCCTAAGTTCTTTGGGTTCTAGTTCAGTTCCTACATTGACGGGTTCGGTGTCCTCACCATTCGGTCCCCCTTCCCTTTCCTGTAATATTTCTTTGGCTACGTAGGGAGGTATTTCGGTTAAGTCTGGGTCTTGGTCATCCTCGGTATCATCATAAACAGAATTGCACTCAAGATAACGCAAAGAGTAAGCAGAACCTGATTTATTCATATTAAAATTTGAGTAAAGTTGAAACAAAGAGGCCAACTGATCCATGGTCAGTGGCGGTAAAGGAACAGTAATTGGGGCATTTCCCGAACTACTGTGACTACTAGATGCTAGGCTAGGAGAAACGAAGGGAGTGGGGATGATAACAGGAGTAGACTCTCTAACGAGTTCTCTAGACTCCGACTCTGACTCCGACTCCGACTCGAACTCGTCGTCTTCTGGTTCTCCTTTGAACATCTCTCCTTCTCCAGTAGTGAGCTTGAAGAGTCTTCCTTGATTGTTGGTCCATTTGATGGATTTCCTCCATCCCTTTTGCTATTTTGTGTCGGTTTCTGTGATCAACGCGGTGGGGTTGAAGCGATCGTCCTGAAGTATCATAGTAATGATTTCATCCTGCGCGGCCCTAATGAATCGGTCCTCTCCAAACAATAGGCTAACGGCTTGTTCGTCAAAGCAAGGTGCTTGACGGGTTTTGACGGTAGGAACCGTTTCGGGAGGAATGAAGTAGCAATCGTGAAAGATCTCGATTCCGGCTAACTTCCTCTCAAGGTAATGCCAAGGTTCGGGAAACCCGTGAAAGAGTTCTGAACTTCCTTCTTGAACGAAGTATCCATTTAAGGTGGGGAGATATGGCTTCATTTGGACTCCTACATACTTGCGATTTTGGACTTGGGCGAGCATTTCGAGAACTTCTTCAGCTGTGGGTTTGTACCCTAGTCCAAGTGGTATTCTCGACGAGTTGCCTTTCTTGTATGGCGCGAAGGTGTTCTTCCGAATCGGGTTCAAAGACATTCCAGGGAAGTATCCCTGATTTTTGAGCATGTGATTGACCACCAAGTTAGAGTAGGGATTATAGTATAAAGGTGCCAACTCACTTTCTATGACATTTACACTTTGGAAGCCCCCAAGTTCATATATGGGATCCGTAGGGATTTGATTGCTTGATTGCTTCTCAATTATTGCTTTGATAGGCGATGAAGTGATCGTCACAATTTTGCCATTGAGTGGGATCTTGATCTTTTGGTGAAGGGTGGATGTTACTGCTTTGGAAGCATGAATCCAAGGCCTTCCCAGAAGTATGTTGAATGAAGCTTCGATGTCCACTATTTGGAAGTTGACTTTTCGCTCGATTGGTCCCGTGGCTATGGTTAGGCTAGCAAGTCCAACCACTTTTAAGTCGTGTACCGTCGTATGCACGTACACCTTGATTGGTGGGAGTCCAATCCGACTCTTTCATGCCCAATTTGTATGCCGTTTTGAGGGGTATGACGTTGACCGCGGAGCCATCATCTACCAAGGTCATTGGCACATTCTTCTTTAGACAAATGACGGTGATGTATAGAGCAAGGTTGTGACTAGCGCCAAAAGGTGGCAAGTCTTCATCCGAGAAAGTAATAGGATTACTTAACCTTGGTGATTCTTGGAAGACCAAGTTGACTACATCTTCGGGAGTAGAATTATGCGCTACATTCAGTTTGGCCAAAGCTTGCAGTAAAGCTTGGCGATGCGGGAATGAGCTTGCCACTAGTTGCCGGACCGAAAGATCACCTTGGTTTTCTCGTAATTGCTTGAGCAAATGATCGGTGGGGTCGTCTTCGTTGTCACTTGGTGTGATGACATTGGTTGGACCATTTTGAGTGGTGCTTTGGTATGGACGACCCGAGCGAGTTAGGTGATCCACATCTTGGTCTCCGCCATTTTGGACTATTTCTTTGACTAAGGAGTTTTCGATGAGATATTCGTCCTCGTCGTCATCGGCCCAAACCCCATTGATTGCAGCTAGTTCCTTCATCCTTATGATGTCACTTTCTAGTTGTATGATTTGATTGACTAGCTTGTCGACCACGGCGACTACTTCTTGCATAGTGGCGTTTTGAGAGAAAGTCAACGGTACGCGTCCTTTAGGCGTTGCCTTGGGATTGCGTAAGGTCGTTACCATGCTTTCTAATTCCCACACTTGTCTATCTACACTCCTTGCCCATGCGATGAAGTCGAAAATGGTAGGGGAGATGGTAGAGTAGAGTCTCTCTTTCTCAATTGCATGAATTTCATTTTCGGTGGGAGAAATGAGATGTGAGCAATCTAAGGTAGATTCGTCACTTGTAATCACTAGAACTCCAAGAGGATTCTGAGTGTTGTTGGGTTTACCTCCCGGTGGAATTGGAAGCCGACCGTCTTCAATCATATCCTGAAGCACGTGTTTCAACTTGTAGCATTTTTCTGTATCGTGCCCCTTGCCTCTATGATATTCACAGTAGAAATTTTCGTCCCAGAATTTGGACTTCCTTTCAGGTTCGGGAGTAGGCCCAATGGGTTGGAGTTTACCTTGCTTCATTAGTCTTTTTAGAGCGTTGGAGTATGTATCTCCAAGGTTTGTGAACTTCCTTGGTGGGCTAGTTTTCTTGGATGGTTCGAGAAGGTTAACTTCGTCGGTCTTGCTAGTAGAGCCGTATGAACGACTTGTGGACCCTTGGTACCCTCGACCTACCGTTTTGGACAAGAGTCCTTTACGGATGTCGTCTTCAATTCGTGTCCCTAGTACAGTTAAGTCTTTGAAGGTTTTGATGTTTTGATATCTCAAATGGTTGGCATATATGGGCTTGAGATTATCCACGAACTTTTCCACAAGAGTGGCCTCATCCGGGCGTTCAACTAGTTGGGTACTAGTCTTCCTCCACCTACTTAGGAAGTCGGTGAATCCTTCTTTGTCATTTTGGGTAAGAACCTCTAGAGTGCGCATGTTGACTTGTATCTCGGCATTATCCGCGTATTGTTTCGAGAATTCGATGGCGGCGTCCTCCCAAGTAGCGACCTTTTTGTGATCTAAAGTGTAGAACCATTGCTTTGGGATGGTGTCAAGAGATGAAGGAAAGATCCTTAAGAACATCTCGGGTTTGATGCCTTTGATAGACATGTAATCCTTGAAGGCGCGGATGTGGTTCAAAGGATTCTCTTGTCCTTTAAACTTAGGGATATCCGTCATGCTAAAGTTAGTGGGCAATTTGGAATTGACGGCTTCATACTTACGATTGTTCTCCCTGTAAATGTCATTCCCCTTAAGGTACATCAATTGCTCCTCTAGGTATTGGAGTCTTTTCTCAGCTGCGGTCGTCCCTTGGAAAGGGTTCTCATCTTTAGACTCGTCATCAGAAAACTGTAGTACTTCTTTTTCAGGAGGAGGTAACTTTCCCTCTACATCAAAGATGCGGCCTTCGATAAGTTCGAGGCGGTCATAGGTTTGTTCTTGAGTGATTTGCATTTGGGCTATCGCGGCTAGGATTCGATCACTATTTTCTTGAATTCGCTGGAGGTTTGTTTCATCACTTGACCCAGGCATCTTGGAAACTGGATAAGAGATCGATGACGAATCAAAACACGATCGACCATTCTATCACACTTGCTAGAAAAGAAAAGTTTTGACTCGTGAAGTGGGTGTGTGCCACTTGTGTTGAGTGAGTTTTGAAAAAAGACAAGGTCTTTGAAAAAGTGTGTCCTAGCCAACTGTAGTGTAGTTGTAGGAGTGGACTCGAAGTGAGATTTGAAATGGGCTTGTGGCCCGAATTTTGACACGACAAACGGACAGAGTTTTGACCGGATTTTGCGCTAATTAAAGGCCCCTTTTTCGAAATTTTTGATTGAAATTGGGTTTTTATTTTTTTGAAAATTCGTCATGATTTGTTTTGAAATGGTGATCACGTAAGGTTTACATATTTATACAAGCATTATAACAGGATGCTGAGTGCATTTAGAAGGGTTTTGGTTTAAAGGGTGGGTTGCCATACCGAACCATCAAACCCGAAGTCTGTGGAGAGGCTCGTGCCAAACAAGAGTAAGGCCGATTCCTAGTCCATTTCCTCAAGTAGTGAAGGCCCTTGATACAAACAAGAGTAAGCATCATGGTATGGATGACGTCAATCGCTATCCATCCTTAGGCCCAAATAAGAATTAGGACCGTTTAGACGGGACGATTGGTCGAATGGGTGGGGTTGGGCCTAGGAAGGCCGAATAAACGGTCTAGGAAGACCGAGTTATGAAAACCGACAATTGTCTTGTACAAACTTATTCCCTAACCTTGTTCAAGTTTCACCCTAGCTACACGTGAGTGTATTCCCCAGCGGAGTCGCCAAACTGTGGACAGCGGGCCGCCCACGGGGGCGCTTGGTGAAGGGGGCTCGAAAACAAGCGTTTGCATTTTGTAAGGAGTCGCCACCAATTTTTATGGGAAATTGGAACCGTTCGAATACCTCGTGTCATGTCAAGACACAAAGTAGTGACATGAACACTAAGCAATCGTTACCCTTAGCATTCTATGTCTAGAATGACTCTCGTGGATGCCAATGAACACGGGTGCTCACGGAGATCTGGAGTAAGGGGTGAGGGTACGTATTAGGAAGCTCTTTTGATCGAACACCTAATCCCGCCCGCCTCGATAGCGGCCTCTACTAATGATTAGGGAGTTTATTCGTACTTGATATATCGTCGGCTATATGCATGCAATGCAACATCCATTGATTTAATCCTAGCATGTGAGAATTAGACTAAGTCGGTGAACAATTAGTTTAACATGCAATTGGGTCGAAGTTGGAGTTAATATTGACTTACATGTGAAAACATACAAACAATAAAAGAAATATAATGACTATAAATTACAATAATGAAAATTACACTAATTACATCGGATTAGGCGATTTACGTCGAAAATACCTTTAAAACGGATAATTTGAGAAAAAGAATAAAAGAAATAAAAGAAATAAATTACGAACAGGACAGGAGTGATATTACGGATATTAGTTAGTTAATACGTAGACTAATTAAACTAGGTCGAGGCAGAAAGGAGTTCAGGGACAGAAATCACCCTGGAACAGGCGCAGCAGGCACTGCGCCCTTTGGAAGAGGCGCAGCAGTTGCTGCGTCTGTTCCAAGGGTGAGTTCTGGCTGTAAAGCCGGAACTGCAAACCGTTAATGTCAATTGTTAATTTTAATGGTTGATTTAAATTAATTGACTCGGATGGAAGTGATTTAATGTATTATTTACATATGAAGGTGTCATAAAAGCGGTAAAACATGAATGGTGACGGAAATTAGACGGATTAATTACATGAAGGGACGATGTTAATTAATGACGAATTGAAAACTAACTAAACGACTTATTAACTACACATGATGAATTGATGACGAATTAACAACTAAACAGGATACAAAATATATCAACAATGAATCCCAGAAACTCAATATGATGAAATTGAACCTCTAAAACTCGGATTGAATATTAATGACGAAAACCCGCAAATATTGGATTATTTGGGATTTAAGTCGGATGAATGACAATTAAAACATGAACATGATGAATGAATAATATACATACGAATTATTAATGATAAATAATTATACGAACGAATTAAAGAACAAACAAAAGAAAACAAATAAAACAAAAGACGAATTACGAGGGGCGAGGAAGAAGAAAAGAAGCGAGAATCTGCGGCAGGCCTCACGAAGAGGCGCGGCCCAGTGCCGCGCTCCTTCAAGAGGCGCGCGATTCTTTGCGTCTTTTCTCGACGTCTGTCTACTGGAAATCCGCAAAAAAGGTTTTAAAGACGGTTTTAGAAATCGGTTTTAAAGATGCTTTCGACGTGAATCTTACAATGGATTACGATAAGTAAATAAATAACAATAAAATAAATAAGAGATTATTACATGATACGTGCCTAATGTATAGTCTTTTTGGCCTATTTTAGCACGTATTTCTATGCATTTATATACTGTTTTTATAGTATTTTGCCCCGAATTGGGTACTTTGGTGTATTTTGTCCTTTTTGTAGGAATAATCGCGGAAGTAGCGAAACCATGCTCCATTTCGTCCTTTTTGCATGCATTCAGAGGAGACGGGATTGTCCCGGAGTGAGATGCTGCACTTGAAGTGTCGTGGCACGCATTACGAAGCATTTGGGTGAAGACGTGAGCTGAATTGAAGACCCAAGTGGTCTATCGAGTTGACTGGTGGTCTATCGAGCTATTTGGAGGTCGATCGAGTGGTCCCTGAAGCTCCCTGAGCTCGATCGAGAGGTTCCTTCCTCGATCGAGTAATCTGCCTTTGATCAAGTCCTCGATCGAGAATCCTGCTGTTCGATCGAGGAGTTCCTGCTGAGACATTGGTCGATCGAGTGGTCTAATCCACTCGATCGAGAGGATTTCGTCTGTGGGCTTTAATTAGTCCGTGTTTTATTAATTACGCATAAACACTTAGGCTTTTCGGATATATAATCTATGTTTAACTAGGTTATTAATCATCTTTTAATCTATTATGATCCTGGGAACGATACTTTATTCTATTATTCCTTTTACTCTCTAGTTTCTAGACATTAGACTACTCACTTGACGTTGGATCGTTTTCACTCGGATTTCGAGTTCTTTACGCCGGAATCGCTTAGATTGTAATCTCCTTTCTTCCTTAATAATAATTAACCTTCTATTGCTTTCAATTATTATTGTTATTGTTATTTTTCTTCTGCCCTAATTTTTATCATTGCTTATTATTATTATTTCGCCATGTTATCTGCTGGAAATTTATATGCTGCTAGATTAATTACTAGTATGAGTAGCTAATCTCCCCTCATGTTGGGATTAGGGGATCTGCGGTAGAATAATGACGACGTAGTAAATGAATTAGACGATTTGATTTAAGAGACTCTGTCACTATAGCAATATAACTGTAATTATCGACCTAGTTGAGTGCACGCTTCTATGTCACCCATTAATCTGGCTACAGTTAGTCCTGGATCGAAAGATTGGATTAAATAGGCCTGCTATAAACAGTAGACTGCCCTAATGAGGACGAAAGTTAAGTTAGTGGTATTTTAGGGTGGGAAGTGGACCGAAAGGACCTTCTAATATCCGTCTCGCATTAGTTCGTCTGAGTCATTTACTGCTAAGTTGTTAAACTACCGTAGTGAACCGAGTTCCCGACATGTCTCCCTCTTATTGATAGTCAATTCGTTTTCTGCTTATTTGCTCTCGCTTTATTTCTCTTCCCCTTCATCTCCGTAGTTTAGAACCGAAAATTCAATCAACCCCCATTGTTACCATAAGATTAGAAGTAGACAGCTGTAGTTGCATTACCTCCCTGAGGATTCGATACTCGACTGCCTCTACTACATATTTAGTTGAGACCGTTAGGTTTTATTTTTGACAGGTACACGACAGGCGTGTCAAATTTTGGCGCCGTTGCCGGGGAGGCAATTGTTCCAATTACTAGCTGTTTTTATTTTTAATTCTTTTTAGTTTAAGGAACATCGTTCCTTAAACTGTTCTCACATCTTGTTTGTAGTTTCGTCTTATGCGCAGGTCGCAAGGTGGTCCACTACTACCTTTTGATCCCGAGATTGAGAGGTCTCTGCACGTAAAAAGGAGACTATTTCAAGAGCAACAGAAGAGGAAGAGCCCGGTTCTCGCGGCGGTTTTTACGAGAACGAGCTTTTCAAGACAATCCACCGTCTTCTCCGCTTTCAAATTCATCACTTGAGTCCATCACTTTCCCAGAATTTCAAGAAATGGCCGAGGAAGCAACCATTGCTAGTCACTCCGAGCCCACAGCTGACAATCTTTATAAAGGGTTCGAACTGCCGGGAGATGCCAGAAAGTTCGAACCGAAACCGTCTTACATCAGCATGGTAGAGAAAAACCAGTTCGGGGAGTGCGAAAGAAGATGCAACAAAGATATGGAGACTTTCATTGATTACTCGCTGCTCCATACCTCCCCCCGGTGTCACAGCTGATCAGATCAAAGAGACTATGTTCATTTTCTCACTCCGCGATGCTGCAAGGGAGTGGTACAGGGATTTGGACCGAGCTGCTCACGCCATAACGGATTGGAATTCGCTAGCATTGGCGTTCTACAAAAAGTATTTCTCTGCTTCGAGAACCATAGCCATCAGAGCCCAGATAACCGCCCAAACAAGGGCCCGACGAGAATTTCCATGAGGCATGGCTCCGTTTTAAGAAACTAGTGCGAACCATACCGCACCACGGTTTCGAGAAATGGAGCCTATGCAACCATTTTTACAATGGTTTATATGATGATCAGAGAGCCATACTAGATGCGGCAGCCAACGGTCGATTTTCTGACAACTTGGGGCCGACGAAAGGATGGAAAATCATAGATGATTTAACCACTCATAGGGCTGAATACGGGAATTCAAGGGGAAACCAAAGGAGAGCTGCTGAATCCTCTTCAGTAGCCGCATTAGAAGCCCTTACTGCTAGGTTCGACAAGTATGAGCTAGGGGGAGCTTTCAAGCCAGGGATGTACCAGGTTAATGCTATGACAGACGGCCCTTTCGTCTGTACGAGGTGTGGGGTAGAAGGACATGTCTCTGATTTCTGTCCTAGTCCTTATGAGCAATGTGCTGCCTTCCAACATTACAGGCAAAACAACGCTCAATATGAGCCGAATATCCACCCCAATTTGAGGTGGAGTAATCAGAACAACGTGCTTAACCCCACCGCTCCTCCAAATCAGCAGCAGCCTTACATTCCGCCACACCAGAAGCAACAAGGCTATCAGAAGCCTCCGTCTTTCAACCCTCCTAACCAAGGTGCTTCGTCATCTAGTGGGGTGAGTGAGATAGGTGAGCTAAAGACCATGATGCAGTCCATTGCAAAGCAGTTACAACAAAAGGACACGGCATTCAAAGCACTTGAGACTCAAGTTGCGCAATTGGCTGAAAATCAATCCTCCAGGAAGCCCGGTCATTTACCGACTCAAAATGACAAGAACCCGAACGAGACGGTACATTTGATAGAGTTGAGAAGCGGTCTCTCTTATGAGGGACCAGAATTGAAGAAATCAGACCTGGAAGCTGCTGTGACTGATAATGAACAGTGTCCTGTTAAGAAAAAGGGACTCACGACGAAGCAGTTACTCGATCGACTGAAGTCTGGTGCTGAACCAGTTCGATCGAGTGGAATTGGTGAGGAAAGCCCTCGATCGAGTAGTCACCCTGCTCGATCGAGTGAATGGAAGCTGAAGATGGTCGATCGAGTGGTACTGTTGCTCGATCGACTAAAGTTGATGAAGAAACAGGTCGATCGAGTGGACCCATTGCTCGATCGTCTGATATTGTTGACGGGAAGCTTATTCGAGAGCCTGCTAGTGCTCGTTTAAGCGATGAATTACCAGAAAGGCCTCGTTCGAGAGGTAAGAAGCGCCCAAAGGACACGGAACTTGCTCCGGAAGACACTTTGGAGGCGAGAAACAAGGGACTTGAGATTCCAATTACAGTTCCCTTCCCGAGGCGGCTGCAGAATACCAGGATTAATCAACAGTTTAGCAAATTTGTTGAGCTGTTGAAGAGTTTGGAAGTTTCTGTACCGTTCACTGAGTTGCTTACTAAGGTACCCTCTTATTTACGATTTATGAAAGATATTTTAGCACGTAAGAGGACCATTAATGACAATGAGACTGTAGGTTTGACTGAGATGGGGTCAGCCCCGTCTCAAAATAAGCTACCTCTCAAGCAATCAGACCCGGGTAGTTTTTCGATCCCTTGTCACATAGGAATGCAATTGATTGATAATGCGCTATGCGATTTAGGCGCTAGCGTAAGTGTTTTACCTTTGTCTCTAGCTAAGAGACTTGGTGTGACAAAACTGAGTTGCGCCAATATGACTGTCCAGATGGCCGACCGTAGTCTATCACGGCCACTAGGTGTAGCGGAAGACGTGCCTGTTAGGATCGGGAAGTTCTTTATTCCCGTTGACTTTGTCGTCCTAGATATCCCCGAAGATGTGCATACCCCTATCATTTTAGGGAGACCATTTTTGTCCACTGCCCGTGCAAAGTGATAGATGTCGGGGAAGACTTTGACCTTCCGGTAGGGGATGAGGAGCTGACTTTTCATCAGTCCAAGTTCCGGAGGGCTCCCATGCAGGCTCAGCCTTGCAATGCCCTTTCTTCTGTTGACCCTATTATTGACACTCCAATTTTGGAGAATATTGCTATTATTGCTGACCCTCCGCCTCATACTGCGAGCAAAAAGGAGGGAAATTACCGTTTTCCTTATGCAGTGCGATGAAGGCAAGAAAGGAGTCACAAAGGACGTGGTAAGACCATTATCAATCAACCTGGAGCAAAGGATGCCAAGGAAGATGACAGAGGGGCGAGAACGAAGGCGATTCGGACCTACATAGACTCGGAATTATGTTCCTCCTCCTCTCAGAAATTCAAGTTCGTGGAAGTCAAAGAGGACGGTCAGCATCGCTGAAGTGACATCCTCCAGTCAGAAGCCCACGAAGGGGCTACTGACAGCTAATAGGAATTAAACGGGGAAATGCCCCGTGTAACAAATTGTAACAAATTTTAGTTTGAATTTCTTTTAAATTTATTTTCTTTTATTACGTTTTTAATTAGGACAATTAGTTTAGACATTTATTTTTTTTTTAGCGTGAGACTAAGACTATAGACTGTGTTCTGCATATTTGGTATTTTGGGATGTGTTTTATGCAGGTTTGGGAAAATGCACGCATTTCGAGGGAGTAAAGACGGAAATTCAAAGGAATGTATACGAGGAAGTCTTCGATCAAGTATTTTTTGTACTCGATCGAATGGCAATTGGGTCGATCGAGCTTGCTTGTTACTCGATCGAGGAAGACCAAAAGGAATCAGGTCGATCGAGAGGCATCGTACTCGATCGAGCAAGGGGACATCAAAAAGTCCTCGATCGAGTGATTAAAACCACTCGATCGAGTGGAATGAACAGGGACACGGGAGTTTTTCTTTCTTAACTCTTATTTTCCTAATCTTTTTTTCATTTATCCCTAAACTTCCGTCTAAACTCTCCCCTTATTGCGATTGATTTTCCCCCAAATCCCTAATTTTTGCCCAAGTTTATCAAATCCGCAACCTACATTCTATTGCTAGCTAATTATTCTTCAATAGCCCCTTGTTTTTCCCCTCTTTGGTGTTCATTTTCACGGTTTTTGAGGGTAATTAGGGTTTGCGGTTTTTCAATCGAAAAATCCGTCTTGCTTGCTTGTTTTTGAAGATTAATTGCTTGTTTTGGGATAATCATCATCAAGTAAGTGTTTCTATCACACTCTTTGCAATTTCTCTTGATTTAACTCGAATTTTTGAGGTGATTTTGAATTAGGGCTCGAAAATTCCATGTCTAGGTGAGTTGTTTCGATTTATTTATGTTTATATGCCCTTAATTAACTTAATTGATGATGATTTAGCGACTCCTCACTGTTTTTGCATGATAAATTCGAATTTTGCGCGATTTCCGCGACTAGGGTCCCTGTGAGTCGGAAATTTCGACTGTCAGACGGTTGTTTTGCTTTGTAATTGCGGTTATCGCCTTCTTGTTACTGTTATTAACCGCTGTTAACTGTTTTTCCGTCCCCTATCGCCATTACATGCTTTGAATTATTAGGAATCTCGCGCTGTGAATGGTCACTGTCGACTGCCCGGAGTAATACATGCTCCCATTTTCGGTTTTCATGCTGTATTCACCCCTTTGCAGTCACTGTTTTATCATATCATCACCATTTACATGCTGTTTTTCGAAAATTTTTGAGGAATTGCTTGGTTTTGTATGCTGGAAGTCGAATTTTCGACTAATAGGGCTACTCTTTTTTGCTGTCACATGCTGGTTAACGCTTCATTTTAGCCACGGTTAGCAGCCTTTCTTACTTATCGTGCCCTTTGATAATTTGCAGGATGGACGCGAGTTCCTTGTCTTCTACTAGCACGTCCTCCAGCTCGTCCAGCTCGTCCGGGAAGGAGTTAGTGGTCCCTGCTGTCACCACTTCCGCCTTGGTAACCACTCTAGCCCCTGCCGTTACCAGCATTCCTAAGCCCTTTTCTTTGCTGGACTGCGGATTCAGGCCCCGTTTCCAGCAGCCTGGTATGCTCCCACCGAGACCACACCAGCAGGCTAGCCAGTTAGCCGTTACTTCCAGCCCTTCTGAGGCTGTTTCCACGAGGGAGGGCGCTCTCACACCTCTACCGAAGATGCCTTCGGTACGTTTCACTTCAGAGGCTCACCGGACACGGTTAGCCGCTTTACTTCGTTGCCCCCTCTCCTCCACCCGTTTCCTTGCACGTACCGACCTAGAGACCTTAGGCATTTACGAGGAGGTCTGTAGTTTGTTGAACGGGACGGGTATGTCTGGTCTGATTCACATGCAGGAGGCTACTATTCGTACCCTTACTTACGAGTTTTTTAGCTCCTACTCTTTTGACACCGACACCTACCAGGCTGACCACTCCAGTGCCTGCATTCACTTCCGACTCCGTAATGAGTCACATCACTGGACCTTGGCCAAGTTTGGGCAGGTTTTGGGACTAGTTAGTGATGGTCCCACTGCCCCACCTCGAGAGCTCCTTCAGCCACTTTGGACTGCTCTCTCTCACACTCCCTTCCAGACACGGAAGGGAGCTCATGTTCACTTACCTGCGCCCCGTTACTACTTGCGTTTGCTAGCAGAGACCATTTTTGGGCGCCCTGAGCCCAATAACGTCACCAACACTGAGCTAGCCATTCTCGCGGGGTACCTCAACATTGACTACGGTACCTCGTTTGTTCTGAACATTGCCTTTCTGGTAGCTCAGCATTGGAACGGTATTGGGACTCGGGTCAAGACCGCAGTTGTCTGCGGCGGGCTGGTGACTAGGATTGCCCGCCACCTTTACCCCACTGATCCCGGTCTCAGTGCACCTGATGAGGTGGCTTACCTTGACCTGGATGCCATGGTTACCTTGACCTGGTTTCCCAAGGCGAAGGGGAGTACGAGGACGTGGAAGATTTGTGGTTCCACGTCTGTTACCTTGCCGTGCTCTACCCTTCCCCCACTTTTACCGCTCTCATCTGCTGTTGAGGGAGCGAGGCCACCTCCACCTTCTTACCACCTTACCTTCACCCCTCCCTCCTCTACGAAGAAGAGGAAGCGGGAGGCCGGAGCATCTTCTAGCTCCCAGGCTCAGACTCAGGCCCAGGCTGGACCGACACCCACGCCTCAGCCTACACCCACACCCACTCAGTCTCTCACTCCACCTCCACTTGACCCTCCTTCTGGTTCGGTTTTTCCGGCCAATTTTGTTTGCCCTCCCGCTTTAGAGGCGCCCGCGGTCACAGACCAAGGGCGTCGTGATGCCTTGCCTCCAGAGTTGTACAGGTACCTTACTGAGATGAGACGGGATATGGCTTTGGCTGTATTCCCTCTCTACGAGTTCCACATCCGGGCCCGGCGACCGATTCCAGAGGGGTGGCCGCATCCTTCCTTCTACCGATACCCAACGGACGGGTACCCTCCACTATCCTCTGACTCAGATGAGGAGCCGGAGGAGACAGCGGTAGCTAGAGAGGTGCGGTTACGGGCAGAGCAGGCGGCTGCGAGAGCTGCCAGAGAGGAGGCGAGTGACCCTCCGTTCGTACCTGGTCCGGAGGATCAGGCTGGAGATGACGACTGAGTCTCCCCCTTGTTTGTTGCTGGTTTGGGGAGACCATTTTGTTGAGTCTGAGTGCCTGAGAGACAGCGGTGCCGACGACGAGTAGCTACTGGTCTACTCACTTCCCCAGTTTTCTGGCTGGTTTGGGGAAGTTCGCGTTTTGTATGTTCTCTCACTCTTTTTATTTTTCGTCTCCTTTATTTTTCTTTTTATTGGTTGTATACCCCCATCCCCCATTTTTCTGCTGGTGTATGCTGGAGGACAACGAGGGCGTTGTCCGTTTTGGTTTGGGGAGGGTATTGCATCCTTTTGAGTCTGCATCTGCATTTGTTTTGCATTCACGTTTAATTTTTCAGTTTGCATTTGTTGTTTATTTTCATTAAAAATCAAAAAATCCAAAAAATTAGAAAATGTCAAAAATCAAAAAAAATTTCACGTTTATTTTTGCATTTAGGTTGAGTCGGAACGGTAGATTCCCGTGATGAAATTGCACTTAACTTGTCAATTCACTTGAGCCTTGCACTTTATTGATGGTTTTTAGCTTTGTCAATTCGCATAGTCTACGAATTTCTGTTCAAATAATAGCTGACTGTTTAGACTTGACCTGATAAACTGGCAAACTACTTAAAAATTCTGAGTTTTTAGAGCCCATAACTGGTGACATTCATGACCAGTTCATTAGGAATTTTGAATAGTACTCCTTGCATAGCATGTTCGTCTCTTTTGCACATTTATGACATTCAATTTCTTGTCAAATGCACATATTCGGGTCTGCGGTTGGTGTCACATGCAGGGAGGGTCTTGCAAATTCCCCTTTCTTTACTTTTTACACCCATTTAGCTCCACATTGACCAAAACTTGCCTTTTTGACCCATTAGCCACATTCCAAACTAAGCCTGCCTAGTCAAGCTAGTTAGTCTGTCCTTTTGTGGTATGTTTTCAGTTGCAGTTTGGTCCGTAATTCCCGTTTGGAGTTGGTGTTTGAATTAAGGAAGGAGAAGAAAGAAAAAGAAAAAGAAAAAAAAGAAAAAGAAACGTGAAGAAAGAAAGAAAAAGAAAAAAAAAAGAAAAAGAAAATGAAAAAAAATGATGTGATTCACGAAAAAAAAGAAAGAGATAGATTGTGAAAAAAAGTTGTACCCTCTTGTCAGAGTTGAGAAGATGTTTGAAGATGTACAATCGACAAGAGGGTTGGTTGTTTCAGTTAGTTGTCTCAGACGGTGTTTAAAAAAGGGAACTTTGTGACCGTCTAGCTCCTCCACTCTTATTTTATATTTTTTGAGGAGATTGTGTTTCCAGTCTAGTGAGTTTTGTGCCAAGTGAAGGGCACCTGTGTTTAGTCTTTCAGACAGTTGAGATCCGGATGGTTTATCATGGTCCTGTTAGGAACTAGCTTGACGCTTTTACCTCCACATTTCCATAACTTGTTTGGCCTTTTCTCACCTGAACCTCACTATTCCCATATTATTTGCAAACCCTCGGCTGTGACGGACATTATTGGTTGGAGTGTGTGCATTAGTACTTGAATTGTCTTTCATCTTTGTTGCATGCATGCTATGTAGGTCGCAGTTAGGCGAGTGACTGTTTTTCTTCTCTCTTTTACATATAACATTTGCCCTTTGCTTCATGAGAGAAGAGTGACCGCGTGAGAGTCCGGTTTTGTTGGTCTTGCAAGGTCGATAGGTCGACTTTATTTCGAACGACTTATAATTCGTTTGCGTATTGACTGTCTAGCTTTAACTGTTAATTTCTGTTGCATTAAAGTGGTTCAAGTGGACAAGTTAGGCTAGCTCTGAGTTATCATTTCCGTTCCATTAGTTTAGTTTTGAGTTTACTCGAGGGCGAGTAAAGGTTTGGTTTGGGGAGATTTGATACGTGCCTAATGTATAGTCTTTTTGGCCTATTTTAGCACGTATTTCTATGCATTTATATACTGTTTTTATAGTATTTTGCCCCGAATTGGGTACTTTGGTGTATTTTGTCCTTTTTGTAGGAATAATCGCGGAAGTAGCGAAACCATGCTCCATTTCGTCCTTTTTGCATGCATTCAGAGGAGACGGGATTGTCCCGGAGTGAGATGCTGCACTTGAAGTGTCGTGGCACGCATTACGAAGCATTTGGGTGAAGACGTGAGCTGAATTGAAGACCCAAGTGGTCTATCGAGTTGACTGGTGGTCTATCGAGCTATTTGGAGGTCGATCGAGTGGTCCCTGAAGCTCCCTGAGCTCGATCGAGAGGTTCCTTCCTCGATCGAGTAATCTGCCTTTGATCAAGTCCTCGATCGAGAATCCTGCTGTTCGATCGAGGAGTTCCTGCTGAGACATTGGTCGATCGAGTGGTCTAATCCACTCGATCGAGAGGATTTCGTCTGTGGGCTTTAATTAGTCCGTGTTTTATTAATTACGCATAAACACTTAGGCTTTTCGGATATATAATCTATGTTTAACTAGGTTATTAATCATCTTTTAATCTCTTATGATCCTGGGAACGATACTTTATTCTATTATTCCTTTTACTCTCTAGTTTCTAGACATTAGACTACTGTTACTTCGACGTTGGATCGTTTTCACTCGGATTTCGAGTTCTTTACGCCGGAATCGCTTAGATTGTAATCTCCTTTCTTCCTTAATAATAATTAACCTTCTATTGCTTTCAATTATTATTGTTATTGTTATTTTTCTTCTGCCCTAATTTTTATCATTGCTTATTATTATTATTTCGCCATGTTATCTGCTGGAAATTTATATGCTGCTAGATTAATTACTAGTATGAGTAGCTAATCTCCCCTCATGTTGGGATTAGGGGATCTGCGGTAGAATAATGACGACGTAGTAAATGAATTAGACGATTTGATTTAAGAGACTCTGTCACTATAGCAATATAACTGTAATTATCGACCTAGTTGAGTGCACGCTTCTATGTCACCCATTAATCTGGCTACAGTTAGTCCTGGATCGAAAGATTGGATTAAATAGGCCTGCTATAAACGATGAGACTCGCCCTAATGAGGACGAAAGTTAAGTTAGTGGTATTTTAGGGTGGGAAGTGGACCGAAAGGACCTTCTAATATCCGTCTCGCATTAGTTTGTCTGAGTCATTTACTGCTAAGTTGTTAAACTACCGTAGTGAACCGAGTTCCCGACATGTCTCCCTCTTATTGATAGTCAATTCGTTTTCTGCTTATTTGCTCTCGCTTTATTTCTCTTCCCCTTCATCTCCGTAGTTTAGAACCGAAAATTCAATCAACCCCCATTGTTACCATAAGATTAGAAGTAGACAGCTGTAGTTGCATTACCTCCCTGAGGATTCGATACTCGACTGCCTCTACTACATATTTAGTTGAGACCGTTAGGTTTTATTTTTGACAGGTACACGACAGGCGTGTCATTACACCCTCAGACTTACATGTTGACGGAACGAGATGAACTAAGAAGATCGATTAGTGAATGCTCGACGCGAATGCAAGGAAAGAGTGCCCTCGAAAGAGGAAAACGATTTAACAAATTGATTAATTAGATTGATTGAGTGTAGTGGTCAAATTGGTCGGTCATGCAACGGAGAGGCTGGTACCCGGAAAGATCCGAGCTTACGTGGTCGAAGGTTCAAGCACGTAGGCGCCAATTAGTAAGAACGAAGTCTAGAATGCAAAGGGAGAAGAGAAGGGCGGACACTCGCGTGAGAAATATGAGGAACGAAAGCTCCTATTTATACTAATCACACGGAGGTTTAGGGTTTCGGAGACTCTTTGGAAGTGAATCTCGGAAAGATATAAAAAAGATACGTAAATCATGCAAATAAGGGCCTGGGAAGAGGCGCAACAGCCACTGCGTCTCTTGGAAGAGGCGCAGCACCTGCTGCGTCTATTCCCAGGAGGTTTCCTCCTGTTTAAGAAAGATTTCCGTGTTTAAGTTATGGTAGGACGGAATTGATTCGATTATCTTTTGAATATTGCGGGATATTATTTGCCAAAAGATAAAATTTGAGAAATATGGAATAGAATTATCCGGAAAATTCCAGAACATTCTGACTCGGGATTTAACAGCTATCAGAAAATGGAGACGGTTTTTGACCCGGACTCCGAATGCACTCTAATTACTGCCAAAACGACCGTATCGGGACGTAGATGACAACTAAGAGGTTGACATTAATATTTGAGCAATCACTTGACGATAATCTTACGAATTGTCACAAATCGTTCCGCGAATCAAACATGCGGCCCAATCATCACCGGGTGGTTTGCGAGAGGTGCAGAAACGAGGTGTCTACAAGTTCACCTCCAAAACTCAAGGATCCGGGAAGCTTTTCAATACCGTGTACCATTGGCGACACCACGATCAACAAAGCCTTATGTGATCTAGGGGCTAGTGTGAGCGTTATGTCGTACTCGGTGAGTAAAAGGTTGGGGATGTGAGAGCTTAAATGCACCAATATCACACTCCAAATGGCCGATAGATCGACGAAGACACCATTAGGGATATGGGAAGATGTTCCCGTACGAATTGGGAAATTTTTCATCCCGGTGGACTTTGTCATTGTAGATATGGAAGAAGATTCCAACATTCCAATCATCCTAGGAAGACCTTTCTTATACACCGCGGGTGCGGTGATTGATGTGAAACATGGAGAGCTCACTCTAGAAGTGGGAGATGAGAGTATAACTTTTAATCTTGACAAGACTATGAGAGCTCCCCGTTTACATGAACCATGTTTTATGATTGATCATTATAGCCGGAAGGATGATAGGAAGAAGTCGGAACTCCAATGGAAGAAGAAAATTGAAGATGCTCCATTCAAGGAGCAAGTGAATTGTAACAAAGAGAGCTTGCAAAGCTCACCAAAGTCAAGCAATGAAGAAGATGGCCTCATTGGCCAAAACAAGATAATGGGAGAGTTGTCTCTATCAACTCAAGAGATCTTTAGTGATCAAGTAGATGAAGTTTTTGGTCTTTGGGACGATGATTTTGAAGGGATTTTCAATCCCTACATTGGTAATGCTATCGATCAAGACCGACAACAAGGGCAAAGATCTATTGAAGAACTTTATCACGACAATGAACAAGCTTTTGATTACTTTTTCAAGGTGTTGAGCAACATCAACAACACCTTGGACATGCCCCCTTGACATCTCATCAAGAATGAGAGTTTGGTGGAGTCCTCCCTAAACCACCATTTGTAAATATTTCTAACTCCCTAACTCGCATTTTAATTCTTAATTTGCATTTTTTGTCATTTTTGGATTTTTTTATGCCTTGATCAAGAAAATTATCATGTTTGAGAGAAGTGAGGGAGGGACTAATAATTTCAATTGATGTGTAGTGTTTTAGCTTAGTGTGGGGATAGCAATTGCCTAGGCTATTCATGCCTTAGTAGTGTCCCCACAATGAAGATCACGAGATTTTGAAGAAGAATGAGAAAAAATGACAAGGGATATGCAAGGTACACGGATGGAACTGAATCCGGGTAAAAGGGGTAGAATCCGAGCGGTTTCAAGAGAATCCGCCCGTCTTCAGACAATCCGGGCATACTGGGCAGAAGACGCCCGTCCTTCTGAGCTGAATTTTTGAAATTTTGTGACTATTAACGAATCCGGGCGTCCTGCAATAGAATCCGCCCGTCTTCATAAAGACGCATGTCCTGCAAGAGAAGACGCCCGTCTTTTGGCTGAGAAAAAACAAGAAAAATCCCTGGAAAGGAATCCGCCCGTCTTCTCTGAAAGACGCCCGTCCCGTATTTTCAAATCCGTCCGTCTTTGCTGCAATCCGCCCGTCTTTAAGCGAGAATTCCTGAAGCCCATCCAGATAGAATCCGGGCGTCCCGAAGGAAAGCCGCCCGTCTTCCCCCCTGCATTTCAAATTTTTCGGGTTTATTATAAACCCCATCCCACATTCATTTCCTTATTCCTTCATTCAAAACACTACCCATAAACCCCATAACTCCAAAACCCTCATCCTCTCCATCATAAAAACAAGATTCCTCAACAACATTCACCAAAATCAAATCAAAACATTCTTTTAACAACAAATTAATCACTCATCTTTCAACAAAAATCAAAACCAAGCACAAAATCTTCAACCTTTGAGTCGATTTTTGAATTCATAAAGGCAAAGCCTTTCATCTTTAAATCGATTTGGGTACACTATAAATTGAAGATTTTCACTCTTTTCTTGGTTTATTCATCAATGGCAAAGACAGAGGGAGCAACAAAGGCACCAAAGGCAAAGGCACTCTCATCAAGACAAAAGAGTCTTCAAGCAAAGAAAGCATTGGCTATGGTGGTAGCTAGCCCAAACTTGGAGGTGCAACAACAACAACCTCCCATGGAAGCAACAACATCTACTACTCCGGAAATTGCTCAACTTTCGAATTATCCGGAGGTAATTTTCATTTCCAGATTCCATAGGGACACTTTTGCCAAGTTTGCTAGAAAATCATTTCTATCCACCAAGTTTATTTGTGAAGATGCCTTAGATAAGTTGGGTGTCCTTGAGCAAAATAGAGCCTTCTTTAAAGCCATGGGTTGGAGAAATTGTTTAAAACAAAAGAATTGACATACCCCTCCCTTACCTTAGAATTTTTGAGTTCTTTGAAAGTTAACAAGGTTGAGACTATGGAAACCATCGAGTTTCGCCTAGCTAATATTAGTAGGCGCATCTCCTTTGAGAAAATGGGTAAAGCTTTGGGTCTTAGTGATTCACCGAGTTATTTCAAGAATATTGGCAAATATGACCTCGACCCTCTTTGGGAGGCGATTTCCGGAAGGAAATTCGAAAACTTTCATGCTAGTCGCGCTCTATTAGTCCACCATCCGGGCATTAGAGTGTGGCACAAGGTTGTAGGGAACACCATCATTGCAAGAAAAGACACCAACCATTTCACCAAACTCGATTTTGTTCTTCTTAAGTCGGCCTTGAACATTGGAAGGGAATTCACCAAGCCTTTCAACTCTCTAAGGCTTTTGGCGGATATATGGCTAAATGTTGGTTGTGGGAAGCAAGGCACTACCGTTATTGTGAATGGAGGTCTAGTCACTCTTTTGGCTAAATACTTTGATCCTAACTTCAACAAGGATAGCAAGTATGAGGCAAAGAAGGGTGGTCATCTCATTGATATTGATACTATGATAAACAAGTACAAGTGGGTCTCTCATAACCCTCTTGACACCAAGTATGGGTGGCTCACTAGTGAGGCTAGATCTTTTACTTTGCCTTCGAAGATTTGTCGTTTAAGTGTCCACCGGACCAACTATCTCCTTCCCCTTTCAAAAGAGGCCGAATACATTATCCGACAACAAAAGGGTGAAATTGAAATACTCTCCTCTTCCATTGTCACACCACCCTATCCTTTCAAGTACCAAGAGTTCAAACCCGAAGGTGTTGAAGCAAGCAAAGATTATATGACTCTTCTTATGCAAGAGATGCACAAGCAAGCCTTCAAGGACCGGGAAGATGCTTACTTAGCCCAATATCCACCCCTCCTTCACTTAGCTAGGCAAGGACTACTTGACCCTTCATGTCCTTTGCCTAGTTGGGCGGATAGGGAAGTCTTCTTTCTGAGTGCATCTAGGGGTGAGTTTCCGGGTGATAATGAGGTTGTCGGTGATGAAGAGGTTGATGATAACATTGATGAAGAAGCTAGTGAAGAAGGAGAAGAGGATGATGAGCAAGGTGAACAACAAAGTGAAGAGGGAAGTGGTGATGAGTCCACTTCTAGTGAGGAAGGTGATGATAGTGATGATATGATGGAAGATTAGCAAGCTTTAGAGGCTCCTACCCTCTTGAGGTTTGTCTGCTTCTCTCTTTGTTGTATTTTATTAATCTTGATCATTGTTGGAGTAGTCCTAGCACCATAGAGGACTAACACCTCGGCCCCATTGAGGTGTTCTCATTTTATTGTTCCCACTTTTAAAAATCCAAAATGATAAAATTAGTTTCATGCATTGCATCATGTGTGCATGAACTACACCCAACCTTAGGACATTAGCAATAATGTCTAACTCGGTTTGGGGAAGTACATACATACACAACGGGAGGTAATCTAAATTATCCTCTCCGTCATAAACAAAAACCATGCATCATGTAGTATAGATTAGTGTAGCTTGCATTTAGTGTAGAAATCATGCATCATGTTTGCATAATTTTCCATCATTTTGGCCATTGAGGACAATGCCCATATTAGTGTGGGGATGGGGAATTCTAATCTAACTTTTATTCAAAAATCCAAAAAAATTGAAAAATTTTGAAAAACCATAAAAATTTGAAAATTGAAAAACCAAAAACATGTTATTTTCCTTTATAGTGTAGTCATGCATATATTATTGTATATATTATGTTTGTTCTATCCTTGTTCACATTGATCGACTACACCACATTCGAGACATGAGGATATTGAAGACCGCATGGTATGATCTTTCCAATCTCATTTCTCCTCTTTATGTTAATGACTATGTGGCTTTATTTTGATTGACGCGGTATAACAATGTGAACTTAGGACTTGCATTTAGTTTATATGTCATATTAGTTGGTAGAATCACTTGCATTAGGATGTATATAATAGTTGCATCATGGCATTTAGTTGCATTTAGATGAAATATTTTGAAAAGTGCCTAATTGAGAACTTTGACAAGAGCAACTAAGCCATTACAAATACTTTTTCAATTTAAGACTTCGCCTACTAGAATGGTTGTAAAACACCCTAGATTGTGTCATACTAGTGTCTTTCGACCCATGACCCAAATCCTAGTCAAGGGTTTGCATGTGAGTCACCTATCCAACCCCGTGATGCGATGTGGACTTGGTTAACTTGTCTAGGTGACCTTGATTGACCTTGTGGTATGGCAACCCAAAAATACTTTGTATCAATAAGTTTGAAGTGCTCATTTCAAAGATTTTGTATGTGGAAACGTTTTATTGCCAAGGAAACCTCAAATGTTATGAAATGTTGAAATATTGAGAATTTTAGTTGTTTTGATGGAGGCGTACCACTTCGATGTGCTTTGGAGAGGGATCCATTGAATTGGGCCCCCACACGGTTGTGAATTCAACCGCCCAGAGACAGAGTGACTATCACCCCGAAAAGCTATTGTCTAGAGGTTAACCGGTTGCCTAATAAGTGATTGGCGAAAGCAAAGGACATTAGCACGGTGTAGATACCTCATTTCTGCACCTCTCGCAAACCACCCGGTGATGATTGGGCCGCATGTTTGGTACGCGGAACGATTTGTGACAATTCGTAAGATTATCGTCAAGTGATTGCTCAAATATTAATGTCTACCTCTTAGTTGTCATCTACGTGCCGATACGGTCGTTTTGACAGTAATTAGAGTACATTTGGAGTCCGGGCCTAAAACCGTCTCCATTTTCTGATAACCGTTAAATCCCGAGTCAGAATGTTCTGGAATGTTCCGGATATTTCTATTCCATATTTCACAATATTTATCTTTTGGTAAACAATTTCCCGTAATATTCACATAAGATATTAAGGAAAACCGAATTATTTCATCCTACCATAACTTAAACACGGAAATCTTTCTTCCGCAGGAGGAAACCCCTTGGGAACAGACGCAGGCGGTCTGCGCGCCTCTTCCAAGAGACGCAGTGACTGCTGCGCCTCTTCCCAGGTCCTTTTCTGCGTAATTTTCGTATCTTTTTCATATCATTCCGAGATTCACTTCCAAAGAGTCTCTGAAACCCTAATTCCTTCACGTGATTAGTATAAATAGGAGCCTTCGCTCCTCATATTTCTCACGCGAGTGTCCGCCCTTCTCTTCTCCCTTTGCATTCTAGACCTTTGTTCTTACTTTTTGGCGTCTACGTGCTTGAACATTCGACCACGTAAGCTCGGATCCTTCTGAGTACCAGCCTCGTTTGCATGACCGACCAACTTGACCAACTACACATCAATCAACTTAATTAATCTAATCGTTTTCCTCTTACGAGGGCACTTTCTTTGCATTCGCGTCGAGCATCACTAATCGATATCTTAGTCCTTCTCGTTTCGTCAACATGTAAGTCTGAGGGTGTAAATCTCTCTTTTATTTATTGTATTTTAATTATTGTATCACTATTGTAAGGTTTATGTCGAAAATACCTCGTTAAAACCGATTTCTAAACCATGCTTTAAAACCTCTTTTTTACGGATTTCCAGAAGACTAACCGTCGAGAAAGGACGCAACAACTGTTGTGCCTCTTCGAAGGAGCGCAGTACCTGTTGCGCCTCTTCGTGAGGCTGCCGCAGTTCCTGCTTCCTTTCTTCTTCCTTCGTCCTCTGTAAACTCGTTCGTTGTTTGCTTTTTATTTGTTTGTTCTTTAATTCTTCGTCATAATAGTCTGACATTTCACATGTATATTAATTATCATTCATTAGTACATAATTCATCATAAATTCGACTTAAATCCCAAGTAATCAATATTTGCGGGTTTTCGTCATTAAACTCAATTCGGGTTTTAGAGATTCAGTTCATCAATATTAAGTTTCTGGAATTCATCATTGACACATTTACATCTGTTATTTGTCATATCTATCATATATTCGTCATTAATCCGTTGTATTTAACCCAATTAATTGATTTAGTTTGTTAACTTGTTAATAATTCTCATTAATCTTATATTAATTCGTTTAATTCCGTTTCATCCATGTTTTATTGTTTTATGACCCTTCATCACATGTAAATAACCTACTAATCACTTTCATCCAAGTAAATAATTTAATCAATCATTAAATTCACCAACGAGTACTAACAACACGCAATTCCGGCTTCACAGCCAGAATTCAGGTCAGGAACAGACGCAGCGTCTGCTGCGCCTATTCCAAAGGACGTAGCTCTGTTGCGTCTGTTACGGGTTGAATTATGTCCCTGAACTCCGTTGTTGCTTGACCTAGTTATTTAGCTTACGTATAATTAACTATTATCCGTATTATCACCTTCTGATCTGTTCGTAATTTTATTCTTTTATTCTTTTTCTCAAATTATTCGTTTTAAAGGTATTTTCGACGTAAATCACTAACCCCATTGTAATTATTGTAATTTTTCATTATTGTAATTTTCTTTATTGTATTTATCATTATTTCTTGTATCATTTGTATGTTTTCATATGTAATTGAACTTAAATCCTACTTCGACCTAATTGTTTGCTAAATTAATTGTTCACCGACTTAGTATTAATTCTCACATGTTAGGATTAAAACTTGGATGTTGCATTGCATGCATACAACCGATGATATATCGAGTACGAATAACTTCCCGAATCATTAGTAGAGGCCGCTATCGAGGCGGGCGGGATTAGGTGTTCGATCAAAATAGCTTCCTAATACGTACCCTCACCCCTTACTCCAGATATTTGTGAACACCCTGTAGGGAAAAATCCGTAAAATTCCCTTAATTTTAAGGATTATAACGTAAATATAACATGCGATTTATAGTCATAAACGAAATACAATAGAAAACGATAAAGATTAAGAATCAACCTCGGGTCCTTTGTAGTGCGGCGTAAAGAACAGAAATCAACAGAGATTTCCTCCTAATCGTTGCACCCAAGACCGTCTGAGACTATGCCCTTGTGCTAGAAATGTATTCTCTAATTGCCTTGCAATATCGAGAGAATCGTTTTGTGAGTTTCTGATGTGAGATCTAGGTTTCCAGAGAAAAATACTCTCAAAACCTAATTTTTCGAGACAAATGAATTGCTTAGGTCAAAAGGAGAGAGGCTCTCTCCTTTTGTCTTGTTCGGCCAAACCGAGAGCCCAAGGAGAGGGAGTGGGCTTTCACTTCCTCCTTGTTCTAACTCGTAGTTCAGCTCGAAATTACTAAAATGTATATGACGGGTTTTCAATTATAAATCGTCATCGGTTATCGGTTATTAATACATCGACTAATAACACGGATTAGTTGAAATATTAATACATGTCCGACAAAGACAATATTGTATAATTAATTCAATATACATTAATCAAATATAAATCGTTTATATTCAATTTACGAATTAACTGCTTAATTCGTCTTAGCCATTATTATTTAATCCGTATTAAATAATTGTCTCAACATCGCGTTTGACTAATTACTAGTCAATAACTCCGACTAACTGGTTAGTCAAATTTGGCATCAACATGATCGTATTTTCATCTTGTCACATCTCTCAAACGTATCCTATAGGTGTGACTTTAAGGGACCAGTTGATCACCGCCATCTGTATGACAATAACGTCAAACTTATCTAGCAAGCCAACCGTTATTGATAAACGTGGATCAACTAATAATAATACCAAAAGTATGCCCTTTGATCCTTTTAGAGATTTGTAAGTCCTTGCACTAACTGTAAAGGACACCAGCCCCAACAAGCTCCCACTTGTCCGTACAAGTGTACGTGCAATGACGTTATCCGCACTAACTGGAGGACACCACCTCCAACAAACTCCCACTTGTCCGTACAAGTGTATGTGCGATAACCGATTCTCATATTCATTTAAAATTTCTCCCACTCAATGTAAAATAATTTGCAGATCCGGATCCGCAAAGGTCGTATTTTACAATCGATCTGATCAAGAGTGGTTTCCCCGACTAGAGAGTAACTTAACCGATAAAACGAATCCGTATCCGAGCATGGCCATGCATTTCGATTCTGACTCCTCGAGTGGCCCTGAGAAATATCGAGTACCCGATAAAGGCTGAATATTTCCTTCAACTCGACTCCTTCCGATCTAAGCACGACATGAAATGACCCGAAAAAAAATCTACTTGGCCCCTGTTACGGATGACCGTGAGAAAGAAACCAAAGTCACCCAAAATCTGCCTTAGTCTCAAGAGACAATCGATAGTCAAAAGAATCGACTCTTAGGATCACCATGGAGGTCCTATCCACGACCCGGCACCGAATGTTATAAAACATTTAGGACTCCACGTCGATGTCACAATTGTGTCCTACGAGATATCCGTATAACTCGCCTCTGTGATTGGTCAGTCAACCTTTTGACTTATGGCTCGTTGAACCCACCATCAACCAACGTCACAAAATAATTGCCTGAGTTATCAGCTCACGTGGGCAATTAAGGACCAAAATATAATGTTTGTTCAGTTCACTTTGTGGTGTTCAAAATTGTCGTACAAATCCACATGAAAAACAAAATATATAAATATCAAAACGATGATGTCGTATAGAGTACATAAGGGAATGAATCTAATCCATAAAAGAGTACTACAACTTAGGAACACGTTTAATTCCCATGGAATTAACGTGCCCTTCATGCTTATCTTGTCGTAATGGTTTAGTGAGAGGATCTCGCTATGTTATCATCTCAGTAGCAATCTTTTCTATCACTACTTCCTTTTGCTCCACGTAATCTCGGATTAGATGAGCTTTCCGTTGTACATGTCTAGACTTGTTGCTAGACTTTGGCTCCTTAGCTTGGAAGATGGCTCCACTATTGTCGCAATAGATGGTGATCGGGTCATTCGAACTAGGCACTACAGATAGTCCATGTAAGAATTGACGCATCCATATCGCTTCCTTTGTAGCTTCGTACGCGGCATAGTACTCGGACTCGATCGTAGAATCTGCTTGTAACAGTTTGTTTGGAACTCTTCCACCGATCTGCAGCGCCATTAAGAGTAAAAACGAATCCAGACCGAGATTTCGAGTCATCTCGATCCGTTTGGAAGCTAGCATCTGCAGAATCCGGTTGCGCATAGCTTTTGAGGGCCTCCATAAGTCAATGCCCAATCTTTAGTCCTCCGTAGGTACTTAAGAATGTTCTTGACAGCCAGCCAATGTGATTCACCTGGATGCTGTTGGAATCGACTTGTCATACTCAATGCATATGCCACGTCCGGACGTGTGCATATCATGGCATACATGATTGATCCTATAGCCGAGGAATAAGGAATCCGTGTCATGCGCTCTTTCTCTTCCGGTGTCTCTGGTGCCTGAGACTTGCTCAAATGCACCCCTGGAGCCATAGGAAGAAACCCCTTTTTGGAGTTAGTCATGCTGAATCTCTCTAGGACTTTGTCTATGTAAGACTCCTGGCTGAGAGATAACATCCGACGTGATCTATCTCGATAGATACGGATGCCTAAAATTCTTTGTGCCTCACCCATATCTTTCATCTGGAAATGGTTTTTCAACCATACTTTCACCGAAGTTAAGAGAGGTATGTCATTCCGAATCAGGAGTATGTCGTCAACATACAATATTAGGAAGATAATCTTGCTCCCACTCGACTTGATATATAGACATGGTTCCTCGACCGATCGAGTAAATCCATTGTCTTTTATCACTTGGTCGAAGCGATGATTCCAACTCCGAGATGCTTGCTTAAGTCCATAAATGGAACGCTTAAGCTTGCACACTTTCTTAGGATGTTGTGGATCGATGAAACCTTCGGGTTGTACCATGTACAACTCTTCCTCCAAAAAGCCGTTTAAGAAGGCGGTTTTCACGTCCATTTGCCAAATTTCATAGTCATGAAAAGCGGCAATCGCTAAGATAATCCGAATGGAACGCAGCATGACTATGGGTGCAAAAATTTCATCATAGTGCAAACCTGGCACTTGGGTGAAACCTTTAGCAACTAGTCGTGCTTTATAGATATCTTGTTGACCTTCCACAGAATGCTTTATCTTGTAAAGCCATTTGCATTGAAGAGGACGAACCTTAGCAGGTAAGTCAACAAGATCCCACACGTTGTTCTCATACATGAAGTCCATTTCGGATTGCATGGCCTCAAGCCATAGCTTTGAGTCAGAACTAGTCATGGCACCTTTATAGGTTGCGGGTTCACTACTCGTTAAGAGTAGGATGTCATCTATGTCATGTTCCTCGACCATACCAATGTATCTGTCCGGAGGAATAGAGACTCTACCCGACCCCCTAGGTTCCTCAGGAATATTTACCGCAGCCGGGATTGAAGGAATTGGTTCCTCCAATGGTTGCTCGGTGTTTGGTTCTGGAATCTCCGACAGGTCGAAAGTTCTATCACTCTTTGCATTCTCGAGAAAATCCTTCTCTAAGAATGTCGCACTAGCCGCAACAAAAACACGTTGTTCGGTTGGCGAATAGAAGTAATGACCAAGTGTTCCTTTAGGATAACCTATAAAGTATGTCTTGACCGATCGCGGGCCGAGCTTATCCTCGTGTCTCCACTTGACATAAGCCTCGCAGCCCCAAACCCGTATAAAGGACAAGTTAGGGACCGTTCCCTTCCATAGTTCGTATGGAGTCTTGTCAACAGCTTTAGACGGACTTCGGTTAAGTATTAGAGCGGCTGACAAAAGAGCATAACCCCACAATGAGTCAGGCAACACGGTGTGACTCATCATAGATCGAACCATATCCAAAGAGTGTTCGATTTCTCCGTTCGGACACACCATTCAACCGAGGTGTTCCGGTGGAGTTAATCGTAAGGCAATCCCACAGTCTTTAAGGTGTTGATCAAACTCGTGAGAAAGATACTCGCCACCACGATCCGAACGTAGTGTTTTAATCTTTCTACCCAAAGAGGTTCTCGTACCCGATTCTGGTATTCCTTGAATTTCTCAAAGGATTCACTTTTGTGCTTCATTAAGTAGACATAGCCATATCTACTTAAATCGTCCGTGAAAGTGATGAAATACCTATAGCCTTCTCGTGCGGTGATTGACATAGGCCCACACACATCATCGTATGTATGAGTCCTAATAGGTCGTCAGCCGCGCATTCCAACACCTTTGAAGGAAATACGAGTCATCTTACCGATGAGACATGATTCACACGTGCCAAATGATTGAAAATCAAAGGCCGAGATAGCTCCATTTTTTATGAGTTGTTTTACGCGTTTCTCATTAATGTGTCCCATACGGCAGTGCTATAGATACGTTTGATCTTTGTCACCAACCTTTAACTTTTTATCCATTACGTGTAATATTTCGGTGGTCTGATCTAAAACATAAATTCCGTTCATGGAGACTGCCTTGCCATAAATCATATCGTGTAATGAGAAAATGCAAGAATTATTCTCTTTACAAATGAAAAACCAAGTTTGTCAAGTGCAGAAGCTGAAATAATGTTTATAGAAAGACTGGGTACATAATAGCAGTTATATAAAGATAACTCAAATCCGCTAGGAAGCTGGATCACATATGTTCCCCTCGAGACGGCAGCCACTCGTGCTCCATTCCCGACACGCAGGTCCACCTCACCCTTTACGAGGGGTTCGATGTTTCGGAGCCCCTGCACATGATTACACAGATGAGAACCACAACCAGTATCTAGTACCCAAGTTCCGTAACTTGCGTGGTTAATCTCAATCATATGAATAAAAGTAGAAGAGGAAGAAAACATACCAACAGGTTTAACGCGACCTGCCTTTATGTCCTCATGGTATACGGGACATGTACGCCTCCAATGCCCAGTCTTGTGGCAATGGTGACACTCCATGTTACCATCCTTGCTCTTTGTCGCGCCTGATGAGTTGCTCGACTCACCAGGACCACTCTTACCTGAACCCGACTTCGAACTTCGCCTTACCTACTGCTAGGTCTGCTTTAGCTTTGCCCTTACCCTTGCCCTTGTTTGACACAACGAGAACATCCTGTTTCATGCTCCCACTGAACTTCATGTCCTTCTCGGTCTGTACGAGAAGAGAGTGCGATTCATGGGGACTTTTCTTCAAATCATTCATATAGTAATTCGCTCTAAAAAGCGCAAAACCATCGTGGAGTGAATGAAGCATGTGGTCAATAACAATGTTCTCGCCGATCTTACAATCAAGCGTCTCCGACTTCTCGACATTCTCAATCATGCTTTGAGAATCGTGGGCTAACCGGTTGGCCCTTCTCGAGTCTCGCATCAAAGAAGCGAGTGGTATGCTCATAGGTCACGATTCTCGGTGCTTTCGAGAATTCCTTAGTGAGCGTGGTGAAAATCTTGTTTGCACCATGGGCTATAAAGCGTTTCTGCAAATTGGGTTCCATTGCAAAAATGAGTACGTTTTTAATCGCACCCGCTTCCATACAGAAATCGTTAAACTTGGTGATCTCATTAGCTCTAGCCGTGGGACCTGGGTTTGGCGGGATGGGCTCTATTAGATATTTGAGCTTCCGTCGGCGGCGGCGAAGATTCCGTAATGCCGCCCCCCAGTCCGCGAAGTTTGATCCATCATTCTTCAGTCGAGTAGACTGATTCATCTGATTCATGAAGATCCGAAGCCATGACTCACGGTCCAATGTGGCACTTGGCATTGGGTCGTTAGTGGGACCAGCCATTTTGTTATAGCAGTTTAATTGATCGTGTTCTACACTAAAAAGGAAGAAAAACAAAAACGAAATAAGCAACTCATCGAGGTGATTTAAGTCTATTTAAAATTCATTTTAACGTGTAGACTCATTGCACTTGCATAATTGATCTCCCTCAAGAATGATACAAGTGATCCCAAGACTCAATTTCTGTAAATTGATAAGCCAACTGTTTAGCTAATTCTTCCGTAAGAACTCTTGGTCGATAGATTTCCGTAAATCCTATATATAGTCCACCATAATCACAGGATGGTATGAGTGACCATAGTGTTGAGATAAAATAGGTCAATCGGTTCCAACTTACCCGACGTAGAAGGGGTCATATTATGCCTACCGACGAAGAAGGGACTCATTGGAGTTTGACCTATAAAGACCATTCTCAATTTTGGTTTATACGAGGAAGATCCCATCAACTTAATTTTAATTCATTTTAAGTGAACGAAAAACTAGCATTACGTGAATGAATTGATTCAGGTGATGGCTTAAAATGATCGTGTGACATGAGAATGTCATAGAAAACTAACGCGTGACCTCTATATGAGTCAGTTTTCATGCAATTATTAGGTGGTTTGGTTTTTAGGCGGAATATGATGCATATTATCGTAACAAAAAATAAATAAAATAATGGAATACGTAAATAAAATTCCTAGTGTGGCCTATCCTAGTAAAAAGAGCATAATACAACTTTGGAATCCACCGTTGGACCCGAAAAGCTTGTCTTGATGTTCCATCTATGTCCATGCAGCGGGAGTGAGCATCCGGTTCTCCGTCTTTGGTCTTCTCAAAAATTACAATTTAAAATTTACAAATATAAACCTATTTACATTCTAAATACAAAAACTGTAATTACAAGTGAAAAATCCAAAACGGAGATACGAGATCTCAAAATACAACCAAGACCGTGTTCCATCATTACGGTAACACGTTCTACTAAGGCCACACTAAGTTACAACCGTTTGTAAAATAAATAAATACGTAACAAAAGCATTCAAGACATTCAAAATTAACGATAAATAAAATGCATCAACTAAAAAAAAATTTATTCGTGACATAATTCTGTAATTATGTTAAATTTATCCAAACCACCTTTTTAACGATTAAAATTTATGTGATAAAACCGCTTCTATCAGTATATTTTAATCTATTACAATCCGTTACTTTAAATACGCTTTAAAATAACTCAATGGTACGTGTGTGAACCGTTTCACAATCATAGCGAGTGTACAATATCCGTATAAAGTACATATTATGGCCAAAAGAAAATTTTAAAACAAAAGAGTTAAAAATTTACACGCTGCCAAAACGAATTCCCTCGATCTAGGGACAAAAGCTCTCGATCGAGGAAGAAAAGGGCTCGATCGAATGAAGCTGTCATTCGATCGAGGTGGTTTGCCAATCAGAAAGTGCTCGATCGACTAAACACGAGGTCGATCGAGGACCTTTATCAGCAAAACTGTTCGATCGAGTACGAGGAGGTCTCGATCGAGCAGTCAGGGTTTTAAAAGTGGTCGATCGAGTACAGCAAGGACTCGATCGAGTAAAAACAAGACAGAAAACGTCTCGATCGAGTAAGAACATGCTCGATCGAGAAGAAAAGTTTCTGGAAAAACAAAACCCTCGTGAAAACAGTTTTGTCGAAACAAAACAATTGCAATTTTGATTAAAACCGAGTAAAATTAAATCAACAAATTGCAAAACATGAACATATTGCTATAATGATCGATAAAATAACAATATGCAAAAAGAAATCATCCGTGTATCACATGGCACGGTTTACAAAACATATAAAAACAGCCGTGTAAAAAAAAAATTACCAGCCGTGTAGTTTTTATACAAAAACAAAATCGTTTCAAATTCGATTTATGAAAAATCACAATGAAAATTTACGTGGCCTCGCTCTGATACCACTTGTAGAGAAAAATCCGTAAAATTCCCTTAATTTTAAGGATTATAACGTAAATATAACATGCGATTTATAGTCATAAACGAAATACAATAGAAAACGATAAAGATTAAGAATCAACCTCGGGTCCTTTGTAGTGCGGCGTAAAGAACAGAAATCAACAGAGATTTCCTCCTAATCGTTGCACCCAAGACCGTCTGAGACTATGCCCTTGTGCTAGAAATGTATTCTCTAATTGCCTTGCAATATCGAGAGAATCGTTTTGTGAGTTTCTGATGTGAGATCTAGGTTTCCAGAGAAAAATACTCTCAAAACCTAATTTTTCGAGACAAATGAATTGCTTAGGTCAAAAGGAGAGAGGCTCTCTCCTTTTGTCTTGTTCGGCCAAACCGAGAGCCCAAGGAGAGGGAGTGGGCTTTCACTTCCTCCTTGTTCTAACTCGTAGTTCAGCTCGAAATTACTAAAATGTATATGACGGGTTTTCAATTATAAATCGTCATCGGTTATCGGTTATTAATACATCGACTAATAACACGGATTAGTTGAAATATTAATACATGTCCGACAAAGACAATATTGTATAATTAATTCAATATACATTAATCAAATATAAATCGTTTATATTCAATTTACGAATTAACTGCTTAATTCGTCTTAGCCATTATTATTTAATCCGTATTAAATAATTGTCTCAACATCGCGTTTGACTAATTACTAGTCAATAACTCCGACTAACTGGTTAGTCAAATTTGGCATCAACATGACTGTATTTTCATACTGTCACATCTCTCAAACGTATCCTATAGGTGTGACTTTTAGGGACCAGTTGATCACCGCCATCTGTATGACAATAACGTCAAACTTATCTAGCAAGCCAACCGTTATTGATAAACGTGGATCAACTGATAATAATACCAAAAGTATGCCCTTTGATCCTTTTAGAGATTTGTAAGTCCTTGCACTAACTGTAAAGGACACCAGCCCCAACACACCCGTGTTCATTGGCATCCACGAGAGTCATTCTAGACATAGAATGCTAAGGGTAACGATTGCTTAGTGTTCATGTCACTACTTTGTGTCTTGACATGACACGAGGTATTCGAACGGTTCCAATTTCCCATAAAATTTAGTGGCGACTCCATACAAAATGCAAACGCTTGTTTCTCTTCTCTCCCAAGCGCCCCCGCGGGCCCCCGCTGTCCACAGTTTGGCGACTCCGCTGGAGATAATACACTTAAGTGTAGCAAGGGTGAAACTTGAACAAGGTTAGGGAATAGTTTGTATAAGACAATTGTCGGTTTTCATAACTCGGTCTTCCTAGATCATTTTATTCGGCCTTCCTAGGCCCAACCCAACCCATTCGACCAATCGTCCCGTCTAAACGGTCCTTATTCTTATTTGGGCCTAAGGATGGATAGCGATTGACGTCATCCATACCATGATGCTTACTCTTGTTTGTATCAAGGGCCTTCACTACTTGAGGAAATGGACTAGGAATCGGCCTTACTCTTGTTTGATACGAGCCTCTCCACAGACTTCGGGTTTGATGGTTCGGTATGGCAACCCACCCTTTAAACCAAAACCCTTTTAAATGCACTCAGCATCCCGTTATAATGCTTGTATAAATGTTTGTACCTTACGTGATCACCATTTCTAAACAAAACCATGACGATTTCTCAAAAATGAAAACCCTTTTTCTTAATCAAAATTTCGAAATAGGCCTTCAATTAGCGCAAAATCCAGTCAAAACTCTGTTCGTTTGTCGTGTCGAAATTCGGGCCACAAAGCCCATTTCAAAACCTCACTTTGAGTCCACTCCTACAACTACACTATAGTTGACTAGGACACACATTTTCAAAAACCTTGTCTTTCTTCAAAGCTCACTCAACACAAGTGGCACACACCCACTTCACGAGTCAAAACATTTCTCCTTTTAGCAAGTGTGTTAGAATGGTCGATCGTGTTTTGATTCGTCGCCGATCTCTTATCCAGTTTTCAAGATGCCTGGATCCAGCGAAACAAACCTCCACCAACTTCAAGATGGTAATGATCGAATCCTAGCCGCGCTAGCCCAAATGCAAGTTACCCAAGACCAAGTCTATGACCGCCTTGAGCTCATCGAGGGCCGTATCTATGCCGTCGAGGGAAGGTTGCCTCCTCATGAAAGTGAAGTACTAGGTGACTCCGATAATGAATCCAAGGATGAAAATCCTCTCATGGGGATGACTGTAGCTGAGAAAAGACTCCAATACTTAGAGGATCAATTGATGTACCTTAAGGGGGATGACATTTATAGGGAGAACAATCGCAAGTATGAGGCCGTCAATTCCAAATTGCCAACCAACTTCAATATGACGGATATCCCTAAATTCAAGTGACACGAGAACCCTTTGAACCATATCCGTGCCTTCAAAGATTATATGTCTATCAAAGGCATCAAACCCGAGATGTTCTTAAGGATCTTTCCTTCATCTCTTGACACCATCCCGAAGCAATGGTTCTACTCCTTAGATCACAAGAAGGTCGCTACTTGGGAAGATGCCGCAATCGAGTTTTCTAAACAATATGCGGATAATGTCGAGATCCAAGTAAACATGCGTACTCTAGAGGTTCTTACCCAAAATGACAAAGAAGGATTCACCGACTTCCTAAGTAGGTGGAGGAAGACTAGTACCCAACTGGTTGAACGCCCGGATGAGGCTACCCTTGTGGAGAAGTTTGTGGATAATCTCAAACCCATCTATGCCAATCATTTGAGGTACCAAAACATCAAAACTTTTAAGGACTTGACCGTACTAGGGACAAGGATTGAAGATGACATCCGTAAAGGACTCTTGTCCAAAACGGTAGGTCGAGGATATCAAGGTTCAACAAGTCGTTCATACGGCTCTACTAGCAAAACCGATGAAGTTAACCTTCTCGAGCCATCCAAGAAAAGTACCCCACCAAGGAAATTCACAAATCTTGGGGACACTTACTCCAACGCTCTAAAAAGGTTAATGAAGCAAGGCAAACTCCAACCCATTGGACCTACTCCCGAACTCGAAAGGAAATCCAAATTCTGGGACGAGAACTCGTACTGTGAATACCATAGGTGTAAGGGGCACGACACAGAAAAACGCTACAAGTTGAAAAACGTGCTTCAAGACATAATTGAAGATGGTTGATTGCCAATACCACCGGGAGGTAAACCCAACAACACTCAGAATCCTCTTGGAGTTCTAGTAATTACAAGTGATGAATCTACCTTAGATTGATCACACCTTATTTCTCCAATCGAAAATGAAGTCTACACAATCGAGAATGAAGGGTTATACTCTACTATCTCCCCTACCATTTCCGACTTCATCATATGGGCAAGGAGTGTAGATGGGCAAGTTTGGGAATTAGAAAATATGGTGACAACTTTACGCGATCCCAACGCAACACCCAAAGAACATGTGCCACTAATCTTCTCTCAAAATGCTACTATGCAAGAAGTAGTCACCGTGGTTGATAAACTAGTTGACCAAATCATACGACTGGAGGATGAAATCATGAGAATGAGAGAGCTAACTGCAATCAATGGAGTTTGGGCCGACGATGATGAGGACGAGTATCTCATTGAAAACTCCCTAGTCAAAGAAATAGTCTAAAATGGTGAAGACCAAGATGTAGACCACCTAACTCGCTCGGGTCATCCATATCAAAGCACTACTCAAAACGGTCCAACCAACGTTGTCACACCAAATGATAACGAAGAGGACTCCACTGACCATTTGCTCAAACAATTACAGAAGACGAAGGCTAATCTTTCAGTCTGGCAATTAGTAGCAAGCTCATTCCCACATCGCCAAGCTTTAATGCAAGCTTTGGCCAAACTAAATGTAGCACATAACTCGACACCCAAAGATGTAGTCAACTTGGTCTTCCAAGAATCACCAAAGCTAAGTAATCTTATTACTTTCTCAGATGAAGATTTGCCACCTTTTGGCGCCAGTCACAATTTAGCTCTTTACATCACTGTCATTTGTCTAAAGAAGAACGTGCCAATGACCTTGGTAGATGATGGCTCCGCGGTCAACGTCATACCCCTCAAAACGGCATACAAGTTAGGCATGAAAGAGTCGGATTGGACCCCTACCAATCAAGGTGTGCGTGCATATGATGGTACACGACGAAAGGTGGTAGGACTTGTTAACCTAACCATAGCCACAGGGCCAATTGAACGAAAGGTTAACTTCCAAATAGTGGACATTGAAGCTTCCTTCAACATACTTCTGGGAAGGCCGTGGATTCACGCTTCCAAAGCAGTAACATCCACCCTTCATCAAAAGATCAAGATCCCACTAAATGGAAAAGTAGTGACGATCACTTCGTCACCCATCAAGGCAATAATTGAAAAATAGTCGAACCATCAAGTCCTTGCAGATCCCGTATACTAACTTGGAGGCTTCCAAAGTGTAAGGGTCGTAGAAAGTGAGTTGGCACCCTTATACTATGATCCCTACTCCAACTTGGTGGTTAACCACATGTTCAAAACCCAGGGATACTTCCCTGGAATGCCTTTGAACCCTACTCGAAGAAACACCTTCGCACCATACAAGGAAGGCAACTCAAAGAGGATACCACTTGGACTAGGGTACAAACCCACTAAAGAAGAGGTTCTCGAAATGCTTGCCTAAGTCCAAAACCGCAAGCATGTAGGAGTCCAAATGAGACCCTATCTCCCCACTTTAAATGGGTACTTTGTTCAAGAAGGAAGTCTAGAACTCTTTCACGGATTTCCCGAGCCTTGGCATTATCTCGAGAAGAAGCTAGCCGGAATCGAGATCTTTCACGATTGCTACTTTATCCCTCCAGAAACGGTTCCTACCGTCAAAACCCGTCAAGCACCTTGCTTAGACGAACAAGCCGTTAGCCTATTGTTTGAAGAAGATCGATTTGTCAGGGCCGCGCAGAATGAGATCATTACCATGATACTTCAAGACGATCGCTTCAACCCCACTGCGTTAATCACAGAAACCAACGCAAGACAGCTGAAAGGATGGAGAAAATCGATCAAGTGGACCAACAATCAAGGAAGACTCTTCAAGCTCACCACTGGAGAAGGAGAGATGTTCAAAGGAGAACCAGAAAACGATGAGTTCGAGTCGGAGTCGGAGTCAAAGTCGGAGTCTAGAGAAGTCATTAGAGAGTCTCCTCCTGTCGTCATCCCTACTCCCTGTATTTCTCCTAGCTTAGCCTCGAGTAGTCACAGTAGTCCGGGAAATGCCCCAACCACTGTCCCTTTGCCGCCACTGACCATGGATCAGTTGGCTTCTTTGTTTCAACTATACTCAAATTTTAATATGAATAAATCAGGTTCTGCTTACTCTTTGTGTTATCTTGAGTGCAATTCTGTTTACGATGATACTGAGGATGACCAAGACCCAGACTCAATCGAAATACCTCCCTACATAGCCAAAGAAATACTACAGGAAGGGGAAAGGGGACCAGTAATAGAAGACACCGAACCCATCAATGTAGGAACCGAACTAGAACCCCAAGAACTTAGGATAGGGACTACCTTGAGCTCTACCGAAAGGGCCGATTTCATAAACCTCCTAAATGAATTCAAAGACGTTTTCGCTTGGTTCTACAAAGACATGCCAGGGATCGACATGGATATCGTTGAACATAGAATTCCGATTAAGCCAGGTTTCAAACCTGTGAAACAGAAGCTTCGACGAATGAGGACAGAATGGGCCCTCAAGATTAAGGAAGAAGTTGACAAACAAATCAAAGCCGGGTTCATCAAAGTTTCCGAGTATTCTGACTGGGTAGCCAACATAGTACCTGTGCCCAAAAAGGATGGGAGAATCCGTGTTTGTGTTGACTTTAGGGACTTAAACAAAGCAAGTCCAAAAGATGACTTCCCTCTACCTCACATCGACATATTGGTGGACAACACTGTTGACCACGCGTTACTATCCTTCATGGATGGATATGCGGGTTATAATCAAATCAAAATGGCCATGGAAGATATGCATAAGACCGCCTTCGTCACTCAATGGGGAACCTATTGTTATACGGTCATGCCGTTTGGATTGATCAACGTCGGAGCTACATATCAACGCACCGCAACTACACTCTTACATGACATGATGCACAAAGAAGTTTAGGTATACGTAGATGACATTATTGTCAAATCCAAGGAAAGAGAGGGGCATATTGCGAACCTTCGCAAGTTCTTCGCAAGGCTACGAAAGTACAACATGAGGCTCAATCCTTAGAAATGCACATTCGGGGTAACATCTGGCAAACTCCTGGGATACGTCGTTAGTCAAAGAGGTATAGAAATAGATCCTTCCAAAATCAAAGCTCTGATCGAAATTCCACAACCTCAAACAGAAAAAGAAGTCAGAGGATTCCTGGGAAAGGTGCAGTATATAAGTCGATTCATATCGAAACTTACAATGATTTGTGAGCCTATCTTCAAGAAAATCAAGAAACAGACCACACCATGTGGGACGACGATTGTCGGAAGGCGTTTGACCGAATAAAAGAGATATTGGCTAAACCACCAGTGCTCATGCCGCCACAACGAGATCAACCTCTTGGTTTATATCTCACAGTAACCGAAACAGCCATGCTGGCTCAAACAGTAGGAAGTGAAGAAAGGGCTATCTACTACCTTAGTAAGAAGTTCCTGGAGTACGAGTGCAAATATTCACAACTTGAAAAGACATGCCTCGCTCTTGTGTGGGCAACGAAGAAGCTACGCCATTACATGCTTAGCTACTCCGTCAAAATATACTCCAAAATGGATCCAGTCAAATACCTCTTCGAGAAACCCGTCCTCAACGGACGCCTAGCAAGATGGACCCTGATGCTCTCAGAATTCGACCTCAAATACGTGCCACTGAATGTTATTAAAGGGCGCGCCGTCGCCGAGTTCTTCGCAGAAAATCCCATCAATGACGCATAAACGGTAGACACCTGGTCATTTCCAGACGAGGATATACTCCAAACTGATGTAGATTCCTGGGACCTTTACTTTGATGGAGCATCAAACTTGAGAGGATTTTGAATAGGAGTGTTGCTCCTTTCTCCTGAAGGCGAGCATACACCAATTGCTGTCAAACTCGACTTCGAGGTGACAAACAACGCTGCAGAATACGAAGCTTGTCTCATTGGACTACAAGCGGCAGTGAGCTTAGGCATTAAAAACCTCCGAGTACATGGGGATTCATCACTGATCATCAACCAAGTTACAGGATCTTGGAAAATTCGAAGTGAAAGCCTCGCACCTTATCAGGCTAGAATAGACCAAGTCGCTCAATTCTTTAATCACGTAACCTACCTACACCTACCTCGGGAAGAAAATCAATTTGCAGACGCTCTTGCGAAACTTGCATCTTTGATTAATATGCCAGATCACATGGTGGAAATGCCTTTGTGCATCGAACGACGATCAGAGCCGTCTTATGTCCACCAAATCACTGATGAAGAAGAGATCGCGCAGGAACCCTGGTTCCAAGCAATCCTGAATTTTAAGCTCAATGGTACCTAGCCACCCGATATGGACAAGAGGGGACAACGTGCTATATGCCTACTCGCTTCCCAATACGTTCTCATGCAAGGAGAATTATACAAAAGAACACCTCTTGGTATAATCCTACGTTGCCTTGATCATTCACAGGCGCGAAAGGTGATGGAAGAAGTCCACGATGGACAATGCGGTCCTCACATGAGTGGGCCCATGATGGCAAAGAAAATCACACGTTTGGGGTATTATTGGACCACAATGGAATCCGATTGCATCAAATATGTAAGACATTGCCACAATTGCCAAATCTTCGGGAATGTACAACATGTCCCTCCTCCATTGCTCTATACAATGACGTCTCCCTGGCCATTTTCTGCATGGGGAATTGACATAATCGGGAAGATAACCCCGACCGGAATAGGAGGTCACTGTTTCATTCTAGTAACAATTGACTATTTCACCAAATGGGTAGAAGCGGCTTCCTACACTAGTCTTACAGCTAAAAATGTGGCAAAGTTCATACAAAACAACATCATATGTCGATATGGTTGCCCACATGAGATCATTAGCGATAACGGATCACATTTCCAAGCTGAGACCAAGCAATTGCTAGCCAAATACAAGATTAGGCATCACCACTCTTTGCCCTATAGACCACAGACTAACGGCGCGGTAGAGGCGGAAAACAAGAATTTGGTTACGATTCTCAAGAAAATGATTGACAACTATAAAGATTGGCCAAGCAAGATACCCTTTGCTTTGTGGGGGTATCGTACATCTGTTAGGACGCCCACTGGGGCTACTCCTTTCTATTTGACCTACGGCATGGAAGTTGTACAACCAGTCGAGCTAGAGATACCCTCCTTGCGTATTTTACTAGAAAGTCAAATCCCGGAAGCCGAATGGAAGAGGGATAGATATGAAGAACTCATCCTCCTGGATGAACGTAGGTTACACGCCTTGCATAATGTCCAAACATATCAAGCACGTATCAAACGAGCTTTCAACAAAAGGGTTAGGCCAAGAAACATCAAAGAAGGAGACTTAGTGCTCAAATCGGTTAGAGCTCTTCTACCTGTTGACCCACGGGGAAAATTCAAACCTAATTGGGTCGGACCATTTCTAGTCAAATCCATACTCCCAGGGGGTGCGGTTAGAATCACAGACCTAGATGGGAATGAGTTTTCGAACCCGACAAACCTTGACCATCTAAAACGGTACTATGCCTAGAATAGGAACAAAAACGCGCCTCGCGTAACCCCATGTGTCGCTCTTGTGGCACTAAATAAACGGCCCTTGGCCAAGCGAAATAAGCTAATGTCACTGTGCTCTTGCATTTTGATAAATTTGTCATCCTCATATCATCAAATAAACTAAATTTGCACCTTCAGAGTAAGCAAAAAGCTCATGCTTATTTTCTAAGTTCATTACAAGCTCTTGCTTAGAACAATTATTCTTTTACATTTACTCGAACTACGCGCAAGGGTTTGATTTCATTTTTTTAAGTGAATACGTAGGCAATCCTTCACAGGATTCAACCCGTTATATCTAAAATGTAAATAGAAGGACATTTGCATTGCATTTGGAATTCGACAAGAATAATAAATAGAAAATCACAACGGTTTCATAACCACTTAACCTTTTTTTATTTCATCCATTTTCTAATAATAATAGTAAGCTACATAATAAAAATAGAATAGGCTAGGATTCTAAAAACCCCCCTTTTATTACAACAATAAATAATAATAATGATCCAATAATAAATAAAGACTCGGGCTATTCCTCCATCTTCCCCTTGCCCTTGTCATTCTTGTCATATTTCTTGTCACGACCTCGAGCCGGACGCTCTTGCGCCACTTCAGACCTAATCACCAACGGACTTTCTCGAGGCCTAGACTTTCCATTCTTGCTAATCACCATTTCCGCGACAGGAGTAGTCTTTGGTTTCTTCGAAGGACAAACAACTTGAAACCCGGCTTCTTCTTCTCCCTCTATCAGATGCTTCTCTTTCTCTTTCTCTACCTCGCGCACCTTGTAGTCAACGGGCTCGCGCTTCCTCAATCTCTCGCACTCTTCCGGAGTAGTAGCCTTTCTCCATCGCAGATAAGAATCCGACACCCACAAGGCATTAGCAGAGAAATTCAAGAACCACATGTTTCTTTGGGCCCATTTAATGGCCCACTCTCTTCGGCTCTCTGTAGTAAGCGCCATAGCAGTCTGCGGGACGGTATCAAGTTTCTGGATCGTTTGTTTCAGCCCAACTTGTCTCATCAGCCTTTCCGGGAAGATGCACACCATAAACTCCAATCCAGGAATGCGCACGGACCTAGTGGGATCCAAAGAAGACACTCCAGTGACGGATTTGAGGTGCCACCGCGGTACAACCCACCTAATCAACGGGCCATCATCGCTCTTCAGTTTGTTCTTCCAGTAATCACAGACCCGAGTGAAGTCCACCATATACAACCTCGTCCTCATAGCAATCGAGCAGGCATGATAGGAAAGAACATGAACTGGGGGCTCGATCAATCGGAGCCGTTCCATAAGCCAAACCTACCAAAAGCGAGTATTAGACATCAAAAAAAACAAAAAAAACAACAAAAAAAAAACGAAAAAAAAAAACGAAAACGAAAAACAAAAGAAGAAGAAGAAAAAAAAATGTCTTTTACCTGCAGAATGACGGGACTCCCCAAATACGGTAGATCGCGGTTGGATTTCCTATTATCCAAGCCCAAAAGAATCTCTCCTAAGCATAAGCAAGCTGGGCTCCCTGCGCAGCTCCATTTGCTCAACAAGGCCCAGAAGACGGGGATCACCTCTCAAGTCTGCATCAACATGCCCTTGGAAGACATACACATGCAACAAGCAAAAGCCAAATGCTCTCCGCCTAGCAACATGAGAAACGGTGGGGTCGGCCCTGTTGATGAATCGATCTATGAAGTCCGGCATCCTCACGCCTTTCGAAGTCACTAGACGGTCCACCTCAAGTCTAGTCAACCCAAGCAAGTCTCTAAATTTGCTCTTGTACCCTTGCGAAGTAGAAAGAATGGCAGGCAAGTGTTCAGGATCCCACCCACCAATAGCAGCAATTTCTTCAGGAAATGGGCAAATATCACCTCCAGGGAACGCAAAAACATGGTAATTTGGGTCCCAATAGTCAAGGCAAGCATCCAAGAACGGTTTAACAACCTTGATGAGTTTTAAACTCAACAAAGACCCGAAATTATAAGCACCCATATCATGTTTCTCCATGTTCGAAAATTCGTTGGTCCATTCCTTCAAACGAATCTCCAAAGTATTCACGATGAAAAAAAATTATTTTGAGAATTTTATGTAATTAGACGAAGCAGAGACAGAAGATTTGTGTGAATAAAAACTCCATCGACGTTTTTATTTATACTAATTTCTGTTTCCAAAAATCCGTCAGAACAGAACACCTTGGGTACAGGCGCAGCACCTGCTGCGCCTCTTCAAAGGGACGCAGCTCATGCTGCGCCTCTTCCTCAGCTTTCCTTCTGTGATTTTCCGCGTTGGATCTTTCCTAATTCCATGACGAATAATTTCCTATTCCTACGGGTTATTATTTTGGTAAATACGTGAAGATTACCATGTTTCAGGTTTTCTAATTTCACGAGCACGCATTTCGAGGCGACATCGACATTTTCGCCATTTTACCGCACTCATACATTCTCATTTTAGGAAATAATTTTGATTCATCATTTTAGGAAATAATTTTCGTTTTAATTCATTCTAATTTTACATTTCTCATTTAATTCATTTATTTTAGAAAATAATTTTCGATTTACCGAATTTCAACATTTATATATTAATTTCAATTTCTTAATTTCATTTCTACATTTCTAACTTATAGATTTCTGTTTTTTTTTTTTCTTTTTTTAGGGGTAACCCTCCCTACCGTCCGGTCATTTCCGGCAATTTTTTGCATTTTTTTGCATTTTTGCATCTTTCGAGTCACTCGTTTTGCGCTAATTGAGGCCATATGTATATACAAATGTATGTTTTGTGTGATTTCTATGTAAATTTCGGCAGCATGACGGTGTAAACCGTCATCTACCAAACCTGTTCAAAGCTAACCGGCAGATACAAGCAACACAACCCAGCAGCAAAGGCTCTCAATCCATCTTATATACACCAAACAAGGGAAATGTACAACAAACTGGGGGCTCTCGCCCCAAACAAAGTCCAAAAATGTCCAAAATCAATGTCGAAATGTGCAAGTCTACAAAAGCTACACAAAACTACTGCTGGTCGCCCTCCAGCTCTGCAACTCTTGCCGCAAGAACAGCAATCTCGGCGTCCCGAACCTCGAGCTCCCACAACAAGCGAGCTGTCTCCTCCCGAGACTGGGTCAACTCTCGCTCCAGCTCGCGGTCACCCTGTAAACAACAACAAAATTGGCTCATGTCAATCGTTTCAAGCAAAGTTGGAAAATCAAAATTCAAAAATGGAATAGGCATAAGGTTCATACCTGACGACCTCGACCACCGACAAGTGCCTCGACGGCAGTAGCTCGCAGCCGGTTGGCCACCCTCCACAACGCCACAAACCGAGACGGCGCAACCTGCATTTCCAAAAAGAAATTCTCAACAATGGAACAAACTCAATCAAATGTGTTCTTACACAGAAGTTATGCAGTTAGAGGATTTACCCTCCGAATCAGATGCTGCCAGTCGTCCAGGCTAGCATCCGTCACAGCTACGTCAAAGTCACGCAGCTAGGAGATCGTCGTCCTCCCGGTCGCGTCAGTGTACTCGAGGATCTCGGGGTACTCTGGGGGCTCGATGCCCGCCGCCTCGACCTCCTGCAAAGTCAAATATTTCTCATTAATCGGTGATCTTTCATCATAGTTCTCAAAAGGAAATCAAGTCAAGAGGAAGAGTAAAAGATGCTCACCACTACCGGCCAGTACGCCAACCTCCCGTAGAGGAACGCCGAGTAGTCCTCGCCAGTAAGAAGGAGGGCGTCACCACTGGCACCAGCCAAGTCCACCTCCCGCTCAGCCTCAGAAGGCTCCCTGAACATCGTCCTGGGAGGATCGACGGGAACCGTCAACACGTCCCGAGAGCACTGACGAGCCAAGCGCTCGCCCAAGTACCACACATGACCCATCGATGTCCTCAACAGCAGTCGGCTCGAGCTCCTGGGTCGAAGGACCTCAGCCACGAAAGGAGGCGCTCCAGCGTACTCCGCCCAAGGTCTGGGCACCCACTGTGACAAGATAAACAAGGATCATTCCTATGATCAATTAAAAGACAATATAAGAAGCAAATGAATATAAGTAAGATACTTACGCTGTCCAGCTGAAGAGCGTTCACATCCCGCCGGTAGACACCGTGAGAAGAACGCTTGCTCTTCGTCCGGCACATCACCCAATCCCTCACCACGGGATAGGCCTTCTCCAGCGGCTCCGTCCTCTTGGGCGCGAGGCCCGAGAAGTAGGAGTACACCCACGCCTGCAAAGCAATATAGTTAATGACGATCTTTCGTAATTTGATAAGGAAAGGAATTGATTTCTGTCTAAAGGAAGGTTCATACCTCCAGCAGTACTCCAGGTCCGACAGCACCGGAATAAGTCCCTTTCTCCATCAACTCCGGACGAATCATGGCCCTCATGAAACGGATGAGGACCGCAAAACCAGCAGTGACCCAGTCCCAACGCCCTAGGGAACTCAGGTCAGAAAGGAAGGGAAGAAGCTTTGTCGACAGCCTCTCGCCCTTGTCTCCGAGGTAAATCGAAGACAGAAACCACCAGATCCACAAACGAGCCCTCTGCTCAGCTGTACATGGAGGAGGAGCCGTCTCCCTCCCGTCAATCGTCACCAGCGTCGGGATCTTTCCCGCAAAGTAGTCTCGAACGTAGGAGCTGGGCACCAAACCCGGCACTGTGACAGCCTTCGGCGACAAGTTCCAGCCGATCAACCTCCTCGCCTCGGCCGAGTCCACCCTCATAGCAGTCTCCGGCCACTCCACCTTCTCAGACCCACACGGCAGACCAGAAATCATGCCGTAGTCCTCCAGAGTGACTCCCACCTCACCGAAAGGTATGTGAAACGTGGAAGTCGTATCCCAGAATTGGTCCAAGAAAGCGCGGACCAGGCTAAGGTTAGCCCGCAGCTTCCTCTTCGCGATGTCCCTCCAGGCCTGCACCAAAGGACCGAACGCTCCGCGCTCGATCATGGCCCGCTCCTCCGCCGACAGCCGCTCGTAGTGCTCCATCGCTGTCGTGTAGCCCGAGAACGACCTAATGTTCCCGGCCTCCTATTGTGATTTGAAACAAAAGCTATCTTTAGTTTTGAATGAAATTTGAAAGAGATGTGAACAAATGAATGAAAGAGGATGAGTAATGAGTAGTGAATTCCTATTTACCAAGCTCTTCACCGTCCTGTAGGACAGGTGACCCTCCGCAGCCCACAGCAGGTGCCTACTCTCCCAAGTCTCAGCCCATGCAGGAGCTCCTCTCAGCTGAAGACCTCCTCGCCCAACGTTGGCCCGTCTCGGGGCCTCCTCCTCCTCGACAGCCTCCTCCTCGTGGACCTCGTCCCCAGCAGCCATCACCGCGGCGGTGAAGGCCTGCTCTAAAGCCTCCTAAACAGTAGCAACGTCTATCTCCATGGGAGCTCTCCAAGAAGTAGAAGCTACATCACCTGCAATATTAAAGCAAATTTAGGACGCGTCACGTGACGACAAGCCTTGGTTAAGAGATTTTCGAGTTTTCGGAAGCCCTAAAATCGCTCCTTTCTCGCCATCTTTGGCCACATTCTCACCAACCTGATCACTCATGTAGTAATTTGGGTCAATTCAAGCCTAATGTGAAGCCGAGTTCCGGGTTCAAGTCGAAATTTCGGCAGCATTTCGTTATAACGACAATTATGCCCTAGAAAAGTGTCCTGAAAAAGCCGTCACAAACCAAAATTGCGAGATGGTAGAAATTTTACCCATCATTCAGGGATCCCAAATATCAAGTTTCATCGCAAATGGGCAGTCCTAAGGTTATTTTTGAAGCAATTTACGGTTTAGCTGTGAAACCTTCTCAAAATTCACTCAAAGGCTCAAAACTCAACGAAAATTCAAGACAAATACATGGTTATGTTCCTAATATTACCAATTGTCCATTTCTAATGTTAATTTGTTAAGGCAAATGCATTTGGGGGAAAAGCCCCTAATTTTCGATCAATTGGGTCATAAACCCTAATTTTTTCGATCCAAAATTCGACAAATATAGACGATTAATGCAAGAATGAGACACATACCTCGATAAATCATGATTAATGCAAGCTTTTGGATCAAACCTTAGCGGAAATGGTGAAGATTTGAGAGAGAATATGTGAAATTATGTTTCGAAATAATAATGAACATAAGCCTTTGATTATCGCGTTTTTACGCAGATGAAACACTTTGGGGAATAGACGCAACAGGCGATGCGCCTCTTCCAAGAGACGCAGCTCTTGCTGCGCCTCTTCCTTGTGTTCCCTCCATACGGATTTTCAAAAATTCGTTATGAGTTCGTTAGTTGTGGGTCCATCTTTGGTGCGCCTCTTCCCCGATGCTTTTTTATCCTTTTGGTCCGTTTGACGATTTTCTTTCATTCCGGCCCGCATTTCCAAGCCAGCAGCAGACTGTTGCATATTATTTATTTCTTCCAAGACCTTTTGCTTGTCACAACGAGCATTTATTCCTTCACAGAATTCGACACGCCTTCATTATGTTTCCCGACGAGAGTAAGCGGATACACTTTCCCTCTCATGACATGAAGAATAATTCCCAATCATGTCTCCAGCGAGAGTAAGCGGGCGTACTGTCCCTCTTAAGACATGAAGATTAACATCTACCTAAGCAGATTTCTCCTCAGCAGTTCCCGCCTCTGTCCTGCTACTCGCAATTATTTCTCGAAGACTACCCAAGCAGCCTTCTTTCGGCGGTTCCACTGTGTCCTGCTACTCACCTTATTTAGTCCTTACGCCTGTTCTTCGCTCAACATCTCCCATGTACCTCCGGAAACATCTCGAGAAAGAAGTCTCAGGTATGATCTCTTCTTATGGCTGGCGAGCCTCCTTACGTAGTCTATTGGACTTTAAACGACCCTCCCCGATAGTCGACAGACTCTAAAATGTTCCCGACGACAGGTCCTTGGCTCAGACCCCTTGAGCCGCCTCGCGTCGCCATAGTTGTCAGGTTGTAATATTCGATTGACCTGATGGCTATACTTTGACTTTCGCCTTGTCCAAGCCTCAGTCAAAGTGGGGTCTGTAGATACCTCATTTCTGCACCTCTCGCAAAACCATCCGGTGATGATTGGGCCGCATGTTTGGTACGCGGAATGATTTGTGACAATTCGTAAGATTATCGTCAAGTGATTGCTCAAATATTAATGTCTACCTCTTAGTTGTCATCTACGTGCCGATACGGTCGTTTTGACAGTAATTAAAGTACATTTGGAGTCCGGGCCTAAAACCGTCTCCATTTTCTGATAACCGTTAAATCCCGAGTCAGAATGTTCTGGAATGTTCCGGATATTTCTATTCCATATTTCACAATCTTTATCTTTTGGTAAACAATTTCCCGTAATATTCACATAAGATATTAGGAAAACCGAATTATTCCGTCCTACCATAACTTAAACACGGAAATCTTTCTTCCGCACGAGGAAACCCCTTGGGAACAAACGCAGCAGGTGTTGCGCGTCTTCCAAGAGACGCAGTGACTGTTGTGCCTTTTCCCAGGTCCTTTTCTGCGTAATTTTCGTATCTTTTTCATATCTTTCCGAGATTCCCTTCCAAAGAGTCTCCGAAACCCTAATTCCTTCACGTGATTAGTATAAATAGGAGCCTTCGCTCCTCATATTTCTCACGCGAGTGTCCGCCCTTCTCTTCTCCCTTTGCATTCTAGACCTTTGTTCTTACTTTTTGGCGTGTGCTTGAACACTCGACCACGTAATCTCATATCCTTCTGAGTACCAGCCTCGTTTGCATGACCGACCAACTCGACCAACTACACATCAATCAACTTAATTAATCTAATCGTTTTCCTCTTACGAGGGCACTTTCTTTGCATTCGCGTCGAGCATCACTAATCGATATCTTAATCCTTCTCGTTTCGTCAACATGTAAGTCTGAGGGTGTAAATCTCTCTTTTATTTATTTTATTTTAACTATTGTATCACTATTGTAAGGTTTATGTCGAAAATACCTCGTTAAAACCGATTTCTAAACCATGCTTTAAAACCTCTTTTTTACGGATTTCCAGAAGACTAACCGTCGAGAAAGGATGCAGCAGCTGCTGCGCCTCTTCGAAGGAGCGCAGTACCTGCTGCGCCTCTTCGTGAGGCTGCCGCAGTTCCTGCTTCCTTTCTTCTTCCTTCGTCCTCTGTAAACTCGTTCGTTGTTTGCTTTTTATTTGTTTGTTCTTTAATTCTTCGTCATAATAGTCTGATATTTCACATGTATATTAATTATCATTCATTAGTACATAATTCATCATAAATTCGACTTAAATCCCAAGTAATCAATATTTGCGGGTTTTCGTCATTAAACTCAATTCGGGTTTTAGAGATTCAATTCATCAATATTGAGTTTCTGGAATTCATAATTGACACATTTACATCTATTATTTGTCATATCTATCATATATTCGTCATTAATCCGTTGTATTTAACCCAATTAATTGATTTAGTTTGTTAACTTGTTAATAATTCTCATTAATCTTATATTAATTCGTTTAATTCCGTTTCATCCATGTTTTATTGTTTTATGACCCTTCATCACATGTAAATAACCTACTAATCACTTTCATCCGAGTAAATAATTTAATCAATCATTAAATTCACCAACGAGTATTAACAACACGCAATTCCGGCTTCACAGCCAGAATTTAGGTCAAGAACAGACGCAGCGTCTGCTGCGCCTATTCCAAAGGACGCAGCTCTGCTGCGCCTGTTCCGGGTTGAATTATGTCCCTGAACTCCGTTGTTGCTTGACCTAGTTGTTTAGCTTACGTATAATTAACTATTATCCGTATTATCACCTTCTGATCTGTTCGTAATTTTATTCTTTTATTCTTTTTCTCAAATTATCCGTTTTAAAGGTATTTTCGACGTAAATCACTAAACCCATTGTAATTACTGTAATTTTTCATTATTGTAATTTTCTTTATTGTATTTATCATTATTTCTTGTATCATTTGTATGTTTTCACATGTAATTGAACTTAAATCCTACTTCGACCTAATTGTTTGCTAAATTAATTGTTCACCGACTTAGTATTAATTCTCACATGTTAGGATTAAAACTTGGATGTTGCATTGCATGCATACAACCGACGATATATCGAGTACGAATAACTTCCCTAATCATTAGTAGAGGCCGCTATCGAGGCGGGCGGGATTAGGTGTTCGATCAAAAGAGCTTCCTAATACGTACCCTCACCCCTTACTCCAGATATTTGTGAACACCCGTGTTCATTGGCATCCACGAGAGTCATTCTAGACATAGAATGCTAAGGGTAACGATTGCTTAGTGTTCATGTCACTACTTTGTGTCTTGACATGACACCAGGTATTCGAACGGTTCCAATTTCCCATAAAAATTCGTGGCGACTCCATACAAAATGCAAAAGCTTGTTTCTCTTCTCTCCCAAGCGCCCTTGTGGGCCCCCGCTGTCCACACACAGAAGGGACAAACCCCATCTCTAATTTTTGAAATGTGAAAGTTGAATGAGGTCAATTTTTGAATGCTAGTCATATCCACCCTTGTTTATAACGATTTGAGCATGTCATTCCCAAAAAGCCTTTTTGTCAAGCCACTTTGTCGAGCTTGGGACGATCCATGACCTTTACTTTTGTAGAGAACTCGAGACTTGTCATGTCATATGCTATTAGCATCATGGGGATAATCATTCCACACCATCCGATCGCTCTTGACGAAAGTATTTGGAAATTGAGGACGAAAGTAGTCTAGTTTAACACCATTTGGAGGTGATTTAGTGCCATCCTCTTAGCCTTAGTGATTTGTTGAACTAGTATTTGTGACGGAATATATGCTCTTAAATTTGTTCTCTTTTAGTTGACTCCGCCACTTGATGAGGAAGTGGCTATTCCTTTTGTAGATGCATCCATTATTTGATTTTGCGTGCTTAATGTTTGGATGTGTCGCCATTTTGGCAAGACCCACCTTGCCTTGCAAGAAGGCGTCCTACCTCATGGTTGTCTTGTTGTGAGTTGAAGGGGCGGAGTGAGACCCGCTAATTGTCTCATATCGGCTATGTTATTAGGTTAGTTTAAATAATGGTCCTAGTCTTTGTCACCTCTTTAATCGGGACGAGCAAAGGTTCGGTTTGGGGATATTTGATGTGGCCATAATTAGAGCATATTTAGTCCCCGAATTAGCCTTGTTCCCATGCTTTTTATTGCATATTTGGGTCATTTATTGTCTTTAGTTCTTTGTTTTGCATATTCTTTGAGGTTTTGTGTCCTTGGTAGGAAAGGAGTGCAAACCTTGCATTTTCATGGCAAAATGAGACTAAATTGATTGAATCCAATGACCAAGCATCAAGGACAGACAAGATTAGAAGGCCTTTGTACATATTATAGTAGTTGGGCAATGATGAGGAAAGATCCTTGCATCCCCAAGGAAATCCCCAAGGATTTTATGAAGAAAAGGGAAGAAAAGAAGAAGAAACAAGGCTGAGCAGCAATCCGTGCGGATTGCCCTGAAGACGTCCGTCCCCAGCACCACAATCCGTGCGTCTTCCATACAAGCACCCGGGCAGCAGCTACCAGAAGATGCCCGTGTTCTCCCAAAGACGCCCGGGCAGAGACTCGCGAATCCGGCCGTCCCAAGCCTAAGACGCACGGATTCCAAGACAGTGCAAATTCGTTTCTTCAAGCTTCAAGAAAGATGCCCATCCTTTAGAAAATACCGGCGTTTCCGTAAGTAGGGACTTAATCGTCATTTAAGCCCTTAGTTAACCCTAATGCATCCACCTAATTTCCACTATAAATACCCCATTAGTCTAATTGGAAGAGCATGTTCTTCTTATCAATTCTTAGAGTAGTTAATATCAATAAAATCTCTCTTTAGTTTTGTAATCAACGATTAATCAAGTTTTAATACAAGTTTTATTTCCTTAATCTCTCATTTGTTCATCCTTTATTTTTGGGTAATTGAAGATTATTTGGGTTATTATTGGGAGATTGACAACCTCTCAATCAAGCATCAAGTACTTCTATTATTCTTTGCTTTATTATTGGAATCATTAGTAGGTATAATTCTCTTAATCCCTTTTTAACTATTGCTAATTACTTTCATTTGTTCATCATGTTTCACTTTGTTGGTATGATTGACAACCTTGCTAGCATGTTCAACACGATAATGAGTGGGTAGTTCCATAGCTAGGGTTAATGGGTAATTAGGGGAAACCAATATGGGGAATGATTCATGCTTAAATTAATATGCTTTAATGGTTTATTTGCTTGCTTGTTTTGATCTCAACTCATGCACATATTATGTTTGATGAAATGCGAGCCTATGAATCCTTACATTGTTTACCCATCACCCATCTTTTCAATGAGACTTGTAAGACATAAACCAACTCGAGTCTCATTAGACCATGCATGTTGTTGAGTAGGGAAGACTAAGTCGACTTGTAGGTGTTGTACAATCTAATCGATTCGGCTCCGGGACCCAAACTTTCCTAGGATTGTAAGATATAACCCAACTTAATCCATCACAACAATAATTGCTTGCTTATAATTTGAGAACATGTTTGTATGATCAATTCCCATGAATCCCCTATGACCCCATGACACCCTAGCGCTTTTTATCAATTGTTTACAACCCTTTCAATTCATCTTGCTTATTTACTTTCATTGCTATTTAGTTTAGTGACCTTCTACATCAACCCAAATTGTGACACCCCTAAGACACCACTAGTCTCAATAGAAATCTCATTTCAATTCCTGTCCCTTAGGATCCGACCTTTACTTGCCTCTTTACTAATTGTAGAGTTGTTTGTGAAGCTATAAATTGTGTTTTGGTCTAGGTGCTCCTAACGACAAGTTACCGAAAAGATTTAGTCCGGCCAAATATCTTGTGATATTCAAATTGAGTTATAGTTAGAGTTAGCTATACGAGCGGGTTGATAATTTTGTAATCTAAAGAGAGGTACTAAAATTATTAATCGAGAATAGTGGACGTAGGCTTTGACGTGTAAAGCTGAACCACTTCAAATATCGTGTGTCCTTGCAGTTTTTCTTTTCGTTCATTTCATTACGTTCATAATCACTTAGTTAATTAGTTAAAGTTTAATTAATAAACTTTAAGTAATTAATCATTGATATAAAATAAAAAGTAGGCATAAGTTTTTTAATACTCAATCCACCCCCCCCCCCCCCCCCCCCCCCCTCTCTCTCGTATTTCGGGTGTGATAGACTCTTCAGAATACACGAAGCATGGCACGAGAATCCATAAGAATGAAGGAAGAGAAGTTAAGAAGACAACACGAAGAAAAAAGCAGAAATAGAGTGATTCCTCGATTAATTAAGAATGGGCTCGATCGATAAAGTTGGTGACTCGATCGAGTAAGACCAGGCTCGATCGAGGAACCACTTATTTCTAGATTTTACGCAATTTTCCTTAAGTCGGTTATGTTTTATTATAAATACCTAAATCGTACCCTAGTTTATTTTACGTATTATTTTACCTAGTTTCATATAGCTACTCTAAAAACTCTCTTAGAATAATTTTAGTTTAGTTTATTTATTATTAGCATCGGATCTATTGTTCTTCATTACGGAATTATTCTAATCTTTTCTCAATTATTAATTCAATTACTTGTTCATCTTTTATGCTTTTAATCATGTTGTTCATTAATCTTATTGTTGTTATTCTCATTATCATGAGTAGCTAAATCTATTATCTAGGGTGAAAGGGGATCTAGGTGGTTAGAAAAGGGTTAACTTATGAATTGATTGTTAAATTGCTTTGAATTGTTGTCCAATTATTGTCTTACTTCTAATTAGTTAATTACTGATCAGAATTGATTAATTAGTCTTGCATAAACTAGGATTTTCACCGACCGGGTTAAGACTAATATAGGCCACGATAATTTAATTAGACCGACTTAATAATAGCGATTGCATGTTAAGTTTAGATCTAAAAAGTCATATTGGAATCGATCGATCATATGACTTTCAACAATATAAATTGCTCAATTCAATGAATTAAACCTTACCCTTGGATGACTACCTAGTGAACCCGATCCATAGACTCTTTTAATATATTTGAGTTCATCTTTTATTTACATTGCAATTAGTTGTTAGATATCAAACAAACAAAACCCCCATAAAATTGGTTACTTTAAGACGATCTAAATATAAACAAATTAGATTGATTACCTCGCCTCCCTGTGGATACGATACCTTACCGCTAGCTATTTGGTAGTAGTATTATAGGATTTATTTTGATTAAGGCCTAACGACTGAAAATAACCTTATCAATTATCATTGTCGTCCTACTAGGGGAATTATATTTAATGAGTAGTAAAGGTCTTGCTTAGTTATAGATATTGTCATTGTTTGGATGTGAGAGTCTTGGTCCTATCGGATACTAGAGGTGAGATGCAAGCCTTCAAGTTGCGATATGATCGCCGGGATTGATGTTCCCATCCATTATTATGATGAGATACAAGCCATAAGTATGAATGTGACATTAGTAGCCATGTCCCGTGCAATGTTTGTGAAGAGGTTTTCAAAGTAATGGTTATGGTTTCTATTCTCGTAATTTATATTGGTTGATCCCTTACTTATCTACTTTATACGATTCGATGCCTAATCTCATATCTATGTTATTCCCTTGAAATGCGTGCCTTTGTATAAATGACTGTATTCTTATCTATCATATTATTTAATTATCTCACATGAATAGTTGAGTCTTTATTATGCTAATGTTGATATATCTCGTTCTATCTCATTTAATTGTCATGTTTAAATATAAATCTTGATGTTCATGTCCTTTCTAGGTTTCTTACATGATTTACCTATTTGAGATCTATGTTATGCTTGTTTCGACAATTTGTGGCTGGGAGAACCTTGAGTTACTCCCCACCGATAGTGGCTTTCATGTTTACATGAATGACAGGTTTGTGAAGATACATTTGTGGGGTTTAGACGTGTGAGCTAGCGAGCACCTTGGATTAGTAGTTTGCTTACTAGGATAGCTTAGACTCACCTTTTATCATCTTGTCATTCGAGGGATATATTTTCCCTCATCTTCGACTATCATGATTGTATAAACTTAACTTTATTCCCGCATTCTTTATTTATGTTTTAGGTTTTAATGAACCCGCGCTTTAAACTTTAAAAAGTTTCAAATATTTCCTAAAATTCCGCATTTTCTTATTGTATTTTCTTAGCTTTATTGTGGGGGTTTACACAGTTATTATACGTTTCGTGGTTGGTGATTCGGTTCTTTCATCGTTGATTTTAAATGATTAGTCATGTTTTCATGTTGTGTTTATATCTTCACATGTCACTTGTCTACTTTCAGTTGTTATTAACTGTTGGTTAATTCATCCTATTGTAAACATGACTAGGAGAGCATCTAGTTACTCATGACTGATTGTCACCCCCTTCTGAGGTTGTTCAGGTTGTTGTTGATTGGATGTTATCTTGCTTGGGGAGTATTGTGCGGTGAGATGAATAAATTATTTAGGAATTTAATTTACGTTTGAGAACCCTTTTAATAATGTTGTAGCTTTTTATTTTGGATTTAGTATCGATCCGAATTGGTCAGGTGTTTCCAACCCTAGACCTTATATTTATTGTTAAACTTTGATTACTCATTTATTCTATGGTATTTCCTTTATTATATAATCCGCATTGTTACAATTGATACGTCAAACCTATTTTACCACCACTGTATTTTACGAGGACACAATAAAAACAAACTGCGTCCAACTCCTTGTTTACTTAAGTAGGTGAGAAAACATAAGGTGAATAAGATTTTGGCTGCGGCGACTCGAACAGAAAAAAGGAAACAGTTAACAATTTCTGGCGTAGCCGGGAACGATACACACAGATCAAACCACAATTGTTGCTAACGCTAGTAAGATAATTGCTCCCGAGAAGGGGCGAACCCTGGATTTTTCATTCGGTGTAGCAAAATTCTAATATTGATAATATTAAAAAAAATGTCAATTACAATAAAAATTAAACTATTCTACACTATGCGAACTCGTCGAATAGTGTAGAATAGTTTAATTTTTATTGTAATTGACATTTTTTTTTAATATTATCAATAGTTTAAAAATTAAACGACTATTCTCGTTTCGTCGTGTCCATTTTTTAGTAAGTCTCGATCTTCGTCCTTTATTCATTTTATTTTGACTTAACCCTAATTTGGGTAATTTAGGGGATTTGATAGAGATTGTTATAGAAGTGTTATAGTATTATAGTCATATTGTTGTAAGTGTTGAAGTGGTACTCGTTTTGTATTTGTATGATTGGCTGTAGTTACGACGGATTCGTTAAAGTTAGGGTTTCTCTAGTCAGTACAGTATATGTTTATTTGATTGATTGTAATTGGGTGCTATTATGATTGTTTGATTATCATATTGCACATTAATGAGCTTGGGTTCGCGGTGCGATGAGCGGGGATTTTGGTGACAAGGCTGCGGTCTACCACCGGCAAGGTGGGTTACCCGGCAGGGCTACTCGCTGCGGTGAGTAGTCGTGTCCGGGCTGCGATTCAGACACTGGTTACTTGGCGTTTGGGAGTTGATAGTGATCAATATTATTGTGTTTACTTATGTTGTTCTTCGTACTATCATATTCTGTTACTGACTGTGTGTGGTGATGTGTGCTTTTTGTTTTCTCTTATGTGTCTGCGGTGATCCAATTGATATTGCCAGCAATTATTAGGTATTGTTGATTGTTGAGCTTTGATTGGGATCCTTGGACGGAGCGAGTCACCGCTGAGTTCACTTAGTTCAGATTACATTTAGTTTGATCAATTTGTACTCTTCCACTGTTAGGTAGTTAGTTTTGTATCGAGTTATAATCAGTATCTTATAAAGAAGTTAATAAAGTTATTTAATTTGTTCTTTTATTGTCTATTTAATATGACCTAACTCGGGCAATCGAGATAGTAATGCTTCCATTTGCTAAGGTATGCCTTGGTAAGGCTCTTTATTAGATAGAGGTGTTACAGATAGTGTGATTGTTTAATTCTTTAGGATTCTTGGTTGAAGGAAATAGTGATTCAATGAGAGTGTGTTTGATGAAGTTTTTCTTTGGAGAGAGAGAGAGAGAGAGAGAGAGAGAGAGAGAGAGAGAGAGAGAGAGAGAGAGAGAGAGAGAGAGAGAGAGATGAGTGACCGATGAATTTCTAATTTTGTTTTTGAAAGTTTATTGGATGTAAACATTTCAGAGGAGCAAATCTACCATATTCTTTTTTTTTTCGGAATCACTAAATAAGAGTAATATTTAATTAGAGTTAATTGTTGTGGGGTAAGTTTCGAAAATATTATATAAAAGATAAGTTTCAAAAATTGGACTTTATAAGGGAATAATTAATTTGTCCTGAAATTATTAAGATTTTTGTTTGTTGTAATCAAATAGTGAAATAGTCCAAATTACCATGGAGTTATTTTCTTAATTAACACTAACTGATTATAAGAATTTAATTTTTAAAATTATCTATCACAAATCTATCTATCTATATCTATATTAAAACTATAAAAGAATAACCACTACACATCAAATTGGACACATGTCACCTTCACAATAAAAATTTTCCCGCTCAAGACTTATACTCTAAAATTATATTTGTTTAATATATTCTCAAAAGATTTCTTTCCCTGGCAAAATTATCAATGAAGTATTCCATGTCCATGCATCCTATCATTCTCACCATTTATGAAAATCTAATATCATTCTCACTTTTTATTCTTCAGTGTATATAATGTAGAGTTACGCTATTTGGCCTTAATTTAAGTATTTACCTTCCTAATTTATTTATTTATGATTTTTTATTACATGATTGAGTATTATAACCAGGCCATCATCTGAATTTTACATGCAGTGTTTCGTATTCAATATCCATGATAAAAGTATAATTTGAGACTACAAATTGATTGAAAGTACGTGAAATTTGCGTTCTATTTTTCTCATTTACTACCTGATTCAAATGTATAGGAGAGTCTGAATTTATTTTCTACAAAAAATTTCTTTAATGAGTTTTTATGTTTTTTTAGACTGAGTTTTGAATTTAATCCTGAAAATCGCCATATATTGATAACCTGTAATCTCATTAAAAGTACCCCTAATAATGATTCTTCAGCACAATATGCAAATAACACACCGACAAATTCTGACATAACCGACTCGATTTCATGGGGATGCTTCTCATATATTTGAAAAACTTGGGTACGCAATTAAATTAATTGATTTATATTTGCTCTTCTTTTTAATTGATCTGTTTCATTTTTCATTCTTATTTATATGTACTAAATTACATATGTTTCTTTTCTTTGCTTGGGTTTTATATTATGAATTGATGAGTTTCGATCCATAACACTTGATATTGTTCAATGTATTATCTATGAGACTTACATAAATAACTTTCCCAACTGAGAGTATTTTTTTTTTTATCAATCCACTCATAATATTTTCTGTGTATAGCTCTGGTGTTCTAACAACTAACCACCTGCAGCCTTTTTCGATTCTTTTCTTTATTTCTGTGTTATCTTTATTTGTGGATTTATTTCAATGGAATTTAACTTAGGCTAGGTTATATGTACATAGCTTGTAAAAGTTAGCCATCTTGACTATACACATGACGAGTCGTTAGAGTCCTTTGAAATGTCTGGAAGATCTAATTGTGCGTATAATAATGCATCAGTTAGTTTCATTAGAGTTTTATAGAATTTTTTTTTTTTTTGAAAACCCAATTGGGTTAATTCATATTCATTAAATCCTCATTCGCCTTACACAAGATCCCATTCGGTAGATCAGAAACCCAACTACGTCTACCAACAGTCCATAGCACAGCATGAGCCAACCCGTGCGCAACCGTATTAAAGTTCCGACTAACAAAAGAGAAAGAAACAACATCAAAACAATTACACAAAGAAAAAATGTCATCATAAATTAGAGCAAGCTCGCTTCTTCCGCTTTTCCTAGCCTTCAAATCAGCAATAACACCACGACAATCGCTCTCGACCTCTACCTTGGCATGTCCCGAGCATCTAGCTTCCTTGAGGCCTTCCAACACCGCCAAAGCTTCAGCTAACTCCGGAGTCAACCCAGCCACGCTTTGAATAGTGACGCACCACTCTATACTACCCGAGGCATTGCGACATACAATACCCAACCCCGTCCCTATCCCCTCTACCACTCATGCATCAACGTTTAGCTTGACAAAGCCAGCTCTCGGTCTAGACCAGCCCCTTCTGACGATTGCCCCTCCAACACACTCCCTCCCCTGTCCTCTGTCTTCTCTTCCCACCGTATCATTCCCAGCCCTACTCCTCCCATCATAGTCACCACTCTGCACCCTCTCCATCTCCCATATCAGCTCGTGCGTGCGTCGAATAACCTCCTCCTCCCTCCACTCTCCCTGATCGAAAAGAGCCTTGTTCCTTTTTTCCCAAATTGCCCAACATCCGGTCATAAAAGTCACACACTCTCGCTCGCAAAGGCCCCTGAAGACTTCTTCAACCCACTCCCTCACCCTCAGAAACCCCGCCTCAGGTAGGACATCCACACTCAATCCCTCCCATATCCCTTCCACGCACCCACAGTCCCTAACAACATGAAGACAAGTCTCCACGTTGCTTAAGCATCGAGGACAAGTATCATCCGTCAAATGCAAACGGGCTGCAATGTTCTTTTTAGTAGCTATCGCATCATTACAAAGCTGCCAAAAGAACACTTTGACTCGGGGTAAAACAGGCGTACGCCAAATTTTACTCCAAAGCCATTTCCCCTCACCATAATCCGACCTCCCCGCATTGCCCCCTTCAATCTCCTCCATCAGTAGTCGATGCACGGATTTTACCGTGTAATTCCCATATTTCTCCGCCTCCCAACACCAAGTATCAGCAGGTTTCGACTCACTCAATCGAATGCGTAGAATACGGTCACATTCAAAAGGAAGGAAATGAGAGTGTACCTTGGCCGTGTCCCAGGTATTACTAGTTGCATCAATTAGCTCTGAAACACGCATCTCCTCACTCGCCTGCCCCGTGGAGAAATAACCTTCATAGACTTAGTACCCGGAATCCAAGGGTCCTTCCACACCTTCGTATCAAACCCATTGCCAATTCTTTTTCGGGCTCCAAGTCGGACCACCATTCTTGCCTCCAAAATACCGCGCCAAGTAAAGCTCGGGTTAGAACCAAGTTCCGCATCCATGAATGATTTGCCATAGAAGTACTTCCCCTTCATTACCCTAGCCATCAAACAATCCGTATTCATTACCAATCGCCAAGCTTGTTTACCAAGCAAAGCGAGATTGAAGTTCTCAAAATCACGGAAGCCAATACCCCCACGGCTTTTATGACGACACATTTTATTCCACGCGACCCAAGGTATCTTCCTTCTTATTTTTACCTCATTTCCCATACTTTTACTCTTCTCAATTATAACTCGACAGGTGGATTCTCTTTTTAAAATCATCAACATTATATGAGATATGAGGATCGGCCACATGATGACTTGCTTAAACATAATATGAGACAGAGGTATAAGCAGGTCATTAAAAGTAAGGGTGTTATGTGATGACTTTAAAAGATCCAAAGTTAATTAGCATAGTCATTCAGATATTGATTATTATACCCGTTGCTAGACGATTAATGTTATAAACGTATCGCACACATTTTTTTTGCATTTGTCCATTGTAATTGTTATCTCGAGTTTAAAATGAATATATATTTATCTAATAATGTAGACCGTTTGCGTAAAATGTTATACACACAAACTACTACAACGATATAACAATAAAGTTATAAAAGCTTATTTATATATGCCCGTGCAACTTTGCACGGGTCCTAAGCTAGTTTGATTGATATTTAAAGATTATGTGGAAAAAAATTAACAAAATTTCAATTATAGGGATGGTACACAAATTGAATACCACTCAATTGTCCCTATCACATTTCTCTTAAGTTATTGTGGGTCTCTATTTTAAAATTGTCATTTTGTATTGGCCCCTATCAAGCCATGAGGTACCGTTGCCCTAATATGATAGACTCCTACAAACAATACTAACCTCATTGTTTCATTCTAGTCCTGATTACTGCGGCTGCTTGACAATTTCGAGTTTTATTTGACAAATAGATCACTCACTCAAATTGGATCAGCCACGTGTATTAGTTTGATGATTTGATTATGCTTAAAAATCATTTGTTTATTATACCCTTTCGTACCGGTTAATAGTTTACACTTTTTTATTTAAAATTTATCAGTTAATAGTTTATTGTTAGACTAGCATAGATCATGTACTACAATACATTATTTTTAAAGGGATATGTAAGAACAAATTGCAATTAAAATATTGCTATTAAATATTTTTACATTTAATAAATCTAGTATTATACAGTTTTGTATTAAAACGAATTTTGAATCACATATAGTAGTTGAAAATTCATTTTTTGTGTTTTTTGTGAAGGGTTTTTCTAAAATGTGCCTAATAGGCACATGTTAAGATGTTAAGAAAGGGAAGATTTCCATCAATATATCAATGAGAAATTGAATCCGAACTCATTATTACCATACTTGGAGAAAAACCCATGTATGAAATTTGGCCTACATGAGAGTTACATAAAAGGTATATTTTAGATATTTATAGTTTTTAGGAAGTTGATTTGGAAAAAAAATATTTAGAAATTGATTTATAAAATTTAACAAATTACATCTCTATATTTCTTCATTTTTAAGATAATAAATTTTTTTAATAAATAGAATCAGATTAGTCAGAAAGATTTTCAAGAATAACACTGAGTGAGATTTTTTAGCAATATTTTTACCAATTATTGGAACCAATTAATAGAATAAATTAAAAGTGGGCACACTTCATTAGTTAGAATTTGTCAAGAGTAATAATAACATTGAGGGGAATTTTTAAATAGTGTTAATCTTTTAGTATATATAAGAAATTGTACATGGGCCATGGGCATGCCCGTTGAGGAGGACAGAGTGTCCACTTTACAAGTTTAAGGATGTTCGATCCCAAAATCAATTGATAATGTGTAGGTAGAGTAGCCCATTCCCTATTTACTAAATGAATAGGCGAACTCTATCATTTTCCCGCCAAAAAGCATATTCTCAAAAAAGGAAACTAACAATACTTATGTTCATTCACTAAATAAGGAAACTAACAATTACAATTTAATTCATCTATTATATTTTCATTAAAATTAATCTTTTCACCAAATTATATTATTTTCATTAAACTCTAAACTATATTATTTTAATTAAAAAAAAAATTGATATAAAACTATAATAAATTGATAAATCTTTTATAAGTCATATTATTAGATGATGAGTTGACCCATATTTTAATTGAAACTCATTAGTTTTATTCTATAAAAATATTTTCATCCGAATATATTTCAACTCATGACTCAATTCTCTTAGCTAATTTTCAGTTCTAACTTTTATTTATCCAAATAAAATATAATGATGACAAATATAAACAATCATAAGGTATCAATATTATATAAATAATTTTATAAATATATTAAACTTTAAATACCGTGCATTATATGCACAGGGTCTAAACTAGTTATCTTATAAATTAGATTATACTTCTATGTTTCTCCGATATGGGAAACATAACATCTGGTTCGTCATATCTACACTTCTCTATTCTAGTAAATAAACGAACTAATTTAAGTGAGAATCATTAAATTTTCGGGCCTTTTCAAGTTGTTTTTTTATTTTTTAATAATTATAAACTCATTCTCTCTGCTTAGCTTAATAAGTTGTTTTTTATTTTTTTTAATAATTATAAACTCATTCTCTCTGTTTAGCTTATTAATCGTCTATAAAGCAATTTTAAACTATTAATTAAGATGAAGGGATAACTTATAAACACTTAATCAGACACCCAATACAAACCAGTAGGTCTCATGAGAGACCGTCTTCCACTAATTTAGTGAGACACATAATAGGGAAAAAAAGAAATTCAGTGGGTCTCTCACCCCATCATGTGAAAGGTGTCTCAATAACACTATTGATAGATTGTCTCTTTGGAGTTTTTGTGATACAAATATTAGGTTTTTCATCTCTCATGTAATTTAATAATAACTAGTTTTAAACCCGTGCAAAATTGCACGGGTACGTATTTGAGCTGGTATTAATATTTTTTGATGTATTTTTTTTTTTTGCCATTTCTATTGTACTTATTTAGTTGGTCTAAATCAGCGATCTACATAATTAATGTTTAAACTCGTTACAAATACTTGTTCACGTGCAATGGTTTAAGGGGAAATACAAATGATATTTTTTTAAAAAAAATATATCGTATTATCTCGTTTTTAAAAATTATGCATGTAATTTATTCGCATTATATGTAATTCAATCCCGTAATTAAATGTAATTCCTTCTCGTAATTATGTAATTTTATTATTATTTTTTTAAATTATGTAATTCATTTATTTGTAATTAGTTTCATTTATTCCGATTTGTAATTCATTCCGCTTATATGTCATTAATTTCATTTATTCGGAATGTATAAAATTATTTCATAGTATTTCTTCTAAGACGGAATTTGTCGCATGTTTGTATAGCCGAAATTTTGAAGAAATAAATACATTGCACACTAACGGGCCCCACCATAACATGTATTTCCAAAAAAAATGAATTAATGACGTGACACACCCTAGATTAAGTATTGTCTTCTAAATTAATAAAGATAAGATATTCTCTTTTGTGTTTGTTATTGAGTGTCACCAAAATGAGATAATGTTGCAAGTGACTGAAACTTGATTCAACTCATTTGGCCACACTTTTTTAGGCATAATACTACTAGTCTTATCGGTCAATAGTCATTACAAGTCAACAAAATGTTATTCCTTTATTAAATTAATTAAGTCAATATTTTTATGTGTCTTTTTAATGAAAATATATTTTAGAATACGGATTGAGTTATAACCTAAGTTACATATGAAATATAATTCATAAGTCGATTTTAAGATTAATTCACCCAGACAGGAAAAGAAATATAGAAAACTTATTCTTTTAATTAATAGAGAATTTCATGAACTCTATAGGGTCAAATTCTAGGTTGGTACAACATGAATTAGTTGCTTCAGTAGGTCTCTTGAGAGACTAATGGGATATAACATGGGAAATTAATTTTAAGTAACTCTCTCCCCCATCACGCGAGAGGTCTACGTCTCTCTGAACTTTTTGTGTAGTTGCTATATGTTGTCACCAAATTGTCATTTCATCATAATATCCTTCATTTAAGTATTACAACAATTGAAATGATATATCTAAATCTGATTTTAAATTTAAAATGCGAAAAAACAACTTATGGAGTACTAAAGAGTAAATTCATACGCATTAGTTTTGAAATTATTACTCTTACTTATTTTCTATTTTCTTCTCACGTTTTGAATTTTATCGCAAATAATTTGAGGGGAGTGTTGTTCTTCAATTTGGATCCTCTATATTAGCTCCTCATTCCATTTTTTCAACGACTTCGACTTTGACTATTATAATAAGATTAATAACGAGTAAGGATTCTTTCCATTTCTATTATCTATTTTCACTTTTATTTTATTTAAATACGAGAGCCGTATTAAGTTAAGACGGTTATCATTCCACCGGAATTGCTGGCAGATGGAGGCGTCGCAATGCTGAGATCACTAGTATCACAGTGTTGCAAGTTGCAGCTCCCTGAATCTAAAGGGCTAAAAAAGCACCTTGTCTTTTTGTCATGTTAGACTACAGTTTTAGTAGCATAAGCTACGGCACCACATTTCCATAATTCCAATCATATTGTAATCATCTATAATAAATTCTGATTTTGGGGCCGGATTATCTGGAGAATTACGCAAAATTAATGTACGGCCGCCGTATATACGACGAGAAAATTATCATTTTGGCAGCTTAAACGCGAGTTAGATCATTTAAAATTGTCTTACAATCTTGGGTGTAAGTACTTTAAGCCACCTACTAGTCAGAACAAATCAATTTTAGTTATCGTATTTTAAGCACTCGATATGGTGGAAATATCGGATCAATTATTTTCATTCATAAGTAGTAAAACAGTATAATTCCCACTCCTAATTTATAATGATAAGTAATTTACAATTTTGAACTCAAATTTATTTTACAGAGAAAGATCTATCTATTACCTATTAACCGGACCAATCACAGTTCTACAAATTTCATTTTAATATCAATTAATTAATTAGGAGTTGACTTGTATTCTTTCCTTGGAGAAAGGGTTGGTCCAAGCATATTAAAAAAAATCAAAAACTAAACTAGCAAAGTCTACTCAAAAGTCATCTAGGCTCTCCTTCTTACATGCTTGCTCTTTCCCTTTCAAATCTTCCTTTATTTTCAATTTTTTTTTACCATGATATATACTAAAAAACTTACCAATGTAATCATTTTGATTAAGCCACCTTTACTAGGAGAATCAACCATGAAGCTTCCTTTAATGTCTTGGGAAAGTCCTAGGAAAGTTGCATCCACTTAAGTCCTCAAAATATGACAGTATATCAATGCTTCTTACTGCTAGTGTATAACTATGGCAAGAGACACATACACAGCAGCTACTTCAACTTCATTCTTCGCGATAAATCATCAACTCCCTGCTCTGACGGATATGAACCACCATACCAACATAAGCCCGATGACAACTACTACAAACACTTCCCTTGAGTCCTCAGGAAGTGATCCTTGGGTTGAGTGTTTGGAAGTTCAGGATTCTGACTTCTTCTCATTTGAGCATTGGCCATTTGAGCATGAATCTGGTGGGTACGAACAGAGTGTGCAGACTTACGGGTTCTCAGGAAATGTATCACATGATGTCGGAGCAACTAGTCACCACCAAAATGAAGGTGAAAATAGCAGTAAGCCCTTCTGCCTATAAACATACATCCCACTCTTCATTTTGTATATTGTTTGGGATGCAATTTCTAATTTTTTGTTTACTCATAGTATTAAATATAAATATAAGTATGTGGCTACATTATTTTTAATGCACAAAGTAAATGACATTCATTTTTTCTGTTAGCAGGAGGCAATATAACTAGCAGAGACAGGAAGGAAAAGGTTGCATTCAGAATGATGTCAGATATAGATGTGGTAGACGACGGTTATAAATGGAGGAAATATGGAAAGAAGATGGTCAAGAATAGTCCGAATCCAAGGTTAGTTAGAAACAAAATACAGCCACCACCACCGTTAATCCAGTGCCTGAAAGGCAATTCCATAGGCAACAGGAGGTCGAATTTATGCAGTCTTACACGCTGCATAAGGAAAATTGCATCGATTTAATCTTACATAAAAATTTAATGAGTAATTTTTCTTTATTCCATCATATTGAAAAAGCTAATAACTTATGAATCTTTAGCATAACATTAACCACACAGAAGAAAATAAATCTTAGATAGAAACTTAACGAAAACTTTCCTTGAATTTTATGCTTAGCAGGAATTACTACAAGTGTTCAATAGACGGTTGCCCAGTAAAGAAGAGGGTCGAAAGAGACAGGGATGATATAAGATACGTAATAACTACATATGAAGGAAATCATAATCATCAAAGCACACATTAATAAAGCTCAGCAAGGTTGCAATAATTTCTGAGAAATTATACACCTGAGTACTAGTAGTGCTGAACTCGGCTGATGTTCTGCCTCCTCCTTCACAGACGTAGGCCATCGCAGACAAGCGCAACTGGCAGAAGTTTTTTTCTATCACAATCGTCTTTGTGCTCTACCTTTGCCAAGTGACTTAGATCTGCAAATCAATTATCGATAAAGTAATTAATCAATACAATATACAGTAGTTACCATAGCTATGCCTATGTTGATGTTCCGAAACATGTAGTTTCAGTCTCTTTAAGCAAACACTATATACAAACAGTGAAGCATACATTTTATAGGCTTGGTTTAGTAATGTAACCATCTAAAAGGTAATTTCATCTGCGTTCTTCATTATTCCGACTCTTCACTTCTAGAGTTATGCCCATGCTCAAGGACATGCATACGGGATCCATACCCAACCTTACCATTCTGATGCTTCTCCTAAAAGAGCGCGTTATGGAGGCTCGCATGCCAAAAGTAGAAGAATAGACTTTGTATGAAGTAATCTGTATGATATTTATTAACTTGTAAGATTATTTCACAAATATCTCTTTGTTTCAGTCTAGAAACTCTGAGAATTACTAGTATTTTTACATAAATTTTCATGACATCATTCGGCTGATGGAGATTAGGACCGTAGTTGCATCATCAACAAAGTATGAACATACATCAGCACCGGGAACAACAAATTTCATCCACAGAAGCATCAATCATAGAAACAGATAGTGACAAAGTTTTGTTGACTTTATAGGTTTTCATGTGGCTGCTACAAAACCTCATTCACCTTATCATCAGATACCAGTCGTTATCGTGAAACGGGCCTATACAAGTCATGTTCAACTCTAAAAACATATCTTATGAGAATAGAATATCAAAGAAGCCATTGCTTGCTTATACTTGTACAGCAGAACATCAAACTATTCTCAAGGAAATTTCATTTCATGTCAGGGTTTCGAGTGTGTAGGTCCCATGTTTACAACTGTATTTCAGCTTCAACTTCTGGAATAGGAGAAAAGGATCTTACAAGAGGCAATAATGAAAACCACATCTCTTGATGATTCAGAGGCAATAATCAGTCATCGAGATAGTGTGATCATTAATGTTTGTTTGATACCCAGCTGCTTGGGTATGATGAAATTCCAAATTCAATCATTCCAGACATGGAATTCTTTCAAAAATAGGAAACCTGTTTAGTACTTGTCACATCAGGTAAAGAATCCCTTTGAGCTAACATATGATCAGTGGCTGCAAAGTCAATGATTCATGTTAATTATACTCGTATAAAACTGTTTGATTACCCAGAATCAGGTATTTCCAGGCATTCCATGATCAAAGTGACAATTGAGTCAGAAAGTCAGAAACATTATGAACTTTAGTGGTAAGCTTTTGAGTTTCAATTTGTTGCACAAATGAGTTACTTAACTTGCTTTTTAGCAACTGACATCTAGTCTTATGCATCACAAATCTCACAAGGAATGGGAATTTATTTATTTTTTTTCCTTTTCAAACGTGCGTCATCTAGTATTTTCTTGATCATATTGTAATTCCACAGGTACAATCAGGGAAACTCGAGATCATCAACATCATGCTACTCCGTCCATCCCAATCATTTGTTTACTTTTGTTAAATACGCCTCATAAGGAATACAAATGGTAAACAAATGATTGAGACGGACTGTTGAGTTTATGGATTCAAGTACCTAAGAGGGGGAGGGGGTGAATTAGGTACTATTTCAAAATTTATAACTCCAACTTTATTGAATTAAAGTGAGTTACGAGAACAAAAGAGATGAGAAGATACTTTGAATAATATTAAAAGATTGAACAAGTATCACGATGAATGTTTCTTTGAAGTATGAAAAAGAATAATCGTTATCAGATCTATTTGTCTCCGACTTGTGGAATACGATTTGCAGACCAAATGTGACAAGATGATGAATCACATTTTAAGGTTAAGAAAGAAAACAAACAAACAAAGTAAATTGCGAATGAAATAAAGTAAAACAATTGAACACAAGATTTTTGAATTGGTTCGGCAAATACTCAAGTGTCTACGTCCAATCTACCTTTTTATTGCTTTCTTTTAGTGATCTACTCCGACAACTAAAAGACCCTTACAATAAAAGACATCAACCTACTCCGGTTGTAAAGCTAGTACAAGAACTACTCCGTTCTTATGACAAGCTAACTCGCAACCTACTCCGGTTGCCAAGAGTTAAAGACTACTCCGTCCTAAACTCTACTAACACACTTAGAATGTTATAGGATCAAGTTTCCACTAACATATTCTTAGCAAAGAATAGAGATGGACAACTTTTACAAGATCAACAATTCTTAAGCGAGAGAGTTTAGTATTATAAAAAAACATGATAGCCACGACTGTAACAACTTGAAGACTCTTTAAAGGTTTTGCAAATGACACACGGCTTAAAGCTTTGAAAAACAAATTTGCAAACTTAAAAATAATTTCAGAAAGAAGTCTTAGGTTTTATGAGGAGTATGGCACGTCTTATATAGAGGAGGTGAGTGAAGGGGTTGCTAGGGTTTTGAAGGGTCAAAGACCACACATGTGAAGGACATTTGCAACCATCCAAAACTTGCACCAAAGATGGCTCTTTTGCAAAGGCAAGAATAGAGAAAGAGTGTTTGAAAGATATCCTTAAAAGCTCATGCAAATTCAGAAAACAAAGAGAGAAAAGACAAGTTACATGATGACAAGTTAACACTAAAATGGCAAAAAGCAATTTTTGTTTTCCAAAAGACCAAAGGGTTGAATTTGCATAAAGAGGAAACATTTTGAAAATAATAATAATTCAAACCACTCTTTATTGAAGACCAACTCCTTAATAAAAATCTGAATTTTATCTTTGAAAAATAAGAGTCACGTGAAAACTTTTGAAAGATAAAAAGAGACTTCAAGTTTTACGAATTGTGGCAACAATCCAAGCAAATTGTTTACTAATGAAAGCAACGATCGTGCTGATCAAGCTTCTATTACTCTAAGATACTCTACTTTCTCACTTGTACATAAGATGACACTAAGACTCAATACAATGGGATGATTAACTACTTCAACACTTCTTAATCCATGCTGCTTGATTACATCAATAATCCTGAAAAGGTAAACTAAGATAACACAAATCAAATGGGCATGTCATCATCAACCATAAGGAACCCAACACGGACAAATTATATGGTTGAGCTCGCTAAAATACGCCATCGAGACACATTCCGGAGTTTCATCGATATAGCAAACCTTTCAACAATCTCATTCCAAAGAAATTAGGCAGATTTTGAGGACATTAATCGCTCTACAATTCCACCTATCTTATACTAGTTGATAATTCAGCATCTTAAATTCTTAAGTCTTAACCATAACCGGCAACTCAATCATGTAATATAGTGTACAGCAAAAGTTCAAATCCAAAAATGGTGGTTCTTGATCTTGGAACCTAAAGCCATTATAACACGATTATTAGGCCCATATATATGTTGTGCACTTGTGCTAGGTTGTTATGTGCTAATACGCATTTGACATTTCTTAACATGATATCAGACAACCAAACAGAAAAATCATCAACCCTAACTAGCCGGCAGTCATGCCCGACGCCAAGACCCCTACCAAGATTGATACGTCCTTGTTAGAGAATATTACAGTATCCGTATCGTAATATACCATAATCAGAATAAAATAATTTATATTATTATGGTTTCTTAATATAGAAAACCATAGTAATACATTTATTCTAAGATCTCCTAATATAGGAAACCATAATAATAATAATAATAATATAATTTCTAAGATCTCCTAATTAGGGATGGCAATGGGTCGGGTTGGATCGGGTTTTGCAAGATCCAAACCCGATCCACTTACTTATTGGATCACAAATCCATATCCATACCTGATCCATATCCAAAATTTTAAAATCCATACCCGGTCCATTATATTTTTTTCAAACCCATACCCGCTCCAAATCCATACCCGATCCACTACATAATCCAAAACCCAATCCGAAACTTGATTTGACTACATAAAAATTTAATCTTATATAAGAAAATTTAAATTTCAAGGTTAATAAAGCCTAAATTTTCAAAAATATCCAATTGGATCGGGTTCGGGTATGAATGGATCGGGTTTGGGTTTGGTTTGGGTTTTTCAATAGTGGATATGGATATGGGTTTTTAAACAGTGGATCGGGGATGAGTTTTTAAAAGGTGGGTTTGGATCGAATATTTTCCTTCGGTTCGATTCGGGTTCGGTTCGGTTTATGCCATAATTGTCATCCCTACTCCTAATATAGGAAACCATAATAATATAACTTATTTTATTCTGATTACGGTATATTACGATACGCTACCATAATCTGCTCTAACAGTCTTCACCCTATTTTAGGGTGTCAGTGTGCCACAAGATAAAACGGGTGATTTCATCACCTCCGTTCGTTTCAAGTTAAATAATTTTGAGGATTGGGCACATCCGTCCCACCGCCCGTATTGTGCTGCGTACTCGTCATAAGTATGGGTTTGTTAACGAACCAAAAGCACCGTGTACAAGTGATGATTGGGAAACAATTCACTCTATGCTCTTGTCTTGGTTGATGAATACAACGTAAACTTAATTCTTAATCATGTATATTCTTATTACCAAATGAATATACGACAAATAAAATAGCGGAAGCGATAAAATAAGATCGGATTTAAAACCTCTCGCCATTGCTTATTGGATTCCTGAACAGCTTTTTTCCGAATTCCGATTCTTAAACCCGTCTTTGTATACCCGTCTACTTTTCTTCTGATTTCAGTTCCAAACCCTCACACTCACTATATAGATAGTGTATTTCTTAATGGAGAGCCAATTCAGTAACCTTTTTCAATGAAGTTTTTTTATTTTCTTATATACTACTCTTGCCCTCACAGAGCAGTTAACCTTTCAAAGTGTGGTGAGTGGGTTACTGATAATATGGGGAGAGAAAAAAAAGGTTGTTTTAGTCCATGGTTAAACTGCCAAGATAAATGAGCCACAAAATAGGATTTTCTAAACTGACTTAATATTACTATTAACAATAGTTTTACTTACTTCAGGAGGAGATTGAATATTGGTCTCTAGCGATATATGGGTATGTAAGGGGAGCGAATCCTCCATGGGGGGCTATGGAAGGCTATCTGCAGCGTGAGTGGAGAGACTATGAAGTCACGAAAATAGCTTTTCTACCCAATGGACTCTTTGTGATGAGGTTTGCTACTTTAGAACACCAGAAATTAGTTTTGAAGAAGGGTATGTTCTTATTTGATGATAAACCTCTCATAATAGGGCCATAGGAAGCTAATACTAAAATAACCAAAGTATCGGTCAAAACTGTACCAATATGAATCAAGCTGGTATGATTAGACCTGAAATTCTGGGGCTCCAAATGTCTTGAGAAACTGGCCTCTATAATTGGAAAATTTGTTCGTATAGATGATCTTACTCTTGAGAGAACATTGTTGGGATTTTCCAGGGTGATGATGGAGGTTGATATTGACCAACAGTTTCCTGATAGAATAAGCTTTATGGATGAATTGGGTCAGAATATCACTGTACAGGTTAATATGACTGGTTACCAATCACTTGTCTGAAGTGTAAAGGAATTGGCCATAAGGCAACACAGTGCATGAAGGGGAACGGTTGGGTGAGAAGACCTACACAACCTGTGAGACAGAATCCTAACAAGCAGATATGGAAGAGGAGAGAACCCGTGGAATTAACTCTAAACCGTATAGAGTGCCCAAACCTATCTAAACCTGCTACATGGGATCAAAGTGCTGAGGTGGTCATGCTAGAGGATAAGGCCAAGGAGGGTGGGCTTGGAATCAATGCAGGTTTGACTACACCAGCTAACACTCCAATGCCTACTACTGTGGGATCAATATTTACACCAGCCAGGATCCTTACTAGAACGACAAGGTATGAATCAAGATTACCAGGGGGACTGAAGGTGAGTTTGTGGTGAACTTTAATACTAAACTTGCTAAATCTGAAGAAATGGTTGATAAAGAGGGGAAGGGGAGGCCTCTTCCGCTTATGGGTAGTATAGGAGTATGGAATATTAGGGGCTTAAATAGTTTAACTAAACAAAAAGATATAAAATGGTGTCTAAAACAAGCTAATGTGGACCTATTTGGACTCCTTGAGACCAGGGTAAAACCTGCGTCTCTAAATAAAGTAGTGAATAATATGTCTGTTGGATGGTTATATATTAATAATCACTTTCATCATGAAGATGGGAGGATCTGGTTACTTTGGAAGGAACAGAAATATAAGGTCACTCTCATGGATATGGAAGCTCGATTTATTCATGTCAGGGTTAAAGATGTGATTAATGATAATGAATTTTATGCCACTTTAGTGTATGGATTTAATAGAGTAGAGGAGAGGGTCCTATTATGGATTGCACTTATTAGGTTGGCTGTGGTGGAACCTTGGATTGTCTTGGGGACTTTAGTAATGTAATGTATTCGGATGAAAAGATAGGCTTGCCTGTTAAGGACACTGAGGCGATTCCCTTTCAGAACACAGCTGAAATGTGTGATTTGCAAGATATGAAATGCACTAGTTCTTTCTTTACTTGGAACAACAAACAACCTAGTGTCACCAGAGTTTTTAGCAGAATTGGTAGGGTACTAGTGAATGATGGATGGGTTAACAAATGGCCCGACTGTTATGCACACTATGCACTTGAGTGAGATTTTGATCACTGTCCTTGTTTCATAACCTGTGGTGATAGTCAACTGATAAGGAGGAAACCCTTTAAGTTCTATAATATGTGGACATGAGTGGCTAAGTATAAAGAGGTTGTGAACACTGGATGGCTCATTAAGGTTCAAGGGACTCATATGTATAGACTGGCGAATAAGTTGAAGATGTTGAAACCTAAACTTAAGGAACTGAATAAAGAGTTATTCTCTGATATTGAAAAGAATGCTGACATTGCCTTTGAGTTGCTCATTGATACTCAGAAGCAACTTCAGCTTGATCCTAATAATAGGGATGTAATGGACAGTGAATATAACATTAGGGCTAGCTATCATATGTTGGCCCAGGCTAAAGAAGAATTTGTCAGACAAAAAGCCAAATGTGCTTCGGCCAGGGATGGAGATACAAACTCTGCTATGTTCCACATAATCATTAAGCAAAGATAAATGCACAACAAGGTCCTTCAAATTGAAGATTCTAAGGGAAAATTGTGTAAGAAACCTGAGGAGATTCTCCAGGCATTTGTAGAATACTATGAAGATTTGTTAGGGACTCAGGCTTCTACTACTGGTTTCTACCACAATATTGTTGCTAAAGGAAAAAAGGTGTAAACCGATGATTGGGATGCTATTAATATGGAACCAAATGTGGAAGAGATCAAGAATATTGTGTTTTCCATTCCTAATGACAAAAGCCTAGGGCCAGATGGCTACTCTAGCTGCTTTTTTAAGGCTGGATGGGAGATAGTTCAAGGAGAGGCATGCAATGCTGTAAAATATTTTTTTAAGAGTGAGCAACTTTTGAAGCAGGTGAACAACACTAACTTGGTTTTGATTCCAAAAATTGTGAACCCTATCTCTGTGAAAGAATTTAGAACCCTGGCCTACTACAATATCATACCAAAAAATTTGTGTGCTAGACTGGCTAATATTCTTCCTAAAGTTATAAATCCTGCACAATCTGCTTTCATTCAAGGGCATAGCATCATGGGTAAGATCCTAATTAGCCAGGACTTAGTGAGGTTATACACCAGGAAGAGTGTGTCACGTAGGTGTATGCTCAAAGTGAACCTAAGAAAGGCGTATGATTCCATAAAATGGAAGTTTGTCCATCAAATGCTCAAGAGTTTAAATTTACCTCCAAAGTTCATTAGCTTGGTTATGCAGTGTGTGACCACCACTACTTTATCCATAGTGCTGAATGGACACACTCACGGCTTCTTCAAAGGGAGACGTGGCCTTATACAGGGGGGCCCACTATCTCCATTATTGTTCACCCTTTGCATGGAATATCTGAGCAGATTGTTAGAAGAAGTATGCATTGGTCCAAGATTTAATTATTATCCCTTATGCAGAGGTCTCAAATTTTTTATGTGGCATACAGAATGAAACACTTGTTTGTAAAGTGTCAATATACCAGAAAATGCTATGAGAGGTTGCTTGAGTGGTTAAATATCAAGCTGCGTGGGGTTGTCAGTGCAGAGGAGATGCTTAAACTGGGGAAATGCTCGGGGTTTATCAGAAAGGTGTTATGTTCAGTGATGGTTGCCACTCAATATCAGGTCTGGCAAGCAAGAAATGTAAGCAGTCTTGAACATTATGTGATTCAACCCAGGAAACTTCTCTTAACAGTGAAAGAGGAGTGTCGATTGAAGCTAATGAAATGCACTAAAGATAATTGAAGGCAGGACGATATTACTTGGTGCAGACAAAGAGGTCTGATATGATGTATTTGTTAGGCTAAGAGAAAGAATGTTGTATAACCTATACTTTCACCAATGGTAAAACCCCCTTATTGCGTCTGTTGTAAAGGGCCTTTTACGTCGGTTTGGACTGACGTATATCGAGGGGTCGTATTTGCTATGCGTCAGTTGTGGAACTGGCACAAAAGGTTCCCCATTTGTGTCAGTTGTGTTTTAAAAACTGACGCAAAAAAGAACCATTTGCGCCAGTTATGTTTTAAAAAACGACGCAATTGTATATATAACCTACGCAAATGTTTCAACATTTGCATCTCTTCTATAAAGAACTGATGCATTTTCTTTATTTTTTGAGTCATTTGTTATCATAATTGATGCAATTGTTATTTTTTTAGGCAAATTTAACATAAATAACCCAACGTTTATAAAGTCTTCCAAAAATAACCCGACCTTTTAACTTTAACAAAAATAACCCAACCTTTATGTTTGTGTTACAAAAATGTCCCAAACTATTCCATATGTAGAACTGTTTACCTAATTTAAGATTTTAACAATTTAAAATGTGATTGTATATAATTTAGGTAAAATAATTGTAAATTTTTTTAATAATGTATTAAAAAATCTGAAAAAACCAGAAAATTTATAAATTTGAACATTTTAAACTTTTAAACACTTTAAATTGGGTTATTTAATGACAATAATCCAAAGTAAGCCTCTCCTTCCCCATTTAATCCAACATATTGATTATCCCATATTAATCCTATCTTTACTATCATTTAACTTATTTTACACCAGCTCTCATATTAACTTGTTGTAACCGGTGAAACTAACTATTTAGAAGGTCTTAAGGCTTCTACTTTTATCTTTCATCTCTCCTCCTTTTCATCATCTTTCTGGGTTCTGCATTGATCTTCTCTTATATTTTGGTTAATTTTTCCCATATCCATTTATCTTCTCCATTATTTTTACGAGACTTCCCATAACAATGAAGAAGGAGGTCTTGTCCTCATCTTCTTCAACAATTTCAAGCTGTAAAAATCCCAAAAATTGATGTGGGGAAATTAACTGATAATCAATCTTGAACAATTTCAAGCTGTAAAAATCCCAAAAATTATGGGGGATTAACTGACAATCAATAAACGGTAGAGAAAAAAATGGAAACCCTAAACAGTTAACGAATCAGTTTGTGTCATTTGCATCCTCCTTGTTACGCGTCATGATGGCAGATTTGCGGCTTGAGTACTGCCTGGTAACTTGGCGGTGATCTTGTGTTTGTGCTCCCACTTCAGACAATAATTAGGCTGCGCTCCTTAAAAATATTGCAGGGATAGGAGCAAAACTCATCAATTTTATTCAATACACTCAATCACATTAAAACAGAATAGGTTTAAGTAAAATTACAGGCTAGCGAAACTTGCTATGTCCATCTTTTATTTTGCTCTCAAAATAAGTGATGTCATTATTAATGTGATTGACTAGCGTGTTGAATATATGAAGATGATGGTGGATGTAGAAGAAGCAAAATGAAGAAAGATGAAGAAACATGAAAGAAGATGAAAAGGGGATGTGAAAGGTTAAATGGTGAAGATGAGTGGGTGAAAGGTGTGTGTTCAGGAAGTCAAAAAGGAGTTTAACATAAAAGGGTGACCTGTTTAACAGGTTGCCCTTCCAGCATATCAATATAAGTTAAATGATATCAAAGATAAGATTAATATAGGATAATCAATAGGTTGGATTAAATGAGGAAGGAGAGGCTTAGTTTGGATTATTGTCATTAAATAACCCTTGATTTTATTGCCATTATCTTTTTCTCTTCAACTTATCACTAGTTTTTAACACGTGCCAAATTGCACGGGTATGTAATTTAATATTTTAGATTAGCAATATTTATAAAAAAACATAATTACATTTTCTATGTAGATTTGAATTATAAATTAAATTTGTAATAATCAAGCGGGACGTAAAATACATGATGTTTTAGGTTTATTGTCCGAGTACTGATTAAATTATGATTTGTCCTCTTGATAGCTAAAGTATGATGCCTACTTAACGTAGTAATCGAGAGACTGGATAAAATCCGAGAAATAAAATGAAAGGAGATTTTTTTTATGAAGATTAACATCTTTTAATGAATTTATGTGAATATGCGTGAAAATTAATTAGTGATTTTGTTTATTAAAAGATTTATAATTGACAAAGTTAAACAATAAAGCATGTATATTTAATTAAACTGAATCTATTTTTTCCTGGGTCTTGACTTGTGAAGCTTGATATGTCGATTAACGCGAAGTAACCCGTTAACTTATGTAACACCCCGTAAATTTGAAGACCTTTATTATATTTTAAAAGTCATATTTTAATCCATTTTAATTTAATATTAATTTATTTTGAAATAATAATAATTTGATAAAATATAATCTTATTTTATTTTGAAGAAATGTAATTATTTTTGATAGTTTAAAAATGTTTAAAAGTGATTTAAACTATATTTAAACCTTTTCCTTTGATAAAATAGATTTCGGATAAAAGTCGTAATATTGGGATTTTCCTATTTCTTACGGTCGTTGGGTAAACGAGTTTGGATATTGGGCATATGAGTACTTAATCTTTTAGTAAAATCGTGTTTAAGAACTTTAATATTCTCGGAAATCGCGTTCGACGAATATTTCTAATTTCCGTCGAAACGAACCAAAACGTAAACAATTGAAACTCACCCAAACACCCTACCCCAAACCATGCACCCTCCATCCTCCATGGGTCTCTTCTTCATCTTTCATTTCCTTCATAATTCACTCTCTCTCTTCCTTTCATCAAAAAAAAAATCTATCAAAATAACCCCCTTACAATCCCTAAATCCTTCATAAATCCTTCATTTCTCCACCAAATCTCATAAAAATTATATATTTGGAATCCTCTCTTCAATCCTCATCTACTAGTAAGATTTATTTTCATTTCCCCCAATTTTGTTTTAAGACTCATCTTTTAGGGTTTCGAATTTAAAGCTTAATAATTGTGTTTTTGTTGTTCTTATAGGTGAAGAATTTGAAGATGAGTTAGGTGACTCATATGTTGTTGAAGATGAAGAGTAATTTTGGGTTTTAGAAGCTTTCTGAAGTTATTACTTGTCTCTTTGCTAGCTTAAGGTAACTATTCCGAGTTACTCAACGAATTAATGTCACATTAATAGTTGTATTTGTTGTTTGTTGTTGTTTGAGACGATCTTGTTGATAAATAAATGAATGGAGTAAGATGAGTATGATTATGTTTAATTTATGTTACCCATTTGTATATTATTGTTTGGAACAAATTTGGATGAGGAATTATGTGTTGTGACAAGTCCGGTGTTTTGGGTGAACGCGTCGATCTGGACCGAGATGATTTCCAATGTTTCCAAAAATATGACCATTTGACGACATCGAAAAATTAGGTGGTTTAGCCACTTGAATCACTCAATTCGGAGTCCGTATGAGTAAATGGCATCGTTTTATCGATTAAAAATTTATAGAAAAGTTTACCCTTGTGTGAGACGGTTATTTATGCTATTTTATTATGCGAGAATTTTGTGGAATTAGTTATTTTGTAAGTATGAATATATTTCCTTATGTTAATAGTTTTTCACATGATAGAAATTGGAAATGGTATGAGAATGATATTGTGATGAATTTTGTGATTTGGGCCAAAGTAGGCCAAGACTACGAGTGGGCAGTTGACCGAACGAGTTTGGTCAAACTAGGTTTAAACCTGTCAGCCTCGATTTAACCGATGACCCGTCGCGGGACTCGGGTCGAGGGTTTGTCTTTGAGGTGAGATTGGTTGTTATTGGATGTTTTATGTTATGCCTTGATATTTGTGATTATCATTTCACATGTTGGTTGTTGGATGCTTTGGATGCCTTACGCTTGAGTCTTGTTGCCTTTCTGTCATTTTGGCTTGTTCTCATGGATTATGGTACTGTTGGTTAGCTGGAATTTGGATTATTATTGATATTGGAGATATTGTTGGATTGTTAGCTGAATATGCTCTTGTGTAGTCTTTCATATGCTAGGGTGTGTATGATCATTTGTGTGTGTGCAAGTTTGGACTCTTTGCCCCTCTTATGGTTAATTGGGTGTCCTACTTGTCTTGTGTGGTGTGGGCTAAAGTATTCAAGCTGGGACTAGGTCCTAGGTGAGTATTTCGGCCTTCGTCATAGATAGGCCCTTATAGTCTTTGACGAGTGTATGTTCACAGCTTAATAGCCTTTGTGTCTTAGCTTGGTGGGCTTATATCCAAGTTAGGGCATGACCTCCTGACATACTCTTAGAAGTTTGTGGTCAGCTTAAGTACTAGCCAACCCTTTGGTGGACTCCTTAGGGGTACTCATGTGTGTGATCATGAGTCTTGGATGCGGTACTTTTCGCATGTCGCTAGGTCTGCGCAGGTTTAGGACTAGGATGTTTACCTTACCTCGTGGTATAGACTCGAGTTAGAGAGTGACTATTGACTGTACTAGGAACTTATGCCTGTCTCTAGATATATTGTCCTTTCTTGTTGATGATTCTATGAATCATAGAAGGTGAGATGTAAGCCGGCTATGGTTGATAGAGTTTGGATTCCTGGATGTTATGTGATTCACATGATAGTGTAGTATGAGTCGGTCTAGTATTCATATGCTAGGACTATGTGTTGTTATATTGTTGTTCACATGATGAGTACGATTGTCTAGCATCTATATGCTAAGGCTATGTGTTATTCATATTCATATTCTTATGTTTACATGTTATATTAATTATGACATTTCGTGGCTGGGAGAACTCGGAGTTAGTCCCCACTGACTGTGGCTTTCGTATTTGTATAAAATGCGATTGACAGGTAAGTGATGCATATATGGGGTACATGGACGAGCTAGCGAGCAAAGTAACCTTGGCACCTAGATTGGCTTTATTTTATTGTGACCCTTAAACACTTTTTATGTTATATACTTTTTAGGGACATATGTCTCCCTTTTTCATATTTGGGTTGTATAACTTTGTTTCGCGACTTTAGCGATGTTTTATTTATGAGATTCATTTTAGACCTTGCATGTTTGACACCTTCCCATTTGGATATTTTAATAACAGGTTCAGGTTTCGTTTTCGACTTTTTGAAAATGACAGGTTTTTACCCAAATGAACCTATTACAAACATATCCATGCAGTTTTTATCTAGAATTATGTGTTTACTTTTCCGCAATGAATGAGGGTGTCACAGCTGGTATCAGAGCATATTTGCTCCCGACGCACGTTTGTGCACCCCCAATATAAATAACTTGACCTTAAAATTATAAACTTGAGAGATGGGTAGGATGGGTAGACTTAGGACCTTATGTTGTAGTCTCTTTGTGTATGCTTCGTGGTAGGTTCTAACATGTTTGTTGGTTGTCAATTATTTTTGTACCCTTGGATCAATGACCGCGAGCTTACCTACATGAAGATCAAGATTTGGTGCCTATTGCCGAGGACTGAAGATTTGTTCACCTTTGAAGAATACTTCTACTTCCTCGAAGATGTTTCTCATTCTTTGTGTACCTTGCCTTATTTTTTTTTTATCTCTTGGCGCCTATTCTTCTTCTAAACTCCCTCTTATCTTTCCTTGAAAGTTACTCTTGTACCCTCCTAACTTGTCCGTTGTTCCATGCTTATCCTCCCTTAACGCCTTTTGATAGTACTCTTTATTTTGAGAAATGTTGGCCTTGGTTGGAAAATTCGACTTTTGAGGAGATTGTTTGTGGTTGACCCATAACCCTGGTTTTGAGAGGTTGTGATGTTAGGAAGACTGAGGTAGGATAATGAGACACGCTTGGTGATTCCTATACCTAGTTCCTTGATAAAGTGAGTATTCTTGATTGGTGGATTTTGTGTTGTCAAGTGTGAGTTGCGTTTGTTCCTAAGGCTAAAGAACTTGGCTTTATTGTTTTGGTTTGGGATTTGAGAGCCTTGGGGAGTGTAGTGAGACATATCTTGGGATACTAGTGCTTGGTACTTGACTTTAAATGGATGGAATTCAATGGTGGAATATTTGAGGAACCCTTTCTGGGAATTTATAGCTTGGTATTTGGATCTTTGATTGAAGATTTTACTATTTTGAGAAACCCATGGTTGACACTAGTTGGATATGAGTATAGCTTTGTTGGAACTTTGACCTTGATCTTGTGGAAGTTGTTTGTGGATGTTTGAAGATTTGGAGTGGTGAAATCACACTTATAGTGGAGTACCCTGTTTCAGAGAATAGATTAGGATGAAGTAACATGAGCGTTTTGAGGAAATCCTTGGGAGTGATGTGGTTATAAGTTTTGTTGCTAAGAATTTTTCGGAACCGCTTAGGTTGATGTTGTTGTGTGAGATTTGAGTACCTGGCGTTTCCTTGTTGTCTAATTTTCTTTCTTTTTTGACCATAAGCGTTACCGTTCATACCTTCTTTCCTCGCTTCATCTTGCTCATGATCTTGAATTAGCCGCCGTAGTGCATGCCTTGAAGACATGAAGACATTACCTTATTGAAGTTCATTGCCGCATTTATACCGATCATAAGAGTTTGAGGTGTATCTTTACCCAGAAAGAATTGAATATGAGGCAAAGAAGATGGCTAGAGTTGGTGAATGATTATGATGCCGAGTTGATCTATCATGAAGGGAAAGCAAATGTGGTGGCCGATGCCTTGAGTAGGAAGACTACTCACTCTTTAAGCACTATCCGTGTGTTACCTGATGAACTTACCACGGAATTTCAAAAGTTAGGGATAAGCCTTGTTGGGAAGGGCTTTGACTATCTTAGTGCCATGAGTGCAGAACCCGACTTTTACCGTGAGATCCGTACTTGCCTACCTGAGGATGCTACTTTCAGGTCTATTCGAGCAAAAATCCAACTTGGGCAAGCTAAGGATTGTGTGGTGGATAGTGATGGATACCTTCGTTACCAAGGTAGGATGTATGTTCCGAGAGTAGCTGAGTTGAGGAAGGAGATCCTTGATGAAGCTCACCTTTCTCCTTACTCTATTCATCCTGGTGGTGACAAGATGTATAAAGACTTGAGATTATAATTTTGGTGGCCTAGGATGAAGATTGATGTCCTAGAGTATGTTAGCAAGTGTCTTACCTGTCAGAAAGTGAAGATTGAGCATCAGAAACCCGGGGGTTTACTACAACCTTTGGATGTTCCCCTTTGGAAATGGGAGTCCATCTCCATGGACTTTGTGATGGCTTTACCTAAGACTGCTAGCAGAAAAGATGCGGTTTGGGTGGTTGTAGATCGATTGAACAAATGTGCTAGGTTTATACCTATCAAGGAGACATGGAAATTAGATGTCCTAGATGGTGCCTACGTGAAAGAGATAGTACGCTACCATGGAGTGCCTAAGGATATAGTTTCAGATCGTGACCCTAGATTCTGTTCCCGTTTCTGGACTGCTTTGCAAGAAGCCATGGGTAGTAAGCTACTGATGAGTACCGCTTTTCATTTCGCTACAGATGTGCAGACTGAGAGGACTATCCAGACTTTAGAGGACCTCCTCCGTGCTTGTGCTTTAGACTTCCACACTTCTTGGGAGAAATGTTTACCTCTTGTCGAATTCTCCTACAACAATAGCTATCATTCCTCTATCAAAATGTCACCTTATGAGGCTTTGTACGGTAGGAAGTGCCGTAGTCCTATTTGTTGGGATCAAGTCCAAGATGCTCATGTGTTGGGACCCGATTTGGTGATCGAGACCATCAATCGAGTTCGAGATCATTCGAGAGCGTATGAAAACCGCTCAAGACCGACAGAAATCTTATGCCGATGTCCGTCGTCGACCACTTACCTTTGAGGTTGATGATCGAGTGTTTCTTAAGGTATCACCTATAAAAGGGGTGAAACGGTTTGGTGTGAAAGGAAAGCTGAGTCCCAAATACATTGGACATTTCCGTGTGCTTGAGAAGATTGGCCCCGTTGCTTACCGTTTAGAGTTGCCCCCGAATTTGAGCAAGGTTCATAATGTCTTCCATGTATCTCAGTTGAGGAAGTACATTAGTGATCCGAGCCATGTTATTCAAGAAGAAATCCCAGATTTGGAACCCAACTTGGCTTTGGAAGAAAGGCCGATCCGAATCCTCGAAAGGGCAAACAAGCAACTTAAAAACAAAGTGGTGCCCCTAGTTCGTATACTTTGGCGTTGTGGAAATGTCGAAGAAGAAACTTGGGAGCCTGAATCCTCTATGTTAGCTAAATATCCCGAACTTTTCTCGTGAGGTAATTCTTTCCTTTATCTAATTCTTGTGAGTTTTAGCTATCCTTTCGAGTGTTCCTCTCCTTCTCTTAAATACCCTCCGCGTTAGTAGTCCTTGCTTAGTTGTTTAAAAGTCGTAGTTAGAGTTTGGTCATAGCTAGTGGAGTTATTATCCTTTTTATAGAGTTTCGAACTAAAAATTTTTGAAAATGTTTTACTGTTTTCCACTGGTTTTAACGCCAATGAGTGGTAAAGCTCGTTATTGGAGACGTCCGATAATTGGTTTTCTCATTTGTTGGTGTAAAAATATATATTTTTATGTCTTTGATTTGGAATGTTGATGTTCTTGAACGTAAACGAGAATATTCCGTTCCATTGAAAAGACACTTATATTTCATACGTTCATATTTTGAAGACTTTGTTTACTTGATTTTAAAGAGATAGACCTACATATATACAATGTTCCTTCTTCTAAGTTTTGGGGACGTAACTTCTTAAAAGGAGGGATGATTGTAACACCCCGTAAATTTGAAGACCTTTATTATATTTCAAAAGAGATATTTTAATCCATTTTAATTTAATATTAATTTATTTTGAAATAATAATAATTTGATAAAATATAATCTTATTTTATTTTGAAGAAATGTAATTATTTTTGATAGTTTAGAAATGTTTAAAAGTGATTTAAACTATATTTAAACCTTTTCCTTTGATAAAATAGATTTCGGATAAAAGTCGTAATATTGGGATTTTCCCATTTCTTACGGTCGTTGGGTAAACGAGTTTGGATATTGGGCATATGAGTACTTAATCTTTTAGTAAAATCATGTTTAAGAACTTTAATATTCTCAGAAATCGCGTTCGACGAATATTTCTAATTTCCGTCGAAATGAACCAAAACGTAAATAATTGAAACTCACCCAAACACCCTACCACAAACCATGCACCCTCCATCCTCCATGGGTCTCCTCTTCATCTTTCATTTCCTCCATAATTCACTCTCTCTCTTCCTTTCATCAAAAAAAAAATCTATCAAAATAACCTCCTTACAATCCCTAAATCCTTCATAAAATCCTTCATTTCTCCACCAAATCTCATAAAAATTATATATTTGGAATCCTCTCTTCAATCCTCATCTACTAGTAAGATTTATTTTCATTTCCCCCAATTTTGTTTTAAGACTCATCTTTTAGGGTTTCGAATTTAAAGCTTAATAATTGTGTTTTTGTTGTTCTTATAGGTGAAGAATTTGAAGATGAGTTAGGTGACTCATATGTTGTTGAAGATGAAGAGTAATTTTGGGTTTTAGAAGCTTTCTCAAGTTATTACTTGTCTCTTTGCTAGCTTAAGGTAACTATTCCGAGTTACTCAACGAATTAATGTCACATTAGTAGTTGTATTTGTTGTTTGTTGTTGTTGTTTGAGACGATCTTTTTGATAAATGAATGAATGGAGTAAGATGAGTATGATTATGTTTAATTTATGTTACCCATTTGTATATTATTGTTTGGAACAAGTTTGGATGAGGAATTATGTGTTGTGACAAGTCCGTGTTTTGGCTGGAACGTGTCAGTACCGGACCGAGACGATTTGCAATGTTTCCAAAAATATGACAGATTGAACGACATCGAAAAATTAGGTGGTTTAGCCACTTGAATCACTCAATTCGGAGTCCGTATGAGTAAATGACATCGTTTTATCTATTAAAAATTTATAGAAAAGTTTACCCTTGCGTGAGACGGTTATTTATGCTATTTTATTATGCGAGAATTTTGTGGAATTAGTTATTTTGTAAGTTGGAATATATTTCCTTATGTTAATAGTTTTTCACATGATAGAAATTGGAAATGGTATGAGAATGATATTGTGATGAATTTTGTGATTTGGGCCAAAGTAGGCCAAGGCTCTGAGCTGGGCCAGATTGACCGAACGAGTTTGGTCAAACTAGGTTTAAACCGGTCAGCCTCGATTTGACCGATGACCCGTCGCGGGACTCTGGTCGAGGATTTGTCTTTGAGGTGAGATTGGTTGTTATTGGATGTTTTATGTTATGCCTTGATATTTGTAATTATCATTTCTCATGTTGGTTGTTGGATGCTTTGGATGCCTTATGCTTGAGTCTTGTTGCCTCTCTGTCATTTTAGCTTGTTCTCATGGATTATGGTACTGTTGGTTAGCTGGAATTTGGATTATTATTGATATTGGAGATATTGTTGGATTGTTAGCTGAATATGCTCTTGCGTAGTCTTTCATATGCTAGGGTGTGTATGATCATTTGTGTGTGTGCAAGTTTGGACTCTTTGCCCCTCTTATGGTTAATTGGGTGTCCTACTTGTCTTGTGTGGTGTGGGCTAAAGTATTCAAGCTGGGACTAGGTTCTAGGTGAGTATTTCGGCCTTCGTCATAGATAGGCCCTTATAGTCTTTGACGAGTGTATGTTCACAGCTTAATAGCCTTTGTGTCTTAGCTTGGTGGGCTTATATCCAAGTTAGGGCATGACCTCCTGACGTACTCTTAGAAGTATGTGGTCAGCTTAAGTACTAGCCAGCCCTTTGGTGGACTCCTTAGGGGTACTCATGTGTGTGATCATGGGTCATGGATGCGGTACTTTCTGCATGTCGCTAGGTCTGCGCAGGTTTAGGACTAGGGTGTTTACCTTACCTCGTGGTATAGACTCGAGTTAGAGAGTGACTATTGATTGTACTAGGAACTTATGCCTGTCTCTAGATATATTGTCATTTCTTGTTGATGATTCTATGAATCATAGAAGGTGAGATGCAAGCCGGCTATGGTTGATAGAGTTTGGATTCCTGGATGTTATGTGATTCACATGATAGTGTAGTATGAGTCGGTCTAGTATTCATATGCTAGGACTATGTGTTGTTATATTGTTGTTCACATGATGAGTACGATTGTTTAGCATCTATATGCTAAGGCTATGTGTTATTCATATTCATATTCTTATGTTTACATGTTATATTAATTATGACATTTCGTGGCTGGGAGAACTCGGAGTTACTCCCCACTGACTGTGGCTTTCGTATTTGTATAAAGTGCGATTGACAGGTAAGTGATGCATATATGGGGTACATGGACGAGCTAGCGAGCAAAGTAACCTTGGGACCTAGATTGGCTTTATTTTATTGTGACCCTTAAACACTTTTTATGTTATATACTTTTTAGGGACATATGTCTCCCTTTTTCATAGTTGGGTTATATAACTTTGTTTCGCGACTTTAGCGATGTTTTATATATGAGATTCATTTTAGACCTTGCATGTTTGACACCTTCCCATTTGGATATTTTTATAACAGGTTCAGGTTTCGTTTTCGACTTTTTGAAAATTACAGGTTTTTACCCAAATGAACCTATTACAAACATATCCATGCAGTTTTTATCTAGAATTATGTGTTTACTTTTCCGCAATGAATGAGGGTGTCACAACTTAGGTCGAAATCCTGTCCACTATATAACTATATCTGACCGGTTAAATATAAATTTATCTTAATATAAAATATAGTATAAGTCACAACTATTATTAAAGTATTAATAGAAAATTACTTTTTCATAAAAATAGCTTTCCTATTTTAAAATGGGATTTTGTTTTTTTACAGTAAAAATTAAACGGCAAAATAAAAACGCCATAAACTTACTTAACTTGTTTACTGACTGTAACCCGTCCCCGTCATGTACTCATATAACTCATATTACAAATTTGGCTCATGTTATAGAGTTCTCAAATTTTGAGTTTTGACCCAACCCGAATTGTTTATATTTGAGTTTAAATAAACTGATTAATTATTTATATTTGTGTTTACATTTTTAAGTTCATAATGTAGACCTCTAAAAATTTGACTTGACCTGAATTAACCTGACATGTTATTTCCAAAGTCAAAACCCGTAAACCTTGACTCACAACTCGAAACGAACGTAAATGATTTGTTATTTTAGAGTCGAAACCCTATCCAACCCGACCTACTCGACTCGATATGTTATTAATAAGTTGGTGGTAAATATGAATACAAAAAAAATATTAATTTTAGTACTTTAAATTTAACAAAATTTATATAACTTTAATATTATTTGTTGATAAAATAGCTATTTTTAAAAAAAAAAAAAAAATAATTCACTTGCAAAACTCAAAACAAACCCTTTCAATTTTAAATCAAACTATTATGTAACACTATTTTTTTTTTATACTAATCAGAAGTCTTTTCAATATTTCTTTTTAAGAATTGGTGAAAAAAGCTTTGTATCCGATTTAATGTAATTCAAATATTTAATAAATATAATAGCAACTTTTAGTAGGTAATTTATTATCAAGTTTAATGTACTTTAGATGTATTATGACAATAAGTAATGAAAGCACATATATCTTTAGTGATATTAAGTGTCTGTTTAGTAATATTGACTTTATTAATTAAAGGCCATAAGTTCAATCGCATTTCAATTTCAATTTTCTTTAATGTATTTGCTACTTGCTACATGCATTATATAAACATTAGGTCTCGTGAGAGACCATCTCCCAATAAATTAGTGGGAGACATAACATGGAAAATAGGAAATAAGTAACTCCCTCTCCTCATCATGTGAGACGTCTCTCAATAACGTTATTGAGAGACTGTCTCTCTAAAGTTTTTGTGTTATATAAAAGTTAATGAATTATTCTTGATTTAATTATTCATTATTCGTTATTCAATAATATTTATGTACGTATAAAACATAATCGTAAATTTTACGTACAAAACATAAACATGGAGTTTTTCAGAAATTAAATCCAAATTCTTTGTCGCAGGTCCCATATTTATTGTTTTTTTTTTTAAAAAAGTATGTGATGATGTGGCTTCATGAGGATGGGTTAAATGTTCTTGCTTTTATAAAGATAAGATGCTGTGTGTTTTCATTGCTTGACAATTAGATTTTAGAGGAGAAGGCAAAGGCTAGGTGTTTTAAAGTATCAAATGCGCCGTTTTTTTTTGTATTTCAAGGTTTTTAATACATATTGAAAAGTTTTACAATTTTTTTACATAAATTATATACAATTACTTAATTGTTAAAATTTTAAATTAGGTAAAAAGTTATAGATATAGAATAGTTTGGGACATTTTTGTAACACAAACATAAAGGTTGGGTTATTTTTGTTAAGGTCAAAAGGTTGGGTTATTTTTGGAAGACTTTATAAACGTTAGGTTATTTATGTTAAATTTGCCATTTTTTTAAGGCCAATTCATTTTTCTCATTTCTTTCAAGAACCAACGCAATTTATTAATGCTTTTTTTTATATAAAATTTTGCTGCCGAAATTATATAGAACTCACAATCCGAATATCAAAACTTAAAAACCTGCAACAATAAATCCAACCAACCACTAATACATCTCATGTAAAATAACATTACATCTTATTCAACCCAACAACGTTCCAAATACACCAAAGTACAAATAATCCCACAAACGTCTTAGTTACTAAGCTAATCTGTACTAAATGTCACTACTACAATAAATTGAATAAGTAACACTAGATAGAGAACACCTTAATTGGATAAGCGTCTTCAAGATTAATAGAGAACGCTCCATACACAAAACTGTTATTTAAAAATAAAATATAGAACACCTATGGTAACAACCATTATCTATATCATTGGTAGTTTGGTACAAGGAAGCCCATATCCTATTATTATATTAATTTATTAATTGAATATCGAATAATTGAATAATAAGAACTAACTAGGTTTGGTGCCCGGCTTTGCCCGGGTTACCTCTATTTACCGTTAAATTTTATTTTCAATGAAATAAACTATGTTGGAGTTGTCTAACTCAAACGTTTACTATTTGTAATATATTTTTCTACGACATATCTTGTAATTATGATGAAATGTAAAATTTATTTTCAAATTATGAGCCACGTTCACTACCCCGCTATTAATATTATTACTTTCACGACATTCTTTCTTAATATCATTACCTTCACTACTCCCATGGTTACTATTGTTTCTTTTACTAATTCCTTCTGTTAAATTCATTATTCCCGTTAATTTTATCCGGCCTATATTTAATTAAATAAAATATTTTCTTGAGTCGATTGGTTATTTAATTGTTCATAATTTTTCTCATTGTTACCACTATTACTTTCATTACATTCGTAGTTACTTTCACTATCCCACTATCATTATTATAACTGTCACTACTCCCACATTAATACCGTTAATTTTATTAATCTCGTTGCTGCTACTATTACTTTTACTACATTTATTTATTTATTTTTTTGGTGAAAATGTGAAAATATATTAATAATAGGAATAATTAAGGTTTTACAAGATCACCAAACTACAAGAAACATTTTCAAAATTTAATTACTTTAATTTAATGTAATTTCCATAAATATTCTTCATCAAGGCATCTTTATATTAGACTTTTAACCAAAATTATATAATATTTACATTGAGATCCCTTTATCAGGTCCATCACACGGTGCTATCGATTTAAAATTATAATAGTATAATTAATTTATATAGATTTCTTTGATTACATTGAAGTCCCTTGATTTCTGGAATTAATATATAGTATTAAAAAGCTAAAATTTTCCTTGATTAAACATCCATACTACCGTGCGCACAACACTTCATTAGTTTAGTTTATTTATTTTTTACTTCTTTTTTATGCGGTTACTTTCCTTCGTGTTTATTCTAGAAAATTTCGCGCGCTGCTTCGTCTTCCTGCTCATTCACTGTGCTGCATTACGTCGTCTCCTTCATCATTTTTGTTCTCTTCAATTGGTAAGTTGGTTACTCTTGTCTAATTTTTTATTTTCAATTTCTGTTTAAATAAACCCTAATTCCCAATTTCAGTTTTCAATTTGATAACCATATTGCTCCTAATTTAAAAGCAGTAATAATGATTGTGTTGTTGATTTGATGATGGCTAGGGATTACAAAGTAGTTGCTCTTAGATTTGTGAATTTGGCATGCTTTCGCTGTGCCTTTTCTTATGCTTGATTTGGTATTAATTTTGGTCTCTATCATCAAATTATGGAGTTAAGAGTTGTTCATAATTGCTTATCACTTAGGGTATAACTTAATTTTGATGGAAGAAAATTTTATGGTTAACTCTTGATGCATTCAAAGAATGTGACTTCTTTCTTTCCTTTTTTGATGTCAAAATTACCTTAACCTTTGACCTTAACCTTACCTTTAGTTTGCGGAGAAGAACTCTGAAGAGTCTATCACACCCGAAATACTCGGGGGGGGGAATTGAGTATTTAAGAATTTATGCTACTTTTTATTTTATATCAAGGTAATTAATTACTTAAAGTTTATTGATTAAACTTTAGGCAAATTTAACATAAATAACCTAACGTTTATAAAGTCTTCCAAAAATAACCCAACCTTTTGACTTTAACAAAAATAACCTAACCTTTATGTTTGTGTTACAAAAATGTCCCAAACCATTCTATATCTATAACTTTTTACCTAATTTAAAATTTTAACAATTAAGTGATTGTATATAATTTAAGTAAAAAAATTGTAAAAATTTTCAATATGTATTAAAAACCTTGAAATACAAAAAAAAAACGGCGCATTTCATACTTTAAAACACCTAGCCTTTGCCTTCTCCTCTAAAATCTAATTGTCAAGCAATGAAAACACACAACATCTTATCTTTATAAAAGTAAGAACATTTAACCCATCCTCATGAAGCCACATCATCACATACTTTTTAAAAAAAAAAAAAACAATAAATATGGGACCTGCGACAAAGAATTTGGATTTAATTTCTGAAAAACTCCATGTTTGTGTTTTATACGTAAAATTTACGATTATGTTTTATACGTACATAAATATTATTGAATAACGAATAATTAAATAAAAAATAATTCATTAACTTTTATATAACACAAAAACTTTAGAGAGACGGTCTCTCAATAACGTTATTGAGAGACGTCTCACATGATGAGAAGAGGGAGTTACTTATTTCCTATTTTCCATGTTATGTCTCCCACTAATTTAGTGGGAGATGGTCTCTCGCGAGACCTAATGTTTATATAATGCATGTAGCAAGTATCAAATACATTAAAGAAAATTGAAATTGAAATGCAATTGAACTTATGGCCTTTAATTAATAAAGTCAATATTACTAAACATACACTCAATATCACTAAAGATATATGTGCTTTCATTACTTATTGTCACAATACATCTAAAGTACATTAAACTTGATAATAAATTACCTACTAAAAGTTGCTATTATATTTATTAAATATTTGAATTACATTAAATCGGATACAAAGCTTTTTTTCACCAATTCCTAAAAAGAAATTTTGAAAAGGCTTCTGATTATTAGTATAAAAAAAAAATAGTGTTACATAATAGTTTTATTTAAAATGGGAAGGGTTCGTTTTGAGTTTTGCAAGTAAATTATATTTTTTTATTTTTAAAAATAGCTATTTTATCAACAAATAATATTAAAGTTATATAATTTTTTGTTAAATTTAAAGTACTAAAATTAATATTTTTTTTTGTATTCATATTTAACAACAACTTATTAATAACATATCGGGTCGAGTAGGTCGGGTTGGATAGGGTTTCGACTCTAAAATAACAAATCATTTACGTTCGTGTCGAGTTGTGAGTCAAGGTTTACGGGTTTTTACTTTGGAAATAACATGCCAGGTTAATTCAGGTCAAGTCAAATTTTTAGAGGTCTACGTTATGAACTTAAAAAATGTAAACACAAATATAAATAATTAATCAGTTTATTTAAACTCAAATATAAACAATTCGGGTTGGGTCAAAACTCAAAATTTGGGAACTCTATAACATGAGCCAAATTTGTAATATGAGTTACATGAGTACATGACGGGGACGTGTTACAGTCAGTAAACAAGTTAAGTAAGTTTATGACGCTTTTATTTTGCCGTTTAATTTTTACTGTAAAAAACAAAATCCCATTTTTAAATAGGGAAGCTATTTTTATGAAAAAAATAATTTCCTATTAATACTTTAATATAGTTTTGACTTATACTATATTTTATATTAAGATAAATTTATATTTAACCGGTCAGATATAGTTATATAGTGGACAGAATTTCGACCTAAGTTAATGGGTTACTTCGAGTTAATCGACATATCAAGTTAATGGGTTACTTAAGTCACAGTAATTTTCTTCCCCCTCTTGACATCATCGAAAAGACATAAAACAACTAGAATGATATAGATCGAGACACGTATTAATCATGCAAAGAAAGATTATAAAACGAGAAAATAATCTACATTAAGCATGCCAAATATAAAATAAGAGTACGACAAACCAAAGTAGTCTAATTGCCAATTGGGCCGAATAAGGAGACAAGTGATAAAGCCAAATGGGCCGAATGGAAGAGCAAGCCAAAATGGGCCGAATTAGACAATTATTCAAAACAGAAATTCTAATAAAAAGAGAAGCAAGGAAGGTATAGTGATGGGTTAAGGGTAGTCGCGTTTCACGACATTCGGGTTCACATAACCGGGACGAGTCCTAAACTCAAGAGAGTCAAGACGATCAAAAGATGAATGGACATGGTTAGCTTGTGCCGTGAGACACGTCTCGAAATTGAGCACTTTCAAAGACAAGGCTTTAGTAGCCTCGTAAACAACCCGCATATCCTCATGCATAGCCTTCCCTTCACGCCATATTGCCCCTGCTTGGCTAGCTAATTTGGCCAATGACCCGGAATGACGAACACACTTCTTAGCCGCCCTAGCCGCATCCTTAGCCATAACATCAACCCGAGCTTCCAACCCATGCAAATAAGTCAAGACCTCGGCAAGATCCGAACCCTTCGAACCCGAAGCCCCATTCCTATCTTGACCCAAACCCGAGACCAAGTCCGCAACCATCTTATTTTGTGCATCCATTTTCTCACAAATACTCGCCATAAACGAGTCCAACTTTTGTTTAACAACCGAGACCACATCCGACGATTTTTCCACCACATTCCCCTTAGCCAAGAATACCAAATCGGGTCCAATTGCACCAATTTTCATGAATTTAAGATGAGTGTCACACATCTCATCCTTGACAATTACACCATAGCTAGAAGACCCAATAACCCCTTTTTGTTCCAAAAGCCGAGAGACCCACATACCATACGGCAAATCCAAAGTAGTATAAAACTTCTCCTCGGCGACGGAAATACTTGTTTGGACGATTTTATGAAATACGAGAAGAGGGAGATTAACTTTGGACCCTTCAATCCACTTAGACATCAATACCATCTCATAACTCGATAATTTATCACGACCACCCCTCCTCAGGGCAACCGAGTTACAAACGAAATTAAGAAAGAATTTCAATTTTGGAGTGAACGACCCCGCAAGCATATTACTTGACCCCGTAGCATCAACATCAAAAGACTTCTTAATTTTAAGCTTTTCTTCCTCCGTCACATCTCCCCATTCCGCACTGTTTATTTCGATCCCATCATCGGGGACCGAAAGAGTACAAAAATCGGCAAGGGAGATTTTGACTTCGGAATCATTCACCACCGCATGCAACACGTTATTTTTTATGGAGACGGAAGAGTAAAATTGGATTACCTCAATAGGATAAACCGGACCAACAAAAGAACAAACTTTCTTTCATTCTTGAAAATTCAATAAATCCTTAAAGAATTGTAAAGCTTCGATTTTTCCATACCATTTATCGGAGTAGGAACGACCACCATGAATACCATACCGCATAACATAGTTGACTCGGGTTCTTTCGTCCGCGGTAAGTCGAAGCTTATCAAGTCCCGATGATGTTGCATTTGGCATATACTCTCAAAACATTGCTCTTTGATGACCTTCTCGAGTATCTACGACCTCGGTTTCCTCCACCGAGCCTTCAAACCCTACGACCTTCTTTTTCCCCTTATTTAACTTCCGTCTTTTCCCTTCTAAGTTAGGATCAACCCGGTTATGATCGGGATTAGTTGATTTTTGGTTTGATGAAGGTGAGGGAGTTTTGAGAGGGATATAGGTTTTGTTGCATGGTGATTTGGAGGACTCGGTCCGAGTTGTGGACCGAGTTGAGGGTGAGTGGAGACGAGTTGAGGGAGGAGTCATGATGATGATTTGATTTTGGAGGTTGAGTGTGGAAAGGTGTAGAAAAAGTAAATATTGAGAGTTGTGTGTTGATTGTGACGGTAGAGGTGGGTATTTATGGGGAGTGTTAATTGAATTGTGGTAAAAGAGTTGAAGGGAGGTAAGGAAAGTGGAGGTGGCGTGTGGAAGTAGGTAAAAATATTTTCCCTTTTTTTATTTACTTACCAAAAGATAAAATAAGTGGTTAGGGTAGATTGTTTATAAGATATGGCAAGAGATATAATTTTGGTGGAGAATTTCGATTAAGGCAAGATTACGGAAGCAATATGTTACGACTTTTTGGTTCGTAATAAAACTTAAGATATACTTGACTAAAAAATGGAATATTCTCATATTATAAAATATCATTTGACATAAATAAACTTGCAACGAAAAATACGGACACAGTCATACAATCTCGTCAAATCTAGTCAGTCTTACGGAGAGTAGAATATTTGTGACAAGTTTAGTTGCCACCAATTAAACCAACTTCCAACCGTAAAATCTCAAAACTCTTTAGCCAATGCTTTGGTAAAAATGTCAGCCCATTATTGTTTTTATGTACTATAAAATTCCAGTCTAATGTTGCCCTTATCTACATGATCACGTAGAAAATGATGTCTGATGTCTATGTGCTTAGTTCATGAGTGTTGTGCCGGGTTCTTGGATATAATTATGGCACTCGTGTTGTCGCACAAAATAGGCATACACCCAACATTAACACCGTAATCACATAATTGTTGCTTAAGCTGTGACACCCTCATTTTTAGCATTAAATAAACACGTAAATTCTACAGAAAAACTGACAGGATATGTTTGTAATTGGTTCAACTAGACAAAACCTGTAATTTTTAAAACTTTTCTAAACCATTCACAAACATTCCCAAATGAAGAGTGCCAAAACCTGCAAATACTAACAAACTAATTTACATAACAATACTAAGTCGTGAGAATAAAGTGATACAAACCAAAGTAAAAGAGGGAGACATATGTCCCTCCAAAATATAAACACAACCATATGTTTAAAGGTTTACTACAAAATATAACCAAACTAAGTCCAAGGTTCTTTTGCTCACTAGCTCGTCCGTGTACCCCATCTAATCATCATCAACCCACAATCGCATTTTATACAAACACGAAAGCCACAATTCAGTGGGGAGTAACTTCGAGTCCTCCCAGCCACGAAATGTCATATTTAATGTAACATGTAATGTAACATGTAAACAACATCATAAATCAATTAATTATCGAATATTCTAACATATGAACACTAAACTGGCCAAATTAAACTATCATGTGAAACATATAACAAGCAGTAATCCAAACTTTATCAATTGTAACCGGCTTGCATCTCACCTATTACAATTCATAAAATCACCATACAAGAAAGGGCAATATATCAAAGACAGGCATAAGTTCTTAGCACCGTCAATAGTCACTCTGTAACTCGAGTCTATACCACGAGGTAGGGAAGGTAATCGAACCGGTATCTTGGCTCAGAGGTTCTATCAAAACATGGCCAAGACACAACACAACCCTAGTCCTAAATCTGCGCAGGCCTAGACATGCGGATACACACCACCGCACCCAAGACCCACAATTTTTCTAAAACAAAGTGAGTACCCTAAGGAGTCCACCAAAGGGTTGGCTAGTACTTAAGCTGACCACTTACCCTCAAAATAAGTAACGAGGTCATGCCCCAACTTGGATATAATCCCACCAAGTCAGGAACACAAAGGCTATTAAGCAGTGAACATATACTCGTCAAAGACTATAAAGGCCTATCTATGACAAACACAACAACCTGCAAGAAGTATTCAATACCAATTCCATTTCAAGCAATATTATCAATATTAAAGGTTTCGGGGAATCTAAGGCCGTTTCTACAATATAATAACCCATTCAAAACAACCAACCACATGTGTGACATAAAAACATAATTAATGGCCTAAAACAAGAATAAGGCCAAATATCCACTTTTCACAAAAACTCATCCAACCGAATTTTTACCCGCAACCCCAGTCCTGCGACAGGTACGGGTTCAATCGCGGCTGACCAATCACACAATTGACTGACATCGATTCAGTCAAAGGGACCAAGGGCTCAATTTTCGGCATAATCATCCAAACATTGCAATTATCGCTATAAAATTCATTTTAAGCCTATTCCTTACAATTTCATATCATAACCTATCCTAACATGTGCAACTACCAATATAAACATAATTTTACCATCAACATTATATTTACTACTAACATGATTCATTTCATAAGACTACCCTTATGTTACTTATACTAAATATAACATTAATTCATCCGAAACGACAAACAACGCATGGAAAATCGCGAAAACAAGCAACGGGCCAACCCGGGCCTGCCGTGGGCCTGCACGGGCCTGCAGGGCCTGCTGGGCCGCCACCCCAAACCCTCCATTTCTCCATTTTTGTTTAGTTTAACATCGTCTGAAGCATCAATTAATCATTCCCATTTCATTTCCATACTAATATGTGAACTTAAACATACAAAAGACATGAATTTAACACATATTTTCATGTGAACTAAACTACTCAAATAATATTCACAAAATCATACAAAAAGCAAAGAATGTGACATTAATTCGTCGAGTAACTCGAAATATGTTACCTTTAGCAACAAAATGAGCAATTAGCACCTTGAACACCAAACCCTAATATGCCAACTAGCCACTATCTTCAACTATATACGAGTCTCCAAACTCGTCTTCTAAATCTTCACCTAAATAAACAATAAAAACACAATTATAAGCACTAGTAATCAAAACCCTAAAAATGGTGGACAAAATAAATTTAGGGCAAATGAATTTAGAACATACTAGGATGTTGGAAATGAAGAGAGGATTCCAAATATGTAATCCTTATGAAATTTGGAGTAGAAATGAGTGAATTATGATGAACATTATCTTAAAAAGGTAAGAAAATGGTGTTTTATGTTTAGAAAGCTTTAGAACATTCAAGGGAGATGAAGTTGGAAAAGAAAAATGCAAAGGGAAGGTGAAGGAAGGGTGTGGCGTGGCTAGGAGAAAGGAGACGGGATTTTTTCCGCGGAATTTCATTAGTCGGTTTTGGCTCGTTACGCCGATAATTAGAACCGTTTGTCAAATGCAAATTCCGACGATGCCAAAGTTCTTAAACACGAGATTACAAGAAGATTGAGTACTCATATGACCCATTTCCAAAATCGTTTGCCCAATTTTCAAAAGAATTGCCATTTTTCCCGATATGCCCTTATTTCGAAATAAAAGGTTTTTACATGGTTTAAATTATTTTTAAACATTTCGAAACTATCAAAATAAATACTTTACTTCAAAATATAATAGAATTATATTTCATTGAATTATTATTACTTCAAATACATTAATATTAAATTCAACTTGATTAATAAATTACTTTCGCAAATTAATAACGGTCCGAAATTACGGGGTGTTACAATCACCCCTCCTTTTAAAAAGTTTCGTCCTCGAAACTTAGAAGGAGAAATTATAGTAAACAACATCTTAATAATATAATCATAAGAAAAGTATAGGTATCTTTTCAATGAAACGGTGATACTCTTGTTGATCAGACAAGAACATCCACATTCCATATCAAAATATAGAAATATTTCTACACCAATGAATGAGAAAAACCATTATTGGGACGTCACCAATAACGAGATTTAACACTCATTAATGTTAAAACCATTAAAAATCACAAAAGCATTTTTAAAATTTTAGTTTAAAATTCTATAATAAGAATAATATCTTTACTAATTATGATTAAATACGGCTTAGTAACGCGGAAAAAGAGTAAGAAAAAGGAATACCTTACGAGAATAATTCAGGATATTTAGCTAACATAGAAGCTTCAGTCTCCCAAGTCTCCTCTTCGACATTTCCACAACGCCAAAGAACACGGACTAAAGGTACAACTTTGCTCCTAAGTTGCTTGTTGGCTTTTTCAAGAATCCGAATTGGCCTTTCTTCAACCGCCAAGTTAGGCTCCAATTCAAGAATCTCTTCTTGGATGATATGGCTAGGGTCACTAATGTACTTCCTCAACTGAGAAACATGGAAGACATTGTGAACCTTGCTCAGATTTGGGGGCAATTCTAAACGGTAAGCAGCAGGACTAACCTTTTCAATCACCCAGAAAGGTCCAATATATTTAGGGCTCAGCTTCCCTTTTACGCCAAACCGTTTCACCCCTTTCATAGGTGACACTTTAAGGAACACTTGATCATCAACCTCAAAAGAAAGTGGTCGACGACGGACATCAGCATATGATTTTTGACGGTCCTGAGCGGCCTTCATCCGCTCCCGAATGATTTTAACTTGCTCAATGGACTCGGTCACCAAATCAGGTCCTATCATTGGAACATTTTGGGTTTGATCCCAACAGATTGGAGTATGGCATTTTATACCGTACAGAGCTTCATATGGAGCCATTTTAATGGAGGCTTGATAGCTGTTGTTGTAAGAGAACTCAACCAGAGGTAAACATTTCTCCCAGGAAGTTTGGAAATCTAAGGCATAAGCACGAACAAGATCCTCTAAAGTTTGAATTGTTCTTTCGGTTTGACCATCAGTAGCGGCGTGAAAAGTAGTGCTCATTAATAGTTTACTACCCAAGGCCTCCTGTAATGCAGTCCAGAAACGAGAACAAAATCGAGGGTCCCGATCTGAAACTATATCTTTAGGAACCCCATGATAGCGCACTACCTCATCCACATAGACACGAGCTAGAACTTCTAAACTCCAGGTCTCTTTGATAGGAATAAACCGAGCACACTTAGTCAATCGGTCCACAACCACCCAAAGCATTCTTCCCAGTGGAAGTCCTGGGTAAGGCCATCACAAAATCTATGGAAATAGACTCCCATTTCCAAAGAGGAACATCCAAGGGTTGAAGCAAACCCCCGGGCTTTTGATGCTCTATCTTTACTTTCTGGCAGGTGAGGCATTTACTGACATACTCCACAACTTCAATCTTCATCCTAGGCCACCAGAATTGTAATCTCAAGTCTTTGTACATTTTGGTACCTCCCGGATGAACGGAGTAAGGAGAGAGGTGTGCTTCATCAAGAATTCTTTTTCTCAAATCACCGCCTCCGAACATAGATTCTACCATGATAACGAAGATACCCATCATCATCAATCTTACAATCCTTAGCTTGCCCAAGTTGAATTTTAGCTCGAATGGATTTGAAAGTAGGATCATCGGGAAGGAAAGCACGGATCTCACGGTAGAAGTCAGGTTCGGCTGACATGGCATTAAGATGATTAGAGCCCCTTTTTACAAGACTTATTCCCAATTTTTGAAATTCTAAAGCAAGTTCAAGAGGTAATTCCCGAAAAGAATTCAAAGAATGACAGGATTTTCTTCTAAGAGCATCGGCCACCACATTAGCTTTTCCTTCATGATAAATTAGATCGGCATCATAGTCATTCACCAATTCCAACCATATTCTTTGCCTCATGTTCAGATCTTTTTGGGTAAAGAGGTATTTCAGGCTTTTGTGGTCGGTGTAGATGTTGCAATGGACTCCAATAAGGTAGTGTCTCCAAATCTTCAAAGCATGCACCACCGCAGCTAATTCAAGATCATGAGTCGGGTAGTTAACTTCATGAACTCTAAGCTGTCGAGAGGCATACGCAATGACTTTTCCTTTTTGCATCAAAACACAACCTATACCATGCTTAGAAGCATCACAGTAAACATCAAAGTCCACTCCTTCTTCAGGTAAGGTCAACACCGGAGCGGTAGTCAACCTCTTTTTCAATTCCTGGAAGGCATTTTCACACTCCTCGGACCACACAAATTTAGACTCTTTCTTGAAAGAATCGAGTCATCGGCCTAGCAATCTTAGAAAAATCCTTCACAAACCGCCGATAGTAACCCGCCAAGCCAAGAATACTACGGATTTCAGAAACATTGGTCGGACTTTTCCAATTAACAACGGCTTCGATTTTGGCAGGATCTACCATAACGCCCTCTTTCGAAATAACATGCCCAAGGAAGGTCACTTTAGATAACCAGAATTCACATTTAGAGAATTTAACATACCATTTTTCACGGCGCAGAATCCCCAAAATAGCTCGAAGGTGTTTGGCATGTTCTTCTTCAAATTTAGAATAGATCAGGATATCATCAATGAACACCACAACGCATTTGTCAAGGTGTTCTCTCAAAGTACGGTTCATCCGATCCATGAATCTGCTACCGCTTGGAGCATTGGTCAATCCGAATGGCATCACCGTAAACTCGAAATGACCATATCTAGTATCAAGGCGTTTAGGAATGTCGACTTCTCGGACTGGAATCTGATGATAGCCCGAACGAAGGTCAATTTTAGAGAAAGTGGAAGCACCTCGGAGTTGGTCGAAAAGATCATCAATTCTAGGAAGAGGATATTTATTCTTGATAGTAACCCTAAGTTAAGTTCACGATAATCTATGCATAACCGCATAGATCCATCCTTCTTTCTTACAAAGAGAACAGGAGCACCCCAAGGTGAAGAGCTAGGTCGGATAAAACCTTTGGCAATCAAATCATCCAAATGAGTCTTGACTCTTTCATTTCGCAGACAGTGCCGGCCTATAAGGAGCTTTAGCAATAGGGCCGGTACCGAAATAAGATCAATAGTAAATTCAACTTCTCTTCCGGAGGAATTCCGGTAGCTCATCGGGAAAAACATCAAGAAATTCACATACCACCGAACGTTCTCTTTAGAAGGCGAGAGAGAAGAATCAAGGAGTCACCATACACAAGAAGGCTTGATGACCCTTTTTCATCGCATTGACAAACTTCATAGAAGAAATTAATTTAGCACCGGTTTGTCTTTTAACCACTTGATAAGACACACGGTGACCTGAAGGGCTTGTAAGAATTATTTTCTGGTCCCGACATTCAAATCGAGCATGATAAGTATGTAACCAATCCATGCCCAAAATGACATCAAATTCTTCAAGCGGAAATCGGAAAAGATTTGCTGGAAATATAGATCCCGCGATAGAAATAGGAACTCTCGGATAGATTTTAGAACATGAAAAGACATCACCAGAGGGTAAGGATATAGATGTGCTTTCTTCATGTGATGATTCAAGTGATAACTTATCGGAGAGTTTCATTGAAATAAAAGATAAAGAGGCACCCGTATCAAATAGTACAAAACAAGGAACATCGAAAATAGGAAATGTACCAGTAATGATATCAGGGTGTGCCTCAGCTTCTGCTCGGCTCATAACAAAAATCCGGCCTTTCGGCCTCTCTGGGGCAGCAGGAGTAGTAGGAGCCGTCACCTTCTTCTCCGGGCAAACATTAGCCTTGTGGCCCGGTTTGTTGCAAGAAAAGCATATGATAGGATCAACGAAGCATTTACCGAGAATGTCTTTGGTTTCTTCTTTGTTATAGCACACTCGGTCTTTAGCACCTTTATTGTTGTTAAAAGCTGAAGATTGGCCACCCCGGTTAACTTGCATAGTAGGATCAAATCTCCTCTTGTTTGGGTAAGAGGGAGAAGAGGTGAACCTGGGTGAAGGAGTATAGGGCCTAGAAGATGGATATAAAGGCCTCTTGCCAAGACTGGAACTGGTTGCACGACCTTCATTTTCAATGTCTTTCAGTGAATTCTCAGCCCATAAAGCATCATTGTAAATTGAAACAAAGCTAGTGGAGTCCCGACGGACCATGCTTTTGATTTTAGGAGAGAGCTTTTCAAGATAAAAGAAGGCTTTTTCGTTGTCATCCTTCACCAATCTAGTTGCATAATGAGCCAACTCGTTGTATTTATCGAAAGGCCTGAACAGAAGGCTTCCTTGCTTTAATTCCATGAATTCCTTCAACTTCTGCTATTTAAGTTCTTGCGGATAGAATCGGGCCTCCACTAATTCCTTGAAACGTTCCCAGTCAAAAACCCGGTTCGGATGAAACAGAGGGCCCATCATAGACCACCATCGATCTGCTTCTCGTACTAGGAAGTGAGATGCCAGCTTCACCTTATGTTCCTTCTGGACATCATACAACGCAAAGCTTTTCTCTAACTCTCGAAACCACCCCGCAAGAGCAACTGGATCAATTTCTCCACCATAAGTGGGAGTGTTGTTTCGGGTTAATTGATTAGCCACCCAAGTATAGGTGCCTGGAGTACCCTCAAGAGGCGGAGGAGGAGGAGGAGCTTGTTGATTCTGCTGATTTTGTTGGTTTTGGAGGATAAGAGTAAGAGCTTGTAAAATAGCATCATCAACTCTCCTTGGTGGAGCCATCTTGCAAAAGAGAAAATTTAATTAGTACCTAACAATTAGCAAGCACAAACAGGCTACCATATAAAATCCTAAATCTACCCATCCTACCCATCTCTCAAGTTTATTAGTTAAAGGTCAAGTGATTTTAAGTGGGGTGCACAAACGTGCGTCGGGAGCAACAAGCTCTGATACCAACTGTGACACCCTCATTTTTAGCATTAAATAAACACGTAAATTCTACAGAAAAACTGACAGGATATGTTTGTAATTGGTTCAACTAGACAAACCTGTAATTTTTAAAACTTTTCTAAACCATTCACAAACATTCCCAAATGAAGAGTGCCAAAACCTGCAAATACTAACAAACTAATTTACATAACAATACTAAGTCGTGAGAATAAAGTGATACAAACCAAAGTAAAAGAGGGAGACATATGTCCCTCCAAAATATAAACACAACCATATGTTTAAAGGTTTACTACAAAATATAACCAAACTAAGTCCAAGGTTCTTTTGCTCACTAGCTCGTCCGTGTACCCCATCTAATCATCATCAACCTCAAATCGCATTTTATACAAACACGAAAGCCACAATTCAGTGGGAGTAACTTCGAGTCCTCCCAGCCACGAAATGTCATATTTAATGTAACATGTAATGTAACATGTAAACAACATCATAAATCAATTAATTATCGAATATTCTAACATATGAACACTAAACTGACCAAATTAAACTATCATGTGAAACATATAACAAGCAGTAATCCAAACTTTATCAATTGTAACCGGCTTGCATCTCACCTATTACAATTCATAAAATCACCATACAAGAAAGGGCAATATATCAAAGACAGGCATAAGTTCTTAGCACCGTCAATAGTCACTCTGTAACTCGAGTCTATACCACGAGGTAGGGAAGGTAATCGAACCGGTATCTTGGCTCAGAGGTTCTATCACATGGCCAAGACACAACACAACCCTAGTCCTAAATCTAAGCAGACCTAGACATGCGGATACACACCACCGCACCCAAGACCCACAATTTTTCTAAAACAAAGTGAGTACCCTAAGGAGTCAACCAAAGGGTTGGCTAGTACTTAAGCTGACCACTTACCCTCAAAATAAGTAACGAGGTCATGCCCCAACTTGGATATAATCCCACCAAGTCAGGAACACAAAGGCTATTAAGCAGTGAACATATACTCGTCAAAGACTATAAAGGCCTATCTATGACAAACACAACAACCTACAAGAAGTATTCAATACCAATTCCATTTCAAGCAATATTATCAATATTAAAGGTTTCGGGGAATCTAAGGCTGTTTCTACAATATAAGAACCCATTCAAAACAACCAACCACATGTGTGACATAAAAACATAATTAATGGCCTAAAACAAGAATAAGGCCAAATATCCACTTTTCACAAAAACTCATCCAACCGAATTTTTACCCGCAACCCCGTCTGCGCGATGCGGGTTCAATCGCGGTGACCAATCACACAATTGATCGACATCGATTCATCAAAGGGACCAAGGGCTCAATTTTCGGCATAATCATCCAAACATTGCAATTATCGCTATAAAATTCATTTTAAGCCTATTCCTTACAATTTCATATCATAACCTATCCTAACATGTGCAACTACCAATATAAACATAATTTTACCATCAACATTATATTTACTACTAACATGATTCATTTCATAAGACTACCCTTATGTTACTTATACTAAATATAACATTAATTCATCCGAAACGACAAACAACGCATGGAAAATCGCGAAAACAAGCAACGGGCCAACCCGGCCCGCCGTGGCTGCGGGGGCCTCGCGGCCTTCTTGGACCGCCACCCCAAACCCTCCATTTCTCCATTTTTGTTCGCTTTAACATCGTCTGAAGCATCAATTAATCATTCCCATTTCATTTCCATACTAATATGTGAACTTAAACATACAAAAGACATGAATTTAACACATATTTTCATGTGAACTAAACTACTCAAATAATATTCACAAAATCATACAAAAAGCAAAGAATGTGACATTAATTCGTCGAGTAACTCGAAATATGTTACCTTTAGCAACAAAATGAGCAATTAACACCTTGAACACCAAACCCTAATATGCCAACTAGCCACTATCTTCAACTATATACGAGTCTCCAAACTCGTCTTCTAAATCTTCACCTAAATAAACAATAAAAACACAATTATAAGCATTAGTAATCAAAACCCTAAAAATGGTGGACAAAATAAATTTAGGGCAAATGAATTTAGAACATACTAGGATGTTGGAAATGAAGAGAGGATTCCAAATATGTAATCCTTATGAAATTTGGAGTAGAAATGAGTGAATTATGATGAAAATTAGCTTAAAAAGGTAAGAAAATGGTGTTTTATGTTTAGAAAGCTTTAGAACATTCAAGGGAGATGAAGTTGGAAAAGAAAAATGCAAAGGGAAGGTGAAGGAAGGGTGTGGCGTGGCTAGGAGAAAGGAGACGGGATTTTTCCCGCGGAATTTCATTAGTCGGTTTTGGCTCGTTTCGCCGATAATTAGAACCTTTTGTCAAATGCAAATTCCGACGATGCCAAAGTTCTTAAACACGAGATTACAAGAAGATTGAGTACTCATATGACCCATTTCCAAAATCGTTTGCCCAATTTTCAAAAGAATTGCCATTTTTCCCGATATGCCCTTATTTCGAAATAAAAGGTTTTTACATGGTTTAAACTATTTTTAAACATTTCGAAACTATCAAAATAAATACTTTACTTCAAAATATAATAGAATTATATTTCATTGAATTATTATTACTTCAAATACATTAATATTAAATTCAACTTGATTAATAAATTACTTTCGCAAATTAATAACGGTCCGAAATTACGGGGTGTTACATAAGCCATAAAAGTTGAGAACATACCAATCCAGCAGCAATGTATTCGGCTACATGGTCCAACAAATGTGGCTATGCCTGAAGTACTTTTTCTGTCAAGTGAACAACCTGCATAATCTGCATCTGAATACCCTATGAGATCGAAATTACACTCAAGAGTATACCACAGATATAACTTAGATGTACCAATTAAATACATCAAGATTCTCTTAACTGCAATCATATGCGATTCTTTAGGGCACGATTGGAATCGAGCACATACGCATACACTAAACATAATATCCGGACGACTTGCAGTTAAATAAAGAAGTGAGCAAATCATACCTCGATAAGTCGTCTCATCGACAGACTTACCGTTTTCATCCAAAGTCAACTTCTTCTCAGTACCCATAGGAGTTGGCTTAGAATTAGAATTTTCCATACCGAATTTTTTGATTAGCTCCTTGATGTATTTTTGTTGGTGTATCATAATTCCTTTTGAAGTTTGTTGAATTTGGAGTCCAAGGAAGAACTTGAGTTCTCCCATCATGCTCATCTCGAATTTTGAGGTCATTAAATTTGAAAAATACTTATATAAACGATCATTAGTTGAACCAAAGATAATATCATAAACGTAAATTTGTACAACTAATAAATCGAAATCCTCAGTTTTCAGAAATAGGGTTTTGTCGACAGATCCTCTTTTGAAACCACTTTCAAGAAGATATTTTGACAATCTATCGTAGCATGACCTCGGAGCTTGTTTTAAACCATATCATGCTTTATCTAATTTAAAAACATGGTTTTGAAACTTGCTATCGAGAAATCCTGGGGGTTGTTCGACAAAAAACTCCTCATTCAAATAACCGTTAAGAAAAGCTGTCTTAACGTCCATTTGATAAAGTTTAATTCCTTTATGAGCAGCAAATGCTATTAATAATCGAATAGCCTCAATTCTGGCTACAGGAGCGAAGGTTTCAATGTAGTCAAATCCTTCTTGTTGATTATACCCTTGTACGACCAATCTTGCTTTATTTCGTACAATGACTCCTGTATTGTCCAGCTTGTTTCTAAAAACCCATCTTATACCGATAAACGTTCAATCTTTAGGTCTTGGAACCAAATGCCAAACTTTGTTCCGTTCCAATTGTTGAAGCTCTTCTTGCATGTCAACGATCCAATCTGGTTCAGCAAGTGCTTCTTTGATATTTGTTGGCTCAATGATTGAAAGAAAGGAGTAGAATGATCAAAAGTTGTTAAGTCTTCTACGAGTTCGAACGCCTTCATTCAAACTTCCTAGGATGGTTTCCATTGGATGGGAATCCTTATATCCCCATTTCTTTGAAACAGGAGGCACATCTTCATCTGAACTAGCTTCGTCATCTTCGAATGATTGAGGTTCAAGCCTTGTTCCCCCTGAATCCAAGCCTGGGGTTATAACAGAATCAGTTATAACATTGGACTTAGTTCGTTGGTTTGGAGTTGAAGTTATAGCTTCATTAGTTATAACTTTATCCTCCAATTTCGTAGATCGAGAAGAGGTTTTAGTATCATCAACTAAACTCTTAGTTCTCTTTCCTTTATCATTCGAAGGGCTTCTTTGTTCATCATTTGTGCCCTCAATTTCTTTATCTTCCTCATTCAATTCTGGAAGTTCATCCCTGGATAGTCGGAAATCAGGTTCGTTCAAATCTTCTTCCTCATCCAGTTCAACTTTGTCAAACATATTATTCTCATCAAAAACAACACGAACACTTTCTTCGATGCATAAGGTTCTCTTATTGAAAACCTTATATGCTTTACTAAGATTAGAATAACCGACAAATACCGCTTCGTCACTTCTGGGATCGAATTTACTTAATCTATTTTTGCCATTATTATGGACAAAACATTTACTCCCGAAGCAACGTAGATGTGATATGTTAGGTTTACGTCCCCTAAGAAGCTCATAAGGAGTCTTCTTGAGAATGGGTCTAATCAAAGCTCGATTATGAACATAGTATGTAGTACTAATAGCTTCAGCCCAGAAATTTCGAGGTAGGCCGCTACATAACAACATCGTGCATTCCATATCCTCCAATGTTCTATTCATATGCTCAACAACACCGTTTTGTTGTGGGGTTCGTGGTGCTGAGAAGTTATGCCCAACACCATTCTCCCTACAATATTCTATAAAGGCATGATTATCAAATTCGGTGCCATGATCCATACGAATGGAAACTAATTTTGATTTATACTTATTTTGGGCAAGCTTCATTAGAAATGCAAATTCTTCGAAAGTCTCATCTTTTGAATTGAGAAAGATTGGCCAAACATATCTGGAATAATCATCAACTAGAACGAAGACATACCTGGATCCACCTCTACTTCTTACCTTCATTGGGCCACAAAGATCCATATGCACGAATTCTAGTGGTTCCTTTGTATCTACCATTCTCTTGGGTTTGAATGATGATCTCACATGTTTGCATCGGGCACATAAATCACATAATGTTTCTTGATCGAATTTGATTGAGGGAAGTCCTTCAACCAAATCCCACTTCTTTATCTTATTCAATGTTGTTGAATTTATGTGAGCAAATCTTTTGTGCCAAAGGCACGGATCATCTGTCGTTACTTTCATGCACGTGAATGAATTAGTAGGAATATTATTTAGATCAATCATATAAACATTCCTTCTACGGCGTCCTTCATGCACAACACTACTTGTTCCTTCAATTATTATTCGACAAGAATCTGAATGAAAGACAACTTTATTTCCTTTGTTGCATAATTGAGAGATACTCAGTAAATTGTGTTTGAGACCACTAATAAGATAAACATCACTGATAGCATGAGAAGAGGATATTCCAACTTTACCAACACCGATGATCTTACCCTTCTTGTTATCGCCAAATGTGACCTTACCTCCTTCGAAAGGTTCAAGTGAAAGAAATAAATTTACATCTCCAGTCATGTGCCTTGAGCATCCACTATTAAGGTACCATAAGTTATTTTCTTTCACCACAACCTGCAAAATAATTAGATACAGTTTTTAGGTACCCAAGCTAAGTTGGGTCCTTTGACGTTAGTCACTCTAAAAACTAGATCTTTTCTAACCCAAACCCTTTTTATAACTTTTCGTTTTGGAGACGAATGGGTTTGTTTAGGAACCGTCTTAGGTTTAGTTGTGGGTTCCTTATATTGTGGTCTTTTAGGTTGTTTTGGAGGAGCTTTGGTTTTGAAGGGCTCTTTAGGTTTAGGTGTTTGTTTTGATTTGGTAGCCTTCTTGAAATCAAAGCTCATATCGTAGAACCAACGATGATCATTGTTGCATTCTTCACTTGTACTTGGTTCTGATGGGGTACAATCATTATCCTCGAAAATAGTGTCAGATGCTTTAACAAAGTTTATTCCTTTTCTTAAATCCTGAGCATATTTGACACAATTTTCTTGGATATGTCCAGTATGACCACAATAATTGCAAATCAAATATTTTGGTAAATTTGTATATTTTCTCCTTCTGAAATCTCGTTCGGAAGGGGTTGATTTGCATTTAGAGTGATCTCTACGACCATAGCACTCATGTCCTAATCCCATTTTCATGTTATTATCTGATTGCTCAGTTAGGAAATTTAGGACACGTGTGCTACCTTCCCATTTCTCGTGAACTTTTCTAGCATACAAGAGTAATTCTTTTAAGGACTTTATTTCTTTGTTGCATTTGGAATGGTCTGACTCTACGACTTTGGGAGGATGAGTCTCTTCATAATTGTCACGAAAGTTCTGGAATCTATCATTAAGAACTCGTACCGTCTCGGTATGCGTTCTTTTAGTATTTGAAAGAACGGTTTTAGATTCCTTTAATTGCTGAGTTAGAGTCTTAATCTCTTTCTTTTGATATGAGATCACGGCTTCCCTAGCCGTAGTCTTGGACTCAAGAAGCTATTTGACTTTCCTTAATTCCAATGTTATAGCTTCACTAGCTATAACTTTGGGTTGAAGATGCTTAATGTTGAGTTTCAGGTCTGAGGTTATAGCTTCATTAGCTATAACTTTAGACTCAAGAGCCTTTTTCTCAGCATTTGTCATATCTGAAGTTGTAGCCATATTAGCTGTAACTTTAGATTTGAGCTTTTTGGCCTTTGCTTTAAGGAGATGATTCTCTTCAGCAATATCGAGAATTTGTTCTTTCAAGTCTTTCAATTCCATCTCTTGTTCGTGACACTTATCAAGAGATTGCTCAAAATATTCAATTAAAGCATTCTTAGGCAATTTCTTAACACTTTTCTTAAGTTCAAGATAACTTACCTCTTCTTCTTTTTCTGAATCGAAATCTCCTAGGAAGCAGCAGTAGGAGTCCATGCTATCTTTATCATTGTCTGAGAAGAGGTCAAGACTGACGTTGCTAAGACATAGGTTAGCAACTTCTTCTTCTGATGCTTCGTCGTCCTCAGGGTCAAGATCTCCCCAGCATTATGCCATCATCACTTGCTTGAATTCCTTCTTGGTCTTCTCACGTTTTGCTTTGTCTTTAATTTTCTCCCATGTGGGACAATCCTTAATCATATGACTGGATTCTCCACACTTGAAGCATCCTCTATTGGCAAACATATTCTTTGACTCAGAAGTTTTCTTATTAGAGGACTTCTTGTTATTGTTGTTGAACGATTTTGCTTGCTTATTTCTGAAGATGCGTTTGTTAAATCTTTTAGCAAACAAAACCGTTTCGTCCTCTATTTCAACATCTTCTTCTTCCTTAGCAGAAGCTTGTAAAGCCATGCTCTTAGTGTTACTGGACTCAGCCTCATCGTCTTCCAAGACGAGTTCATGAGCCATGAGAGCACCAATAAGTTCTGCATAAGGAAGAGAAGTGAGATCTGTGACTTCTTCCATAACCGTGACCTTGGGACGCCATTTCTTGGTTAAACTCCTAAGTACTTTTCTAGCAATATCCTCGGAGTTAAAGGTTTTCCCAATATTCTTAAGCTCATTGACTATAGTGGAAAATCGTGCTGACATGCTATCAAGAGATTCATTCTTTTCTATTCTAAAGAGTTCTTATTTTTGAATCAGCAAGTCAATACGATATTTTTTAACAGCCGACGTTCCTTCATAGGCCAACTCAAGACCATCCCATATTTCCTTGGCCGAAGTGCAAGAAGAAAAACGATCGAATTTTGTTGATGTCATGCCATTTTGTAACAGGCTTATTGCTTTCGAGTTTTTCTCAGCCTTCTTGTAATTAGCCTCAATATAGTCTTCTTCCTTTTTCTCATAGGTAGTGCCTTCCGAAGATGCGACCAAAATTTTATGTGGTCCGTTCTTTATAATCGTCCAGCACTCCCAATCATGTCCTTTTATGTAGTGTGTCATCATGTTTTTCCAAAGTCCATAATTTTTCCCATCAAAGACGGGACACTTAAGATACTTGGAATCCATTTCACACGTGTAAGGCAGCGGAAATAAAATAAAATAAAAAGATAAAAAGATAGACGGATCTAGCCTCTTTGCGGTTAGGCAATCAAGAGCACGAGGCTCTGATACCAATTAAAGAGTCTATCACACCCGAAATACTCGAGAAAGGGGGGAGGGGTGAATTGAGTATTTAAGAATTTATGCCTACTTTTTATTTTATATCAAGGTAATTAATTACTTAAAGTTTATTGATTAAACTTTAACTAATTAACTAAATAATTATGAACGTAATGAAATGAACGAAAAGAAAAACTGCAAGGACACACGATATTTGAAGTGGTTCAGCTTCACACGTTGAAGCCTACGTCCACTATTCTCGATTAATAATTTTAGTACCTCTCTCCGGATTACAAAATTATCAACCCGCTCATATAGCTAACTCTAACTATAACTCAATTTGAATATCACTCGATATTCGGTTTTGACTATCTTAAGTTACTAAGAAAGCACTTGATTGTTCTTCTAAGTGTTCACACAATTGAACGAGTAAGAAACAATATGAAGTACTATTATCTTATGACTTAACCTTAAGAAAAATAAGCAAATTAAAGAGCACGACTTTTCAGAAGATTTTCCAAACGCAAAACAATAAGAATAGCCAATTAAAAATTAAACTCAATTTTGTTTGCAAGGGATTTTTAATATTTCGAAAAGCTTGACTAGAATAAAGAATGATCATATGTATTTATAGTAGAGGAAAGAACTAGGGTTTGCACGAAACCCCAGGATGCCGTGAGATAGGCGGCTTATCTCGCAAGAGATAAATCTCTATCTCTTTCCTAATTCAATCCAAGATATGTTAGTTTAGGTAAATAAGATAAAAGTGAATCTTATTTTTTCTATAACTATATCTTTAAGATTTTCAGATAAGTAAACAAATTAAATCATGTATATATTTAAGATAAGAAAATATCTTATAAAAATATAAGCTAGATTTAATTAGATATGTTACTTGTACTAGAGGACTTGTAAAACCTAAAGGTTCAAAGCCAGCGGCCGAAACCCTAGGCCCGTGTCCATCTAGACGAAAATATCTCTTCTTGGATTAGGGTTAGGTTAAAATAAACTAGCAAACCCTAGGTAGCATGATGACCCATAAGTCGTTTTACTAACCAATAGAGACATGCAAGTTATCCATTATAACAATCCATATATCAACTCCACTATAGATACATATGATTTCGAAATATGTTTAAAGAATTTTATCCTTTGAAAAATGATTTAAAACCATTAAAATCGTGCCATTTAAAATGCTACTCAAAGTTATAGTAGAAACAGCTATAACTTAAAGTTTGGTAAGTAAAGTTATAGGTGAAATAGCTATAACTTTACCTTCCCAATATTCTTTTCTTAATATACCGTCATTAGATAAAGACCTACACTAGCTAATCTTCCTGGAGATCTTCAGTGATAAGATCTTCTCTTTATCTTGACCAAAAGCTCTTCATCTTGACCTTGTTAAAGACTTGATCTAGCCTTTTGCTTGAGTGATCATCACACTTGAAACTTGTTACACTTACTGTGACGCTTTAAGAATCTTCAATGTTATAGCTCAAGCTGCTATAACATTACTTGAATGATGCCTCACAAATCTTCAATGTTATAGCTAAGGATGCTATAACATTACTTGCTAAACTTGTATACCTAAGTCAATCTAACAAAGACTAAATAAACGATTACGAGCAAGAGTATATATAAAACGAAGCACACACTTGTCATTATCAAAACTTAATCATATATCTATATGGTCCAACAAACTCAACTTCTGAAAGAAAATAAGGAAAGCAAGTTAGGTCTGATGACAGACTTAGCCTGAGCGCCTTCTTGTTTAAATTTACAAACCACATTTAGATTGGAATCTTTTCAACTACACTGCCCTCTCTTAGGGTAAAGTTTTTATCCATATAGTATAGGTTCTTGGGTGGGCTAAGAGTACTGCGGTGGAAAGGCAACTTTCTTGACTTGTGTTGTGGTTAAGGTACCTTAACATTATGCCTAACTTATCTCGCTTGCTCTTGTCTTGACGGGTCAAGTATATATCACTTGTGTACATAAAAATCCATTGAAAAAAGCAATATATTTGTCTTATATACATAAGTTGTTTGATACTTGATCCGTCTTAAGCTTAGAACGGATAATGTCGTCTTAAATGATTGGGCTTTATCTAGGGGCGGAACCTGTAATTCAATTTTTCTAGGGCTATATTTTGTCGTTTTAGAACGTTCTAATTTTTTTCATGGATATGGAGTACGGGAGTACAATATAGGCTTGGTAAATCGACACTTTATTGAAACGTTTTTATAGATATTGCATTTAATTTATCAATTTTGTCGTCATTTGACCCAAATATGTAAGTAGTTATACTAATTAATACAAGTTATTACATATCATCGTTACTAAAATATTTACGCTGAATGGAGCTAATTTGTAATTGTTCTAATAATTTTAATGGCAAACTATTGAAATTGTGCTAACAGTTTCAGTCAAATTCAGTTAAATTGATGTACTCCTACTCCACTGCCAAAAAAAATGTACATATTTTTTTAAAAATTATGAGAAAAATTTTGAAAAATATTTACACTATATTTAATTTCTAATGGAGGAAGTAAATACATGTAACATTTTTCATATTATATTTCACTTGTTAGCCATGAAGGTGTAAAATGATTGATAATTGATGAAAAAAAAAAAAAACTTGGTAATTAAATTAAGAAATAAAATGGGGATTATCTATAGTGGCAATTGGCAAGAAATAAATTACTTGGCTATAATATAGTTGTGCGAAATCATTGGAAAAAAATTATCTTAGTAGAGAATAGAACCCGGGTGGGTTGTGTGAAAACTACATACTAGGCCACCAAACCACAAGTCTCTTACTTATTCTCTACTAGTTTATATGGTATATATTCTTTTTCCTCTCAAATAGTACTTAGGCAATAGCCCTAGTAGTCCAACCTTGATTCCGCCCCTAGTTTTATCTATTCGTGTTAATCTTGTCAGTTGTATTTTGACAAGCTTTGTCTATATGATACTATATTTAATTTACTAATAAATGACGACTCTACTTTACTTTAAATTTATTAGTATATCACATGTTTAACACACATAGAACTCAATAGTTATACTCAGTGCCTTACTGCTGTTTTTCTTTAACAATTTTTTTAAAACTTATAGAGGTTAGAATGGATCAAAATTGGATAACAACGTCTAAATTAGGGGACACAAAATATGATGCTGGAGTTATGGAATTCATTAGATTTGCTGTGGAGAATAATAGTGAAGGTCGTGAAAATTTGCCATGTCCTTGTTATGTGTGTCATAACCTTATGTATTACAAAGTTGATTTAATACTCCATCATTTGAGAAAATGGGAATTTGATAGAACATACACTTGTTGGCATCGTCATGGTGAAAAACGTGAACAAACTTCATCGAATACTCAACAAGGCCATTCTTATAATTATGGTAATAGATTAGAAGACATGATGAATCAATTTGAGAAAATAGTTGATAATGATCCTAATATGGTAGAGGAACTATTGAGTGATCTTGAAAAGCCCTTATACACAGGCTGTATCAAGTACAATAAATTGCCAGCTCTACTTAAGCTATACAGTTTGAAAGTGTGTGGGTCATAGTTGGATGGGTCAGAGTTTTACTGTGTTACTTGAGTTGTTGATGGACATTCTCTCACCTGATAATGTTTTGCCTAATAATACATATGAGGCCAAAAAAATATTGTGCACTATGGGGTTGCGTTATGAAAAAATTCATGCTTTCCCAAACGATTGCATATTATATCTAGATGAATTTGAATCATTAAAAAGTTGCCCTGAGTGCAATGTGTCGAGGTACAAGAAAAAGGAAGGAGTTCCAGCTAATGTCCTGTGGTATTTTCCTATAATACCAATGTTTAAACGGATGTAATCAAATCCTGGAGTTGCAGAGAAGTTGTCATGGCATAAATTCGGTCGAAAAAAAGATGACGGGTTACTAAAACATCCAGCTGACTCTCCACAATGGAGATTTATTGATGGAAAATTCCCTGATTTTGGCAAAGAAGAATGAAACATACGCCTTGGATTGTCCACTGATGGTAGGAATCCATTTAGATCCCTTAGTAGCAGCCACGGTACTTGGCCGGTCATGTTGGTAACTTATAACTTGCCTCCTTCCTTGTGCATGAAAAGAAAGTTTATCATGCTATCAATGATTATCTCTGGTCCAAAACAACCAAGAAATGATATTGATGTTTACTTAAAACCACTCATTGATGACTTAAAGTTATTGTGGGAAAAAGGGGTAGAAATGTTTGATGCCAGTCGGAATGAAATGTTCAACTTAAGAGCAATGTTGTTTTGCACCATTCATGATTATCCAGCATATGGTAATCTTTCTGGTTATTCGGTCAAAGGGGAATGCAGTTGTTGTATATGTGAAGATGGCTGGAAAGGGAAGTGGTTAACATCATCGAGAAAAATGGTCTACTATGATCATCGTTCGTTTCTTCCTGATGATCATGAGTATCGTAGGCTAAAAAAAAAAGCTTTTAATGGACAAACAAAATTTTAAAACTCGGCCAAAAGTCTTTTCTAGCGAAGAAGTGTTTGAAAAGGTAAAAGACATTCAAATTACATTTGGGAAGTCGCAAGTTAATAAACGTAGAGTTCCTAAAAAAGGGTACAAGAAGTGTTCATGTTTTTGGCGCCTTCCTTACTGAAGATTTCTATTTGTGAGACATTCTCTAGATGTGATGCACATTGAGAAAAATGTTTTTGATAGTTTAATTGGGACGCTACTGAATATCCCTGGGAAGACAAAAGATGGTCCTAACGCTCGACATGATCTGAAGAAAATGAATATTAGAAAGGAACTTCATGTTGTTGAAAGTACTGGAAAAAGGATGTATTTGCCCCCTGCAACCTATACACTATCTAAAAAGGACAAAGTTGAGCTTTGCACTTCATTAGCCGAAGTAAAAGTGCCTTATGGTTATTCTTCGAACATTTCTTCCCTTATTTCAATGGAAAATTTGAAATTTATGGGACTGAAGTCTCATGACTGCCATGTTTTGATGGAGGATCTTCTGCCTATAGCTATTCGTTCAGTATTGCCTAAAAATGTACGATATGCCATTACTAGGTTGTGTTTCTTCTTCAAGGCAATATACAGTAAAGTCATTAACCCTAGAGAGTTGGATTCTTTGGAGACTGAAATTACTGTTGTTTTGTGTCAGTTAGAGATGTATTTCCCCCCTGCTTTTTTTTGATATCTCAATGCATTTGCCTATTCACTTGGTAAGAGAGATCAGGTTTTGTGATCCTGTGCACTTGAGAACTCAATGGGCTTTTGAAAGGCAAATAAACACGTACAAGGGGTATGTCAAGAATGCTTACCGGCCCGAAGCTTGTATTGCCGAGAGGATGCTTTATGAGTTAGCTGTGGAATATAGAACTGAGCATCTGGGAAATATGAAGACAATAAGGCTTCCTAGAGCTCGACATGATGACCAAATCGATGGTAAGGGAACCATAGGCTGTAGAGAAGTTGACATGTCTTTTGACAATTGGCACAACGCTCACACATATGTTCTGTTCAATGAAGATGAAGTTCAACCTTATGTCAATCGCCACATATCTTTCTTGGAAGCTCAAAATCGGAAGGCTAATCTGAAATCATTAGCTACTGAACATAGCAAATCATTTCGCATTTGGTCCAAAGATGAAGTAATGAAGGAGCTCCAAGTATCATCACAACCCATTTCTGACCGTCTTAAGAGTTTAACCTATGGCCCAAATTTTTCTGCCTCACATTACTCGGGATATGTCATTAATTGCAGCACATTCTACACAAGGGATCAAGATAGTAAAAGTACTATGCAAAATAGCGGGTATCTCTTGAAGCTGAAGCAATGCATTTTTCTAGTGCTAAGGTCAATTGTCCTGTGTACAGTAAAATGCAATACTATGGGGTGATTGAAGAAATTTGTGAGTTGCATTATTTGGGGTTTTCAATACCTGTTTTTGGTTGCAAATGGGCTGACAACAACAACAATGTTATTTGTGATAGTTTAGGGCATATTTCAATGAATTTAAACAAAATTTGGTCATAAGGAAGATTCTTATAGTTTGGCTACTCAAGCTAAGCAGGTCTTTTATATGACTGACCCACTTGATAAAAGAAGGTCAGTTGTTATAACTTCTAAACCTTGAAATGCCATCAATGACCATGATGACAATATTATGTATGAGGAAAAATAAACACCATGTGAAATGAAAAATATAAATGATATTCTTGAAGATACATCAACATATGTACGTAGTGACCACGAAGAATGGATTTGTTTTGATGAAGGAAATAGTAATGCAAAATGTTCCAAAAAGCGTCGCCGTGCAGGTCTTTATTACTTAGTTTAGTCTTTATTACTTACTTTAGTTACTACTGTATAATTTATCAATGGATACTTATGTGTATATATATGTTTATCTTTGTACAATGAATATTTTGATATATAGTAAATATTCTTTGTTTTCAGATTGATGGCGAAGAAGAGAAAGCAAAGGAGGATTTCTAATAATGATGTAGTGAACTCTGGATCTGATGACACACTAGATGAATGTGAGAATCGTAGAAGTCTTACAGTACTTAAAATAGTTGGAAAAGCAATTGAGAACAAGACTAAAATACCTTTACAATGGAGTCGCAATAAACTACCTACAGGGGATAACAGGGAAACGTTCGCTGGTGTGGTTGTTCGTGAACGTGTGAGTATCAATTATCGTGAATGGGACGATGTGCCAGAAGATAAGATTGATGAAGTTTATCATTTCATCACGGTAAGATTGTATAATTCACTAGATACTTTCAGTTACATTTTGTGTCAGTATTTCTTTTCACATGGATTATAATTTTCTGAAACCTTAAATCCTTGATTGTTGTCTGTTTGCCAAAGTCGTTCAAGGTTTCAGGTTAAAAATTGCTAAGTATAGAGAATTATTCGGAGAAAACGAGATGATAATATATGTAGTACTCCGTGGTAGTTTAGGGTAATTGGCTGAGGGTTCATTCCGTTTAATGCCTTAAGGGTAATTGGCTGAGGGTTTATTCCGATTAAGTAAACATAATAGGTTACCGCAACTTGCAACTTGCAGACTAACCTGATGAGCTCAGATAAGCATGTTAGACACTGAGATCACACTTAAGGTAATAAATTAAATATTTTTGATATATTGTAAACTAACCTGGGTATTTACAGATTAAAAACATTAATGTACAACACCAAAAAAAACTAAGCCAAAATTTTTGAGGAGAAAAGCTTCCTTGATGTTGTAACTGTAACACCCCATATTTTTCTTAATAATTAAATATACTAGGGTTTGTGATTGATTTTGGAAGTATAATGGGTTGATAATGAAACTATCGATTACGACAATTTGTTCATGTAGGATACTGTAATATTGCTTGAATTGAGTTTCTTGTCGTGCTATAACCTTACGAACAAACGACCTTTGTTTCTCCCGCTATACTCGTGCTCTCTTCACTTGCAGGTACAACAGGCCGTCAGGACTTATGATTTGAGCCACTCTATTTTTATCTTGTTTGTCTATTCTTTGTTTGTTAAGTGAGCTACTTGTACCATTACTTATACTTGCACTCAATAATGGTGGTAGTGGATGTAATATGTTGGTATTAACTTGTAAATAGTGTGGTCACATGTTAAGAATGAGGTTCCTGACTTGTGTTGTGTCTTCTTGTGTAATTGTTCATTTGCTTTATAATAATTACAAACCCACTTAGTATGGATTATTGCTAAATGAATTGACGATTCAAACTTGTAAATGCTGTGGTGACTTGTGAATGATGGACTTACGGGTGAATTTATTCACCTCTTTTCTTATATGGTTATAAGTAATTTTAGTTGGTCTATTTCAGTTGGTCTATTACAAACCCACTAGCATTTTCTTGAGTTATGCAGAAGGGATTCGAAGTGCCAGGCGAACGTAGAGATTTTGTGTTAAGGAAAGTTGGTGTGCAATGGAGAAGTTTCAAAGCTCGATTAAGAAGAGACTGGATGTATGATTCCAAGGGAGAGAACAAAAATCAAATAATAAGGAAGCCACCTTCAATATATTCTTGGATAGATCAAGATCACTGGGATAAATTCATTGAAGCATCCACTGATCCTAAGTTTAAGGCAATCACTCGATAATCTATATTACGAATGCATATTTATTTTAAGAATATCACTAACATTTATGTACATCCAATGGAAAGTAACTAAGTGAGTTGAATCGAGAAAGAGCAAAAAGAAGAGTTTCAAGATATCAAGGAGGTCGAAAAGGATACTTATATTATGAAGGAGAGCTTGTAAGTTTATTTAACATAATTGACATTATCGACACAATTATATATAGACATTTATTTTTGTTATAATTATATTATGAATTGTTAGACTAAAGAACTTCGGAGACAAAAAGTCCCATCGAAAGATGTACCTCGACATTTGGTTTGGATAAGAGCTCACTCTAGACAAGAAGGCGATAAGACATAGTTTGACAATCCCGCTGATTTTGAAGTTGCTCAAGAAATAGTAAGAAAAATTTATATAAGTTCAAGTCAAATGATTCATTTTGCTGTCACACAATTACGCTAATAGTTTTACTTGTTGTTCATTGAAATTGTTAGAAAGCATTAGAGGCTCAACAACTTCATGGAGAAATTGATGCCACAGGGCGAAATGATATACTAGGGAGAGCACTAAAAACTCCAGAACATGGTGGTTCTGTTAGGGGTGCCGGATCATCTGTTACAAACAAGCAATACGTTGGGTATAACAAACCAACCATCCAGCAAATTGCAAATTGAACTTAGTATCGTTAAATCACAATTAGCTGATGTGGTAAACAATCATAAATTGTTGTTGTCTTGCTTAACGTCTGGTGAAATTAACACTGAACAATTGAAACAATTAGCTGTTATACCTGGCGTCCAAGTCTCTGGTGATTCTAGTGGTGCTGGAAATAGGTTGAGTAACTATGGGTCTGATGATGGTCATTATCAAGGGCTTCAGGATACCCACTTTCAACTTTGCCAAAAGAGTGACTTGGGTGGTTTTAGTGGTAATGTTCATTCTGAAAAACAACTTCAAAGTTCCCACGACCAACTTCCACCAAAAAATAAAAAAGTTCAAAGGAAAGATGTACAAGAGGAGACATATAAGGTTCAAGAGAAAGAAGTTCAAACTGAGAAATATCGTGTTGGTTGGCCTGAGCATAAGGATGATATGCTGCGAAATGATAAAGTTGTTACGGATTAACCATTTCCGAAGGTAAAGTGGAATGTTAATTACATAGCATTGTGTTCAAATCTCATTTTTTTCCAATCTACTATATGATACTAAAACTAATAGTGTTACTTGGCTCGGGTGTTGATAGTCTGTGTTCTTTGGCAATTGAGAGTGGAACATGTGTCCATATAGTTGCCGTTGGTGATGTGTATGTTCCAAATGAAGGAGAAGTGGTCAAGCATCATTGCAAACCAGTACCAAGTGGTTTTTATAGAGTATGTATTAGAGAAGAAATTAACCCAAATGCTCTCTTGCCATGTCCTGAAGGGGAAATAAAATTTATTTGCCAAAGGAAAGGTTATTTTCTTATCTGGCCAGTGCACTTGATTTTCCCGATACAAAAGGTAACGTAACTATAAATCGTCTCTTCTCCAGCTTTTGTATAGAACTAATTGCTTTTGTATAGAACTAGTTAACCACTGGGAATGCTCTGTTCCACTTTCTCTGCTTGTTTTACACCTAGTCCTAGTCCCCCTTCTGTTATGAGACAAGCTTGTCTTTTGTTAATGTTCTATATGCTTATTTTAGTGCAACCATTCTTATATTCTAAATAAATGTCGTGGGAAAACAATGCCATATTTCGAAATTATGATTGGATGCTGCTTGTAAACTCGTCTTCCTTAAGAAAGAGACCTAAACCATTATATGAGATGTTCGAGACTTGGCTTTCTTAGCGCTGCTGTCATTAGCTGCACGTGTGTATTTGCAAGTGCTTAGAAACAGTTTGAGCGGTAATTATTAAGAGTTGGTTGTTAGTGTTGTGACCTAACGATCCTAGATGGTTGTTGTTGTAGATTTGCAGATTTTCGCCTAATATAGTTATGTTTGGATGGATAATAATGTAGCTTATAATTCTTTGGAGAGGCTCAATGTCTATTGTAACCATTCTTATATTCTAAATAAATAATTTTGTATATATGTTATATGCAAGGAGAATGAGCAAGTCTGGATGGAATTCAATTCAACACATTCACGCTGTCCATCTTCACAAACATCATCCACTCGAAAGTACCCAATCACTCATGCTGATAAGTTAAAGGTGACCACTCGTTTACTTCAAGTTTTCAAGGATGTAGCTATTGGCATGAAAAAGAACGAAAAAAACAAATCTTTCACAATTCCGTCTAGAGTTTTTCAAATCGAGCAATGTCTTAGTCTGGACTATGAAGACATGCTTGATTGGTGTTTTCAAAGGAAGATTGGATCATCTCATATATCTATTTTAATGATGTAAGTGTATGTATGTTGTATTTCGATATTTACACTTAAATGTATAAATTATTATTTTTTGGACGGGTTAAATATTTTTCAATGTTCAAGGTATCTGAGTGAGATGGTTCACACCGAAGGAATCTCGGGGCTATATGGATTTTGTGACTCGAACTATCTATCCTCGCTAACTCCGATGGAGAATGAAGATGATCGATCAGATTATCTATCTGGGGTCTTTGCGTGCAATAATGGCAAAAACAAAAACCAACTCTTTTTTGCGCCTTATCATGAAAGGTAACTAATTTGCTTTAGTATTTGTAATAATTATATATTCTATTGCTATTTTCTTGACATGTTAAATTTATATGTGAGATGAGATGGGCATGCTAATAACTAGCCCGATTTCTTTTCTCCTTTTGTTTTATATCAATTATTTTTGTTTTTATGTGTAGTCTACATTGGATGTTGGCTGTTATTTGTCCAAGGGTTGGATTGGTGCATTCGCTAGATCTAGCAGTAGTAGAAAATAAACCTCGTGAATTTGCTCAAAACATAATCAACAAGTATGTTAGATGTTTGACTTATATCTCAATATTACCCCAAACCCCCTAAATTGCTGTATTATTTATAGTTGAGTTTAAGTATAATTATTATTTTTTGGCTTAACATTTGAAAATCAAGGGGGATCATTAAGTTTAGCATGGAACACATAAGGGATATCATAAAAATGAAGAAGAATCCCTACATTAAGTGGAAAAAAAATTGAGGTATTGTATTTCACATGCATTTTTATAGTACTTGGATTACCACAATTTATATTAGCGATGAATGACAAATTTTTTTCTTGTGAAATAGTGCCCTCGTCAACCACTAGATACAAATAATTGCGGATATTATGTGTGTCGCTAAATGATTGAGATAATAGAATCCAGGCAGCTATTTGTTCCTGACAAGGTATTGTACACGCTCCTTGCTTTGCATACAAGTGTGAGTATACCCCTTTTTTTAGTTTTCTCACAATACTTTTGTTTTGAATTATTGTAGTATTTTGATAAAGACCCTTCCACTTATTCTCAACAAATGATTGACGAGCTTAGGGAGATGTGGATTTTATATGTTATTGAAAATCATCAGCCGGGTAGCGACGACGACGATGATGATATTTTTGAGTTGTAGCTTGATAGTATTTTTTTTTGGGTTCTATACTATCATAGAACTTTTTTTCTCAGTAGGAAACTTCGAGTTTATTTTTCGTACTAAGTATGTTGAGATGCTTTATTGGCCGATGATACACTTTTTTGGTGATCAAGAATATAAAATATAGCCGCTTTGGCAAATTGCTTGGATTGGTGACAATGTTGTGAGCATGCATTAGCTCAAATTTGCCTCAATGGAATTTTTTTATGATTTTTGAGTTCAAGGCTCTTGCTGGGTGACTTCTTCACAATTTACATTATCGTACAAGTTTTCGTCTCATCACATGACAACATACATGCATGATTAGATCCTATCATATAATTTACTTTTATTGGGTATATAATATTAAAAATATTTTTTTTTAAAAAGGAAAAAGTTAGACAACAGTGATCTATCTCGACTGTTCTCTATTATATGGAATAGAGAGCTATCATCTTTCATAACCGTTCTCTAAGGTACAGGAAAGATAACGCCTCCCAATTGTAAGTGTTCTCTATAGTACATGAAAACAAAACGCCTAACACAATAAGCGTTCTCTAATGTATAGCATATGAAACGCCCCCTAGCCCGTTCTCTATACAATAGAGAACACTGAGTTAGAGAACGCCTAAGGGGCGTTTTCTAAAGCCTTTTTCAACGTTCTCTAAGCCTTTTTTTTGTAGTAGTGTGTTCTCTAAACATCTAGCTAGTTAACTTATATAAAAGTATAAAACTATATTACTTGTGTCTAGATTACAAATGACTGAGTAATAAAGCTAACTTATATTAAGATACACATGCCATTCCTCTGGTAAAATAAAGCTAACTTAACATGAACACCCCCAACTGAAGCAACCAGGTACAACACTCACTTTTGCGAGCTCCATCCAAACTCCAATGTGTGTTGTATGGCCTTTTTTATTTCCTATAGCATGATTTCAGGTTCTCAAATCTATGTATAAGCAAACCTGCAACCATTCCTCTGATAACGTAGTGTAGCAAAACATGTCATATCACATACCTTCTACAAAGATGCCTCCCCCTAAGCCTCAACGCCATTTTTTAAAGAAACTACAATCATAAATATTGTTATATTGCATTGACCTTAATAGGTGTCAAATTCACATAAATTTACTTGCAGAGAACTAATTAAAATGCCTTGAGCTAACAAATTTTAGTTGCCACAATATAAGCTCAATAGCTGAATGATTACAGGGTTTACATAATTTGATTAGAAATTAGAAGGAAGAGTAATTACCTTTGCTGCTCAAAAATTGTAAGAAATCACAATAATCATCTATGAATGAAAATGAGGGTATGCATTTTAATGTTAATCGTAAGTTTCAGCAAATGGGAAAATTCACTCGAAAGTCTAGTGGTTTTAGGGGACTGGAGTTATGTTGGTTAGCTATAAAAACCTATTTTCATTTGTAAGATGAGTAAACTGGCAAGTAAATAAAATCAATTTTTTCCTTTTCCCTGCCCACGTAATAAAATTAACTAAAAAACTTTGTAAAAACAGAAAGACACATGACCAGGAAGCTCACGTTTCTTTCTCCAAATGCTTACGAATAAACTCCGAGGAATGTGCAGACACCTTTTCAGTTTTGTTGCAGACTATCTGTACAGGAAATTTCCGCTTTACAATGTTTGCCTTGGTTAGAATATCATACAAGTACCTTCACATGACAGAATGATAAAGTCGGTAGTATATAATTGATGGAGGAATAGCAATAAAAGAAATATTAGCAATTACTCTGCAGCTCCACGTCAATTAGGCAAGAATTCCAATGCAACAACAAAAACAAGGCCCGCAGCTTGAGTCAAATATTCATCTAGTTTCGGTTGAAGATGGCCGTCACCAGGAACATCCACCAAGTGCACGGGTTTAACCTTCTGCCAGGATGATAAAGCATACAACAGTCACAACTTTATTTCCTCTTCAATCAAGCCCAAATTAAAGTTTATAATACGGTTTACTAAAGTTGAGCTATCCTGAAATATTGAATGAAACTAGTACAAAGCTACAAAGATTTACCGGATTAAGTTTGTTTGATATGAAATAGAAACGGCCTTTAGATTATTAAAATATCAATTCAAAATTTCAAATAGAATGCGTCAACTATCAATGAATGATCATCCCAAAAAAGCACAAGTGCCATTAATTCAGAAAAAGAGTTTACTATAGTACCTTGGCGGTCTCAGAATGCAGCCCAAAGGTACCCTCATTTGGATCCATTGATGTCACAGTTCCATGATGTGTGGAACCATCACACTGCTGGCATACGTGAGAAAACAAGATTGATCACTTACAACGGACTAGAGAAGTAACACGCAACCCCAATACACGTCACTATAAAAGTCACTCCCAAGAACTTAATAAACATAATAAACAATAAACATACTCTTACTAAGATGTTAACAAGAGTTTAAGAAAATAGTTCAACGAATGTGAGAAAACAAACAAGTTGATGGGACTAACAAGCTCGTATAAGCAATATAGTCTTTAAGAAAATGAGGTTTTACAAACAGTATAGTTTTATAATAAATCAACATAAATGACAATTTTAATAGAAAATCAATTAAATAAGTATAAATGATGAAGATATAATCAGATTAAGCAGCTATATGTGCCATTACATGTTAGATCTTTAGCTTTTAATTGTCCTATAAACCATAAAACATTGAAATAAGGGGAGTGAAAAAAGAATGGGAGACCTGGTGAGTGCTAGAAGAAGGCAAGATAGCAAGAGCATCAACTTTTCGTTCCCTTAAACAAGTAGAAGAAGAAGAAGAACAATCCATGGACAACTGAAAACATGGCCATAGATGTCTTGGTCAGAGAACAATCTAGGCTGCCTGCATAGTTACTATGTTATCAATGCTATGTTCCTCTTTTGACTTCATGAACTCTACTTTAAGATCTATGCGCACTGAAATGGAATAAAAACCCATGAAACACCAAATTTATGAATTTAATTATACACATTTCACCCCTGTTTAACTCCAATTCAGACTCTACTCCAAATTCCCCAATTTTTATCCCAAACCCTAAATTATAAATTATCTAGTTTCAAATAATTCGTAAACACAACCACCACTTCTATCATTGTCATCATCAAATAATAATTATTATATGCTGTATAACAAAGAAACACAAACACTATTTGTATAATTATTCAAAATTAATACCTTTTACTAATAAAATTTGGGCAAATACCTTTCACATGGAGAAAAGAATGGGGACAACGACATATAATACAGTAGTCGTCGAAAGGAAAGATATGTCGGCGGTTGATGGCGGCAGGGTGGTCGAACAGTAGCAGCGTGAGGGTGCGTTTTGAGTAGGTGGAGATAAGAGAGAGAAAATGTAGGCCGAGTTGAGCGTTTATTTAAAAAAGGGTGTGAGTGTATAACATTTATTTTTTAATTAATATCAATTGCATCGCTTTTAGGTACAATTGATGCAAAAACGTAATATTAAATAAGTCGTTTTAGTAACATAACTGATGTATTTGATCAAATACATCAGTTTTTCTGAGAACCGACGCATTATATACATCAGTTTCTTCCAAGAACTGACGCATTAAGCTTTCCTATGAGGCGAAATTGCATTCCCGCCAAAAGTGACTACTTTTTGCGTCGTGTTTTTTAGAACCGATGAATTCAATTGACGCAATAGGGGTTTTTTCTACTAGTGTTTTGAGCTAAATACTGAATAGGTTGTAATATGGGTGATAACCTATTTGGGTGGTGCTTAATAATACTTACATTTCCACCAAAAAAATATTTTTACTTAATTAATTTATGAAAATCCAACATTCTCCCACTTGGCCCATTTAAGCAAGAGAGACTTCATATACGAATCATAGCGGCGAATTCTCTAGGGCGAGAATTAATCTTCCATATATTACGATACACTTAGTCTCTCACCACTCATACTTAACTTAATGAATAAACCATATGTTTACTCTAGGTCAAAACATAATGATATTTCTCAATATAACTTCATAAATATGTGCATAAATCCTAATGAGAAATATCCAAAATAATAAAAGTTTCTACAAAAATTTAATAAATGTACTACATGATGGGACCAAGTCCTATCCTCACTACATGATCCTTTAAATTCTTAATTGGCATGCCTTTAGTCAAGGGATCTGCAATCATCAACTATGTGCTAATGTGTTAAATAATCACTTTTTTTTCCTGAACACGCTCTTTTATGGCTAGATACTTTATGTCGATGTGTTTAGTTTGACTTCCACTATTATTATTCAAAGCCATAACACAGCAGCTGAATTATCACAATACATTTTTATCGGGCGACAAATAGAGTCAACAACTCTGAGCCCAGGAAAAAAACTTTTCAACCAAAGACCATGTGAGCTAGCCTCAAAACAAGATACGAACTCAGCCTCCATATTAGAAGTAGCCGTCAAGGTTGCTTCACACTCCTCCACGGCACAGCTCCATCAGTTAGCATAAACATATATCCTGATGTGGATATACATGAATCTATGCAGCCAGCGTAGTCGGAGTCGGAGTAACCTACTACTTCAAGATTTTTAGTCTGTCTATATATAAGCATGTAATCCTTAGTAACTTGAAGGTATCTCAACACTTTTTTTGTAGCCTTTTAGTGATCAAGACCCTTGTTACTTTGATATCTTCCTAACACTCCAACTGCATATGCAACGTCGGGTCTGGTAAAGACCTGAGCATACATAATGCTACTAACAACTGAAGCATATGGAATATTCTTCATTTGTTCTCTTTCAATGACGTTCCTGAGGCACTGGTCCAAGCAGAACCGATCACCTTTTACAATTGGTACTACACTCGGTGAACAATTTTCATCGTGAATCTTTCAAGTACTTCATTGATATAGGCCTCTTGAGACAATCCCAAAATGCCTCGAGATCTATCTCTATGGATCTTAATGTCAATGACGTAAGATGCCTCACCTATATCCTTTATATCAAAATTACTTGAAAGGAATTGTTGCACCTCACGTAGCAACCCTTTATCATTGGTTGTAAGCAAAATATCACCCACATACAATACTAGAAAACAAACTTTACTCCCACTGACCTTAAGATATATACACTGACCCATGATATTTTCTTCGAAATCGAATGAAGAAATAACTTCATGGAATTTCCTATACCATTGGCGGGAAACCCGTTTTAAACCGTATATGGATTTATTTAACTTACAAACCAAATGCTCACCATATTTAGAGAAGAATCCTTTAGGTTGTTGCATATAAACCTCTTCCTCTAAATCACCATTGAGAAATTTTGTTTTTACATCCATCTGATGTAATTCTTAATCAAAATGAGCTACTAATGCCATGACAATTCGAAGAGAATCTTTCTTTAATACATGAGAAAAAGTCTCCGTGTAGTCAATTCCTTCACTTTTAGTGAAACCTTTAGCAACGAGTCTTGTCTTATGTCTCTCGATGTTGCCAAGTGAATCTCTTTTAGTCTTATAAACCCACTTGCACCAAATAGATTTTACACCATTAGGCAATACAACGAGATCCCAAACCCGATTAGATGTCATATAACTATCTCATCTTTCATAGCATTCATCCATAAGTTTGAATCTGTAGAGCTTATGGTTTGTGAAAACGACATAGGATCATTATTTGCTTCAACATTATAATCCAATTCTTTGTAGATACGTAACATAGTTATCGGGAATAGTTGATCGTCTTTCTCTAGTAGATCTCCTTATAGGACCTTGATCAATATTTTGATCAGTTGGATGATCCTCATTTACTTCATGATCTACTTGATTATTATCAGCATCTTGTGGATTTTATATGATTGGTTCTCTAAAACTAGATTGAACTTTAGGAGTGTGAATGGCAACCAATCTGTCACTTGAATCAGAGGATGGAACTTCATGATATCCCTCTCTAGGACAATGTCCTAAATTAGGTCACTCCCACTGATCAAGTCATTCTCAAGAAATTTAGCATTCCTTGATTCCACAATCCTTGTAATGTGATATGGACAATATAATCTACATCCCTTAGGCTTTTCGGCATGTCCAATAAAATAACCACTGATAGCCGTTGGATAAAGTTAATTGTCTTGTGCATTATACACTCTCACTTCCGACGGGCATCCCCTAATGCGTATATGTCTCAAACTTAGTTTCCATCCTTTAAATAGCTCAAAAGGTGTCTTAGAGACAACCTTGGAAAGAACTCGATTAATATATACGCTGTCGTCTTAAGAGCATCAACCCACAAAAATAAAATAAAATAAAGGAAGTTTAACATTACTTCGCATACATCGCACCATCTCATTAATGTCCTATTTCTTCTTTCTGCTACACCATTCTGGTTTGGAGAACTAGGCATAGTGTATTGGGTAACAATCTCATAATCTTGAAGAAATTTAGCAAATGGACCAGGTGCTTGACTGTTTCAGTGTATCTACTATAGTATTCACCACCCATATCTGATCTCACATCTTGATGCGCTTACTGCATTTATTCTCTAATTCAGCCTTAAACAATTTGAAGGCATCAAAAGCCTTGTCATTAGAACAAAGTAAGTAAAGATACATATAACGTTAGTAATCATAAATAAAAGTGATAAAATATTTTGGATCATTAGCATTCATGTCCGGACAGCAAATATCCGTGAGTATTGTCTCTAATAAGTCATAACTCCTTTTAGCACCTTTCTTAGATTTGTTAGTTTGCTTTCCCTTAATGCAACTAATACAAGTATCAAAATCGGTAAAGTTTAAAGTACCAAGTACCTATTCTTTACCAATCTCTTAACCCTCTCTATGGAAATGTGTCACAATCTCCGGTGTCATAAGATAGAGGAATTTTCATTCATAATACAACATTTTAAACCAACATTGACATGCATAGAATTATGAGTTATATCATTTTTCAATTCAAGACTATATAAATTATCAGACAAAGTACCATAACCAATAATTTCAGGATTTTAGAGAATACTGAATCCAGTGTCTTAAAAATTAAAGGCAAAACCCAAAGGTACAAGTCTTGATACTGAAATCAAATTTCTCGAGAAATTTGGAACATAAAATGTCTTTTCCAAATGCAAAATAAAACCACTACTTAATACTAAGTTGCATGTCCCAATGGCCTCCACATGTGAACTAATTTGGTTTCCTGAATAGATTGAGAGTTCACTGCCCACTGGTTTCCTTAGGTTTGTCATACCTTGTAAGGTATTCGAAACATGAATTGTAGTTGCAGAATCAATCCACCATGTATTATGATTAAAATTAACCATATTACACTCATAACGAGCAAACGCATGACAATTACCTTTCTTCTTTATCCAAGTCTTAAACTTATTGTAGTCTATCTTCATGTGTCCCTTCTTTTTACAGAAGAAAAATGTAGACTCCTTCTTAATGACTGGCTCAACTGAAATCTTTCCCTTTTCCCTTATCTTTAGTGTGACCCTTTTGCCTCTTTTGAGAAGAAGCAAGAGTAAGGTTCACCTTTTCACCTTCCTCCATCAACTATGTGCCCTTCTCTTGAAAACACATGGCCATAGGTTCATTAGTTGACCATTTATCCTTATGTGTGTTGTAAGAGATCTTAAAAGGAGCATATTTTGGAGGAAGAGCGCATAAAATGAAGAGCACAAGGAAAGAGTAAGACATGGTAACTTCCAAAGTCTTTTGTGACACCCCCGGATTTCTACGAAAATAAAATGCAAACTTTGCAGCGGAAAAAGCGATATTTTAAAAACTTTGATATTATAAACCATAGCCATTACTTTGGAAATATTCTAATAAACATTGCACGGGACGTGGCTATTAACGCCATATGCGCACTCATGGCTTGCATCTCACTATAAGAACGGATGGGAGCATCAATCCCGGCGATCATATCGCAACTAGAAGGTTTGCATCTCACCTCTAGTGTCCAGTAGGACCAAGACTCTTACATTCAACCACATAAGACGTAAACTCTCGTGTAGAAAGACATATGCCAATGACCATAATCAAGCAAGACATTTTTCACTCTTAGACTAAATTTTCCCCGGGAACGACTACGATAATAATACGGTCCTAGTCTAAACCTGGCCAGAGTCTCGGAATAAATATTTTTCGATTCATCATACGGCAGAGCAGCCCGTATCCAAGACTCGATGACAAAATGGAAATCGAGTACCTCAATCGCCAGAACAACACGAAAGTGGCGGAAAAGACTAAGATAAAACTCACTTGCGAGAACAGCACAAGGCAAACCTGTACTTGCCAAAACAGCATAAGTAGGGCGTAAATATAAGTCAAGCAAGAAGGCATAGCATTATGGCATTATCACAATAATACGACACATTACAAGTAGTTACTTAGAATAAATCACTCATACTTGAAATATGATGAAAACATGAAAAGGAGCAAGTAATAAACCATAAGTGAAATATACTATACCATTTCATTCTTTTATAACATGAATAAATATTATATATCATATATACATGTTACATAAGCATAGTATAAACACACGATGGCAAATGAGTTAAGTAATGCGAAACACTGGGCAAAATGTAAACAAACCTAAACCAAACCACATTTAATCTTAACAACCAAAACCGATGTTTATCATGTGAATGAGACATAAGCAAGGGGCTCCAATGATAAACAAGTGCCAACATACCATACACAAGCATTAGAACTAAGGTTAATAAGCATACCCATCAAGAAACCAAAAACCCCAATTCAAAACAACAAGTTTAGATCTCGATTACAACAAGGGTCAACTTGAAATGATCATAACTCGAGTTCTATACATGAAAATGAGGTGAAACTAATTGTAGGTGATAGATTATCCTCTTGCTGTTCTAACGCTAGGTCATAAGCCTAAAAGGAACAAGTAATGAAGGAGTTATGGCTATTTTACCAAAAATGGTCAGGCTGAAACCAAAGCCTGCGGCAGTGGCCGAAGCCTGCGGCAATGGGCTGCTTCCCACGACATTATCCCCAAATAAATATTATCTTATCATTACAATCCAATTACATAAGAACATGTAATTAACAAGGAATTTCATATGCATACTTGAGACGAAAATCAATAGTTTACATATCCAAGCAATCAACTTTACCCAATTGTTCTCAACTCAATAGTTTACAAACTAACAATTTCATGACATAATTAAACACAAATTTTAAGCATGAACAAGATGTTTTACTCACTAATTCATCCATGTAGCTAACCTAATTCATCCATGTAAACACTCATGTAACCAAAAGACTAGAAATTTCTCAAACAACTATAAGATGGTTTCACATACAATCTTATTCAACAATAAACATGTAAAACATGTAAAGATTCAAACTTTAACACACATATGAGTATACTACAACACATAAGCACACAAATTTGACATAATGTCGAGTAACCTATCACTGTTACTTTTTAGGTCTTCTATGAACATGATTCCGACTCAATACCACCCCGGAATGCTAAAGCTTCATCCTAGAACAAGTTTAAGGCCAAAAGGGTGAGAAAACTCATCTCACAAAAAGATGTATTTTTCTAAAAAATGCAAAAGGCTAGAACTTTCTTACCTAGAAAGATGGAGGATGGAAAGAGGAAGAATTATTTGGCGCGAAAATGATTCGATTCGGGGGAGAATTGAGCAAGGTATGGTGTTTTGAAGATTTGTAAGAGAAATGTGTAAAAATGGTGATGGTTGTTGAAGAAGAGTATGTTGAAATTTTAGGGAAGAAAGAGTTGTTAGGGTTTACTCCATGTGTTTTATAAAGAGAAATGAATGGTAGGTGAGCCCAATAGACATACTAGGCCCAACATCACTAATTGTGTCGATTTTCGCTAAAAACACGTCCCAAAGCTAACTATATACCGTAGACGGTTATTATTATCATCATAATTATTATTATACATATAAAGTAAAATTGTTATAAAAGTGGGTTTAAAATATAAGTAGAATGATAAAATAGTTAATTAAATTATAAATGCCAAAACGGGAATTTCGCGGGTGTTACAATCATCCCACCTTTTTAAAAGTTTCGTCCTCAAAACTTGAAATTTGAAATCGAAAAGTTATAAAGATAAAGTTGGATTCTTTTGAAATCGACAACCAAAACATTTACAAGAACGAATATCGTAATTCTTCCAAAAACTTTTAAGAAGAGTTTTTCAAAAGTGTATGTCTCCTTCCATGGAACGAAATAGCTCTTGTTGTGTACACAAGAACGCAAAATTTCCAAATCAAAGACAAGATCAAATACTAAATTATTCGCCAATAAGCATAGAACAAGATATTAAACTTCTCCAATAACGAGTCCTAACATCCCATCAACGTTAAAACTAAATTAAAACGATAATCTACTTAAATTTTCTTTTGAAAAAGCTAAATTGAAAGTAAAAGATCCATTTTCAAACTCCAAAAGAAGTCAATTCTTGAAAATGTTACGTTAAACTTTGACATTGAATCAAAAATAAACTAAAATTAGTTAGAAATCAAGCAAAATGAAAAGCAACACGGGCATCATGATCACGGATCACGATAAAGAAGTCTACACATAACATACAAAAAGCAACTAAACCGAACTATTAAGAGTATAGAGCCACGATAAGGTCAACAAGGAGGTTAAAGAACATAGAGTTTTACAAGCCACTAACATCAATCTCAAAGGAGGAGCACGATGAAACGAATAAGAGGAGGGGAAACTAGGAAACACCACACACTCAAATCACAAACAACAACGTCATCCTAAACGATTCCTGAAACATCTCTAGAAAACTAGTCTTATAACCACATTACCTCCAAGGATTTCCTAAATCAACTTACGTCACTTTACTTCTAAGCTATTCCATGAAACAAAGTACTTCACCACACTTGTGATTCAACAACTCCCAATCATTACACATCCACAAACGACTTCCACAAAAACAAGATCAAAACTACTAACAAAGCTATACTTATATCCAACAAACGTCAAAAGACAACATTAATTGATGTATGGTTATCAACATCCTAAAGGTGTTTTCTTCCAAGCTCACATCATAAACTTTACTCCATGTTTACTCCTAAAGTAACAACGCTCAACCTACTAAGCTTTCAAATCCCAAACATAAACAACAAAGCCAAGTTCTACAACCTTAGTAACATATACAACTCAAACCTTACACAAGGATTCCACCAGTCAACCACACTCACTTCATCTCAAGCAACTAAGCATAAGAATCACCAAGGTATGTCTTACCACACTAGTAAAGCTTTCCCAACAACACAACCTCTCAAAACAAGGGCTACGAGTCAACCACAAACAAACTCCACAAAGCCAAATTTTCCAACCAAGGTTAACATCCCACAAAAGAAGGAGAGCTATCAATGAGGCGTCATGGGAGAATAAGCAAGAATGAAAGATAAGCATCAAGAGTTAAAGAATAAGGCAAGGTACACAAAGAATGATAAATATCTCTGAGGAAGTACAAGAATCCTTCAGAAGGTTGAACAAATCTTCAGTCTTCGGCAATAGGCACCAAGACTTGATTGCCACACGGGTAAGCTCATGGTTTTTTGATCCAAGGGCACAAGAACCAATTATTAACAATCAATAAACATGTTAGAACCTACAAAGAACAAGCACACTAAAGACTACTACCTTAGGTCCTTAAATCTACCCATCTCTCATCAATTATTCAAGGTCAAGTTCGAATTTAAGTTTGGGGTATACGAGTGTGCGTCTGGAGCGATATAGCTCTGATACCAACTTTGATTATGGTTCCCGAGATTTGATGATCCACGGGTTTGAAAATTGTCTTGGAGTCGCCACCAAATTTATGGGAACCATTTTCAAAAACGAGATTTGAGTTCGTTGTTGAAACTACGTGATGGGAAGTTCCTTAATAAAACACCCACCCCCGCCCGTTGCAATAACGACCTCTACTTGGGACTATGATGGCTAATTGGCTAAGACTATGATCGTTGTATGAGAATGCAAAACACCATTTTAAACCTAACATGTGATCTTGGTTCTTAATTGTTTAATGCATCTAATCTACTTTGTCCAAGTGATTTAGCATGTGAGGTTTATTTGAACTATGTAACAAGCATTCACAAAAATGGCTTAGATGGAAGTGGGGGAGCCGTGGGGAACTAAGCTATTACAACCCAGACGATTCTCGTCGAATCGATTTACAAACAATTGAATTAAAAATACAACTCGATCTAAATACAATTGCTAAACATGACATACGACACACGACACAAAATAGCCTACTTAGGCGTTGGAATTCGTGCCATATGATGAGGCCACGGCCCACATGGACTTCGTCTTTAGCCTCATCATCGTTTTGGACACTCGCTTCGATTTAATTGATTAAGTACTTCAATTTAACCAACTAAAGAAAAGGTTTTGTAAAACCGTTTTGACTAAAAATAAAGGACTAACTTGACCCATATTTTAAAGTACAAATTACATTACTTGGAATAAATTACAATAATTACAACGATTAAATTACAATAACAATTGAAATAAAATCGCGATAATTAAATAAAACAAAATGAACCAAATTGGCACAAAGACCGAGACAACATACGACCATACACACGGCCAAAACGGGTGGTAAATGTTGTCTATTCTAGTCATCAAGTGTCATGAATTGGATGCTAAGCATGCGCAATTCAACTAGCGAGAAATCGTTATAAGAAGAGATGAATTCATTTAAATTCTTTAAAGAAATTCATTTAAATCGTCCTATGTCGGGTTTTGTATGACCTATGAATGTCTAATTCATTTAACATGTGACGCGTGCATTTTATATGCTTTTATTCCATTTTTTTGCACGCATTTCTATGCATTGTATTTGCTATGTCATTGCTATATTCCCCGTGTTTGCTACTTTGGGTACATGTTATGGATTTGACAGGTTATTCGCCCAAATGTGAAAATATATGCCAAATCCTATCATCAAAGGTGAGATGAGATCCCGTTCCTAGTCTTGATCTAAACGAGCTCGTAAATCATTCTTTTGGAGTTCGTAGCGAAGTAAGGAAACTTATCGAGCAAAAGAAAAGCTTCACATTACTAGTGCCTAATTTGAAGAGACATAACTCAATTTATACAAATGATAATGAAGAGATTCAAATTTAGGATGAAAGCTTATCTTGTTAGCTTTCCAACGCTACCGAAAACGCTCAATTTGCCCAAATAACTTAGAAATGGTGGCCATTTGAAGTTCAGTGCGCGTTGTAGGAAATGCACGATGACAAAAAGTCGATCGACTGGTGTTTTTGGTCGATCGACTTATTTCATCTCGATAGCTCTTTTTAGTCGATCGAGCGTTCTGCTTGGTCGATCGAATGAATGTTATTTTTGCCGAGATTTCCAGCTTATGTTTTCAGCCCAATTAGTCTCTTGTTTAGTTTTATTTTGGACTTAGTATAAAATAATAACTTGAAAACTTTATTAGGTTACATCTTTTTACACTGTTAAAACTCTCTTTACGTTTCTATGCTCTAGATTTTTGGATCTGAAAATTGGTAATTCATTCTTTCATTCGGTAATTTAATTTACTCTTGTTCTTCCTTTATTCCTTCTTCTTGTCCTTTCCTTTCTCTTTTAATCTCGTTTATTTCATGCTTATTATTCTTGTCAATTACTTATCATGTTTGAATCAATTATCATTTTTGTTATTGTTATCATAGATTTAAATATGCATAGCTAAATTCCTTTTGCTAGGATTTAGGGGAGGCATGAGAATAAGACGATCTTAATTAGGTGATTAGGTCTGGCATTAATATAAATCTGTGTTGTTAATTGTAGCATCTAATAACATTTAATTGGTTAAGTCGATGTAATTAATTATTTGACCCGGGAAACTTTGACCTAGATCGAGAGATTGGAAGAAGTTAGATCTGCTACAAACAATAGACCATCCTAATTAGAGCGAAAGCTAAATTAGTACTCTAGGGCGAATAGCGGACCGGAAGGACCTTTTCATTACCCCTCGACCGTATTTATACCAACCATTGACCTTACCTTTGATCGTTTTGACTGTGGTGACCCGATATCCTATCTTCTTTTTTCCTATTATTTGAAATCCTTTTTCTACATTTAATTTCTCTTTGCTTGCTATATTAGTTAATAGACAAACCAATCAACCCCCAAAATTTGTGACTCAAACGGACTTATAATTAGCAAATAGAACACAATTGTCTCCTTGTGGATATGATCCTAACTTCCTCTACTACACTAGTTTAGGCCAGTTGGTTTATCTTTGATAGGTGTGCGATTTATCCTGTCAAATTTTGGCGCCGTTTATAATAACAATTGAAATAAAACCGCAATAATTAAACAAAACAAAACCGAACCAAATTGGCACAAAGGCCGAGACAACACACGGCCATACACACGGCCAAAACAGGTGGTCAATGTTGATTATTCTAGTCATCGAGTTTCATGAATTGGATCTTAAGCATGCGCAATTCAACTAGCGAGAAATCGTCATAAGAAGAGATGAATTCATTTAATTTCTTTAAAGAAATTCAATAATTTAAATCGTCCTATATCGGGTTTTGTATGACCTATGAATGTCTAATTCATTTACCATGCATTCTACATATTAATTTGGCCAAGGTGTGATTTAACAATGATAAACGATACAAATAACATACATGCATCATAAATCAAATAAATCTAACATATGAATTAATCTTTTAACTATTTCATAATTAAAATTAAAACAAAACATTAAACATGTGAGTTAAACTAATTAATTCGTAATTAAAATTAAACATATGTAAATCATGTGAGAACAAATTAAACTAACTAAAATTTCATTTTAATCAATTTAAAACATGTTATCGTCATACAATTAACAAATTGTTTCATTTTATAATTTAAACATGCGATAATTATTCTAACTAACATGTTATCGTCATAAATTGAAAACAAACATGTGATTAGCATACTATTATTCTAAACAACAATTAACCCATCATTAACATAATAATTACAAAACATATTAACTAAACATGAGATGAAAATTAAAGACGATAAAAAACGAGCAAAAAGGCCCTTAGGCCGTGACATACATGAGCAAAAGGAGAAGAAAGACACGGGATTTTGTGCACCCTCAACTTACATGTAAACTTGGATACCACTCGGGATCCCGTTTGCAAGTGTTTCTTAGAAGGCGCTTCTTCAGCGATCCTAAAACAAAAATCAAAACAATTTAACGAAAACAATTTCGAAAAAAAAACAATTTCTCGCGTAAAAAAGCACTTCGTGCAGCGATTTTCAAATGAAGATTGTGACTTCGTTTCTTACTCAAATTTAAATACGAAAGATGTTATGGAATCCTTAGACTCCAAAGATTCAAACTTTAGCAAAAACACATAGGTAAAAAAGGTTTAAAAATGACGAGAATTGGATGTGAACATAGGCTGTCCAAAACGCGGGAGAACACGAATAAGAGAGCAAATTGATGCTCTAATGTTCATCTAATCCTTTGTATGAACTTTGTACTTTGTTTCTGGGTATGAGAGAAATTTTGGGTTGCTTTATTACATGATATTGATGGTGGTTTGCTAGGGTTTCAAACCGGGTATGAGTGTTGTGTGTTTCGTCTCCTTTTTCGGTGTAAATGAGCTTGTTTATATAGGAAAACGAGATGGGGGTGCTAGAGTTCGGTTTGTTAGATGGTATAGAGGCTTAGGAGTTGGTTTATGGAAGGATTTGAGATGTGGTAGGATTTTGAAAAAGATATGGAATATAATCGATTTTGGAAAGTGATAGAATTTGAAAGAAGATTTGAATCGGTTTTGGGAAGTGTTTGAGCTGTTGGGATGAGGAAAAGACTTCTCTTACTTTGGAATAATCATAAAAGGATAGGGGAAGTATTTGGCTTGGTATGGGACTCGAAAAGCGACTGAGAGCTCCCTATTTTGACTCACAAAAACAGGGACTCGGGTTGTGGGTTTGGGCACGGGTTTGGTGCGGGTTTTGATATAGGTTTGGGCTAGGATAGATGCTGGTCTAGTGAGCTAGGTGATGGGTGGATGGCTAGGCTAGTTGGGGTTGGGTTTGGTGGTGTATGGTAGCGGGTTGGGCTCGGGAAAAACAGGGGAAGGGGTGTTGGGGGTCGGGTTTGAGGAAGGAAAAAGGGAGGGGGAATGGTGGGTGTATGGGGAATCGAACTCGGGACCAATGGAGATGGGGGGTGTGCCAAAGCTACCTCAAAACTCGTGTCAAAACCCGTGATACGTGCATTTTATATAGTCCTTTTAGGCCTTTTTATGCACGTATTTCTATGCTATTATCGTAGTTTTATGCTACGAAATGCCCCGAATATGCTACTTTGGTTTGTTTTGTTCTATTTGCAGGAATGGACTAGAGAGTAGTGAAATCAAGCCGTTTATCGTCCGTTTAGGATGCATTTGGAGGAAGAGTGAATTTGGAGCGGAAATATAGCTGTCTTGGGATGCGTGATGCTATTTCGGGAGCTAAATAATCAAGTCAAAGCTGAAACTAACGAACAAGTAGCTGCTGGAGTCATATTTCACTCGATCGAGTACTTTACTAGTCGATCGTGTGGGATTTATCTGTATGCATCCCTTTAATATAAGAATTATAACGAATCATAAAGTGATGAATACTAGTCATAAAACTAAATTGGATAAACAAAAACATAAAGGATTAAGAAATAACCTTCGGTCCTAGCAAAAACGGCCTAAGAACAATATCAAAGTTGATATTCGCCTATGAATTGCACCCAACACGATATGAGAAATGCCCTTTGATTATGCTAGAATCGATCCAAAAATTAACTGATTAATTTTTTAGGTTTTTTTTGTGTTTTTCGTAGAGATGAGAGGCAAGAGTGAGATAGAAAAATTAGGTTAAAAAATTTACTCCTATCTCTCCCTTTAACCGTGTATGAGAGAGAGATTAGGGTAGAATTTTATTACTAATTACTCGGCCCATAATCCGAAATTAGGAGAGTTATTTCTCTTATTTTCGGTTATTCCAAAAATGTATAAAATGTGTAAATTGTCATCTAGTGAGGATCGAACCCATGACCTCTTGGTTTGAGTACCCTCACTATTACCACTATGACACATTCATCTTGTTGATATTAAATATAACCGATTACATTTAATTACGAATTAACATATTAATTCGTCCAAGCTAACATTACATACATTTAATTAAATATAACTTATTATATTCAATTTAGGAATTTACAGTTAATTCGTCTCAACTAATATTATTTAATCTTCATTAAATAATTGTCTTATAAACACATTGACTAACTGTTTAGTCATATAAGGCATGAATGTGATTATATTTCTATAACCACATCTCTCAAACACATCCTATAGGTGTGACCTTTAGGGACCAGTTGATCACCGCCATCTGTATGATAATAACGTCAAACTTTCTAGCAAGCCAACCGTTATTAGGTAATCGTTAATCAACTGATTAAAATACGAAGTATACCCTTGTGAACCTGTAAGATATTTACAAATGTTATCACACTAATTTGTGGAGGACACAAGCTCCAACAAACTCCCACTTGTCCTAACAAGTGTATGTGCGATAACCGATTCTCATATCCTAAAATTTCTCCCATTCAATGTAAAACAATTTGCAAAATCTATATTCACAAAGGTCGTATTTTACAAGTGATCTGTATTAAGAGTGGTTTCCTCGACTAGAGAGTAACTTAACTGATAAACGAATCATCATTCGAGCATGGCCATGCATTTCAGTTACAACTCCTCGAGTGGCCCTGAGAAATAACTATACCTGATAAGGGTTGGATATTTTCCTCAACTCGAATCCTGCAGATGTAAGCACAGTATGAAATGACCTAGAAAAAATCTACTTAGCCTCCAGTTACGGCAGACCGTGAGAAAGAAACCAAAGTCACCTAAAAACTGCCTTAATCTCAAGAGACAGTCGATAGTCAAAAGAATCGAATCTAGGAAGACAATGGATGTCCTATCCACGACCTGACACCGAATATTTTTAAACATTTAGGACTCCATTACGTTGTCACAAAAATTTGTCCTACGAGGTATCGTTATAATCTCGCATTTGTGATCGATCAGTCAACAGTTTGACTTATGGCTCGTTGAACCCACCATCAATCGACTGCACAATATAATAGCAAGAGTTATCAACTCTTGTAGGCAATTACGAACCAAAACAAAATATAATGTAATTCAGTTCACTTTGTGGCGTTCTAAGTTGTCAGTACAATCCACATGAAAAACAAAATATTATTATAAAACGATGAAGTTATAAATAGTATATGAAAAAGATAATGTATCAAATCCATAATCGACTACTACAACTCAGGAACACGTTTAATTCCCATGGAAATAACGTGCTGTGGACAAGGCCCTCGGGAACTGCGTCCGCGGGATCCACACTAGGCATAATCGACTCGAGGTTCTTTCGAATCGAATTAAGACAAATTAGAGTCGCCACCAAGTTTTTTGGGAACTTGGAACCGTTCAAGTCAACTTTACACCTTTCATCGAAAAGCATAAAGCCAATCGACTACGAGTGATTAAAGATAAAGACTTGTACCCTATATCACTCGATTTGAAAGACTCTCGTAATCCAATGGTATTTAGACGAATCCACAAACCATAGATCTTGAGTAAGGGGTGAGGGTACGTGTTGGGAAGCCCATAAGGACACCCAACCCCGCCCGTCAATAACGGCCTCTACTAAGTCAAGTATGGATTTCAAACAAGGTCATAGCTACTACGATATATGAAATGCAAACATCGTTTTAACCCTAACATGTGAAGTTTCTATGTCGATTTAGATGCAACTAAACTAACTTTGTCAAAGTTGTAATTTAGCATGTGGGTTGATTGATCTAAGCAACATATAAACGAAAGCAAACAAGGCTTAGGGGGAATGGGGGAGCCGTTGGGATCTACTTATTACAAACCAGGCATTTCATGCCGACACAACGACAAATTAAAGATACAACTCGATCTAAAATACAATTGCTATACACAAAACCGTACACGACGCAAATACACGGCCATTCGGCCTAGGATACCGTGCACAAGAGGGGTGGCCCACGGCTTACATGACTCACGGCCTTGGGTCACTCCTCGTGATGTGTGCTTTCACTTAATCTCATCGAATTAGACATAGGGCTATGCATCAAAGCATGTATTAGCATAAATCGGGCCAGGTTGCTTTAAACAACATGCGATTTAATACGCTCTTACATGCATTGAGGCACAACCATCTAACCAAACAAGACTAAGGTTTTTGAAAGATGTTTTGACTCGATAAAAGAAAACTAACTTTAAAATTACAACTCGATGAACAAACGGTAAATTACAAGTTATAAAGCAATAAAGAACAAGCGATTCATAAAACGGACGAAACCAGAAGGACCAAAAGACACGGCCAAATCACGGCTAAACCAAACACGGCTACTCTAGGTCCTAGGTCAGGTTCATTAGTTAGATCAATTGATCGCAAAACGGGATAGGAAACAAATTAGAAAACGAATTAGAAACAACGTTGATCGATTGGAAGGATGTCGCGCAAAGGTGTATTCTACACGGCCAAAAGGGTCAAATTAGGTCAAGTTTGCTAATTAAGTTAACTCATCGAGTGTTAATAAGAAGGTGCTAATCACGCACTCTTATACTAGCGAGAAATTAGGTGAAAGAGAGAGATGCGTTCATTAAGTTACAGAATTGTTAGTTGATTTTAAAAGCTATGTCGATGTACCCTAATGTGTCTAATTAGGTTATCAAATTGATCTAATGTCATCTAAATGAGTTATATGTTAACAATCAGAGGTCATACTAACATGTGACGGGTCCTAAGGTGGGTCGAATCACACGAGAGAAGAGGAGATGTCAAAAGCGAAGAACGAAGTTAAAATCGTTTTATTAATGCCCTACCTTGAACACGAGGATATGTAAATGAGACGGGGGTGTACGACCGACTGATGTAGCGGTTTCTTTCCCATCTCAAGTCAACGCAGGTGTTCATGGTGGTACTTTAACTCATACTCGGACTAAACTAGTTTCATAGTTAATTTAAACGATAAATAAAAAGCGATAAACAAACAAAACATACTATAAGAAAAACAAACATAAAAACGAAATAAAAAAAGGAGAAAGAGGAGGATTTGATGCACCCTCAACCTACATGTATCGTTGACACCGTCTTGGGTCGTAATCAATGGTAGATTTTATCTCGAGAGGCCGTCGTCGACGGAGAAACAAAGCAAACACGCGTTTTTATCGAATCTGGACAGCAACTTTCAAACAGCGATTTCTCCCTCGTTTCATGATGAAAATTCGATTTAAAAGATGTTTTGAAAACTAGAAATAGAGGAGAACAGAGATCTTAAAGCAACCCCTGTTCGTTTTGAGTTATTGGGCACGAAAAACGAGCACAAACAAGAATGACAGACAGAACAAATCACAAAACAGAGTGTATAACACTCTGTTTTTCGATGGATTTCGTGTACTCTCAAGGGAAATTTGGCTCGTAAATCATTGTCTAATGTGTAGATGGATGTTATATGGTTAATTAGGAACAAGAAACTCGAGTTTTGATGGAGGTTTGAGGGAGGAACGAATTGTTTTTCGAGGAGGACACACAAACAGTTTCAGTTTGTATGTCGGTTTTGTGGAGGGTTTTTGAGAGGCAATTAGGGTTTGTTTCTGAGGTTTAAAGCTTGTGGGTGATGGTAGGATCTGGGGAGAACTTAGAGGAATGAATGTATGGTGAAGGGGTGGTATTTACAAGGGGTTAAAGTAGGGTAAAAGAGAGGGAGAGGCAGTCGGGCCTGCTCACGCATAGCTGCTGTCCAGCAGCTTTTGGGAGGGTTTGAGAGGGGTTTTCTTGGTGATTAAGCTAGGATAATATGGGTAGGATACTAGGGTATGGGTTAGGGTTAATGGGTACGGGTTTTGGTGGTATTTGGAGCGGGTTTTGGGCTCGGGATTGAGCTGCCAAAACAGGGGGGGCAGTTTGTATGCGCGGGCTGGTTGGGGGGTGTTTGGGGATGGAATTTGGGCCGTGGATAGGGGGTTCGAACAAGGGTGGATGGGTAGAGGCTTAGGTTGGTTAGTGTACTCGAGATTCGTGCCAATTCGTAAAGAAAACGGGCTCAAAAACCGAGCTAAAATCGAGCTCAAAAAACATGTTTAAAAACGAGTTTTCTTCGCTTTTAAAATCGATTTTTCAAATCAATTAACCCATTAAAATAAATGACTTTTCAAATCAAATATACTCATAAAATGATTTTTCAAATCAAATATTTATTTTATTTTCAATAAAATAAACTTGGGAAAATAAATTCAAAATAAAAAAAATTAAATTGAAATCACTTTAAAAAGACTTTAATTTAAATATCATTTAAATTAATAAAATGAACTCACTAAAAAAAACATTAATTTAAATATCATTTAAATTAATAAAATACTTCATCGTCGACGCCCATTCTACATCGTAAAACGAACCCAAATAATGACAATGACAACTAAAGAATACATGTGTCCTATCATCATCGGGTGTTTGTCGGGTTCTCTATAAATTCCAATATCGACGGATACGGGTATCTACAGAGCCCCCACTTTGACTGAGGCTTGGACAAGGCGAAAGTCAAAGTATACCGCAGGTCCCTCTCGATCTGAGGATTCTTCGGGTCGTTTATAGTCCATTAGACTTGCGTATATACGCTCGCCAGCCATAAGAAGAGATCATACCTGAAACTTCGTTGGGGATTGACTCTTGATTCTCTTGTGTCGAATTATCGTTGTTGGTCGTCGACCCATAAATTGCATATATGGTGGATTGAGCCTTATCCTTAGGCGCCTACGTATCCGTTTCTGACGGAATCAAACCCGCGTCGTAGTTCGGCAACTGCTGACACTTGCCCAAAGTTTATCATCTGCTGGCGTTTGTCCGAAATTCATCATCTGTTGACACTTGCCCAAAGTTTATCATCTGCTTTGGCGGCAAAGTGCCAAAATGGGACGGACTTTCCAAGGAGGTTGCCGCCGCTTTCATCATTTGCTTTCAGCTACGGAATTCTTCCATTTCATACTCTTGTATTGAATTGAATTCTTGGTGGATGTCATCCTTTACATCTTGATAATGGTCTCTCGAAGCCAACGGCTTGAGCCCCTGATTTGAATGGCTCTAAAGTCGAAGACTTTAGAGCCCCCAGTTGAAGCATATCCTGCTATATTTGAAACATAGAAAATGTACGAGCGATAATCATCACATAAGCACATTTGGATCATCGATCTTGAAATTGGATTATTTGAAATACTGGGTCATCGACCCGAAAATTGAAGTTGAAAATTTTGAATGATTGAGTCATCGACCCGAAAATTGAATTTGAAAATTTTGAATGATTGGGTCATCGACCCAAAAATTGAATTTGACATCACTTGGAATGTTGGGTCATCAACCCGAAATTTGAGTTTGAAAGACTGGGTCATCGACCCGAAATTTGAACATGTTGAAAATTTTGAATAATTGGGCTATCGACCCAAAAAGATTCTACTACTTGGATCATCTATCCACAATTCGCAAAAAGTTTTTGAAATTTCGAAAGTTTTTGAAATTTTGAAATTTTGAAATTTTTGAAATCGAACCTTGACGGGTGAGCATGAAATACGACTCAGACACTCCGTATGACCCGTAAACAACGTGGGCGTAGCCCGCTACCGTAAAAAAAAAAGGGAAAATAAAACCGTAAGTGTGCACGGGCTTTAATTCGATTATTGACTTATTGGGGGTAGAAATGTAAATTGGCCATTATGGCGACAAAAGACGGCAAATGGGAATCACAAGGTCGTCGAACTTGGGATGGGGATATCGTATGGCATGGGCGTGCTCCTGAGGGCACATGGGAATCAAGATCACTTGGCATTGACAAGGTGGATTAAACTCACAGAGCAACAACGTTGGCTTCGCCCGACACTAAACACAGACTGATCTTATGAGAACACTTAGACATCACACATCACTCTTGTTGGGAACATTCTGTCACTCTTCTCCTCGCCTCCTTTCTTTTCAGCGAGTATTCATCATTTCTTGCCACCGCCTTCTTTCTTTTCAGCGAGCTTTTATTATTTTTTCTTCCACGCCATCTTTCTTTTCAGCGGGTTTTTCATATTTTCTGTTCCCAACACAAACCCACATCTATGTGACTCAGCATCATTGTCTACACCGTTAGATAAAGCTCATTCCGAGACTTGACACTACTCATCTGAACCTATATCCTTATCCTAGCCTACATCGAGTGCTAAGACCGACTCAAACAAAGGTGGCTTCATTTGGACTTGGTTAGGATCCGTAAGAAACCGACAAGATGACAACTTGGTTGATGAGTGGATTGAATCCCTTATTCTAAAGGACTGCCTACGTAGTCGCGTGGAGCGAAATCAAATCCGACGTAGTTCGATCATGGTGCATAAACATGGCATTTTGATTGTGTGTACACACTCGAAGGTTTCACCTAAGGTATCATGTCGTATCCCATTCTAGCCTGTAAAGTACCGTTAAATCCCGTGTTTGGGGTTAGGTGTAAAAGGCTTGGATCTTTTGGGATGTGGAGCTTGGTAATAACAAGTTGGAATGGTTAACCATCATTCTGAAGGTTTGTTTTGTGGTGCTAAGGCCAAGAGCTATGGATGCTGATGTGGTTGGAATGGGTGTCTCGGGTTTGATGAACCACGAGTGCAAATGGGTTGAAAAATGATGTGGGTTCAAATTTCCATGTCTGGACCCTAAAGGCTGGGTGTAACAACACAAGCGAAATGATTCTCAAAATTCCTGAGTATCCCCTTGTAACTATCTCAGGAAGGACTTAGGGGTAAAGAGGTTACTACTTAAGCTTTTGGGCTTCGCCCATTGAACTTCAACTATGGGTGCTTGACTTGACTTCTGGCTTCTGTAACTTCGACATTCAACCAAAAGCGTTCTGCAACAACTTCAACATCTTTTTTCTTTTTTTCTTTTTCTTTCATCTTTTTTCATTTTTCTTTTTTTTTTTTATTTTTTTTTTCATTTTTCCAATTTTTCTCTTTTTTTGATTCTTTTTCATCTTTTTTTTTTTCTTGGAAAATGATCTTCTATTCATTCTCTTAGTCATAAATGGATACACCTTGAAAACTGGGCTTCGCCAACTAATTTGGATAGGAACTAACAATTCTTTGTTAGAACGGGTTGATATCTTCTCTCTTCGAGATGGGATGATTTTGTTGGGGAAAAGGCTTGCCTTCCGTCATCAATATGGAAAACAAGGAGCTAGTCCGGGTTCATCCTAGAATCATCTAAAGGCTTGTCCCAAGCACTGATTCTGATGGAGGTTTTCTACCGCCAGACATGGAATAGGTAAAGGAATCAAACACGGAATCCTATTGTACCTTACATTTTGAAACGGGACATATTTCTACCCCAGGGATGCCTTTGAGTGTGTTGTGCATTTTATCATGTTTCGGAATGATTGAGGATTGGAAACAAGACATATTTGGAAATGAAACTGCAACTTTTTATTGGAATGAGAAAAGCTTAGCAGACTCGAAGAAACGATTCCTAGGACACATCCTAGGTCATCGCGGGACAAACGACTCAACTTCAGGAAAAGAAAGTCCTAGACTCGACTCGACTAAGAAAAGAAAACAGATCCCGACTCATAATTTTTCAAATCTGGTCTTGAGCTTTCCCTTGTTCAGCTGTCAGCTTAGATGCTCGGCTCTGGTCCTTAATCCCTTTGATGGTCTGCCTCCATCCCGAGGTAGTCCTCTGAGGATCTACGCCAGTGATAAAGGTTGGTGAATCGAATTGTCTTTTATTAACTTCGTTAATGAGAGGAGTACATTCTAGAGCAAGACTCCCGACTTGAATTTCATTCTTCGGGTTCGGCAAGAATTCAGAGCAATCCACAAATATTTTCCCGATAAACACTCCTTTGCGGTGACATGGGCGGATAAGATGGGAATAATCGACATTGTCTTCGACAGAAACAAAGTTGGCGTGATCGCCAAATGGATTGGTGATGTTATTGGGTTTAACAGTTGGGATCGAGAGTGTTCCATTCTCGATCATGTCTTGAATTTCGTGCTTCAGTCGATAGCACCTTTCAGTATCATGGCCTTTCCCTTGATGAAAGGCACAGTAGGCATTTGGTTTATACCATTTACCTTGTTGCTCAGCGGGTGGGTCCGGAGTTGGACCAATAGGCTTCAGCTTTCCTTGGGCGATGAGCCTTTGGAGAGCGTATGTATAAGTGCATCCAATATCGGTGAATGCCCTAGGCGTTTGGCGCTGCGACTTCTTCGATTGCCCTTCTAATAGATTGATGCCTTCATCTAAATGGGTTGCTTTGCTTGGGCCTTGCCCTTAGACGATGAGGCCCCTTGGTACCCTTTCGGCTTTTCCGCCTCTGCCCTTATGACATCATCTTCTACCTTTATCCCGATTCTTATCAATTCTTTGAAAGAACCAAAATTCTAGTATTTCCGAGCATTGCGGTAAATAGGTCGTAGATTCTTTACGAACTTATCTACCATTTCAACTTCATCAGGCTTCTTGGCTAATTTCACGCTTTCAAATAACGCCATCTTGCAAGGAATTCAATAAAGCCTTCTTTGTCTTTCTGTGTCATCACCTCCAATGTTCTTATGTTGGTTTGAATCTCAACATTATCAGCATAGTGCTTACAAAACTCCACCGTGATATCTTCGAAAGTAGGGAAGTTCTTAAGGTCCAGATTGTAGAACCACGCCTTCGGGTGTTCATCCAGAGATTGAGCGAAAATTTCGGAGAGCATGTTAGCGGTACTCCCTTCATGCTAAGTACCCCTTATAGGCCTTAACATGGTGGACCGGATCTTCTGTGCCCTTAAACTTTGGGATATCGGTGAGTACCATGTTTGTGGGCAACTTATCCTGAACTGGGGCATAGGCCCTAGCATTTTCGTAGTGGATGTTCTTCCCCTGGGAGAGTTTCAGACGGTCTTCGATGAACTTGAACCGTTTCTCCAGATCGGTCAGAGGTGGGGTAAATGGAGGGGAATCTTCACCCAGCTTATATTCAATTGTATCCATGCGGGTCATCATGAGGTTCACGGCCTCAGTAAGCTTGTTAACAACATCTTCCATTGTTTGACGTCGGGTTTTTGGCGGCCTTTCTACAAGAAAACCCCGTACTGAGTCAATATTCGAATGTAAGAGCCCCTGTACACTTAAGGACACAACCCCAACCTGACTCAAACAAAGACTCGACTTGAGATTGACTAAACAAGGGTTCGACTCACGGTTTGATTTAGACCTTGGTTCATTTTAGACTCGGCAAAACAACATGACTCAAACTGTCATAACTCGATTCTAAACTGGACTTGGTGTGACTAAACCCGTGATTGGGCTAACATAGCCCATGGGTTCATATGAAACGTCCATAATGGCCTAGCTTGGACGTTTCTGTGGACTATCCTAGACCAAATGGTCGACCAACATGACTCAAAGCCCAAGAGGTGAGCTTGGGTGACCCAACAGGGTCATGTTCTAGACTCTTAGAACGAAACACACCCGGCCTAACACGGCCATGACCCGGACACGACTCGACGCATTTCATGCTTGGTTGAGGTTCGAGAGGCATTTTGGATTGACTTTGAAAAACGAATGATCGATTTGAAAAAAGAGATTTGAAATGGGCAGCATGCCGACTATAAAAGCTTGTTTTGGGCCGAAAATTCTAGTCCTATTTGGGCAGCATTCCGCGTTTTTAAAACCATGCTATTTTGAAAGTAAGTTGTTCAAAAGTTCGGTTTTGAAAAGGACATGGGAAATTTCGAAAAAGACTCAGGAAAACAAATTGCACATTGTCATTCTCATGTTATAAGGATGTATGCTCCTAGACATTTCTAAGTCTCGGCAAGTCTTCTACAAGAAGGTCTATGCCCTCCATCCTTTTGCGGTCTTATAGAGCAAGGTGTCTTAAGGTAGAGTACCTAGAAGATCGTCCCCACCATCAAGAACCACGCGAGGTGAAGTGGAAGCGAGCAATGTGCAGCTTCCTAGCATAGTGGGACGTCGCCCCCCACGCATCACGAAGAAACGCTGGGACGGCCCGGGCAAGTCCTTAAGGGTTTATGCATGAATCGTAGCACTATGAGTAATGTTTTACTTTCCAACACTTTCTTTTCCAGTTTCACCTCGGAGGAAAAGACCCTAGAAACACAGTGTAACTAGTCCTCTTTTACCCAGCGGAGTCGCCAAACTGTGGACAAGGCTCGTTGATCTCAAACGTGATCTCAAACGGCAAGTCCCAGTTGGGAGGCTGTATAATCGGCGCGGAGACTAAGGCCTGCTTTAACCTGTTAAAAGCAGAAAGACAAGCATCAGTAAACACAAAAGGGGCATCTTTAAGCAACAAATTTGTGTAAGTGGTTTAGCAATTTTGGAGAAATCCTTGATAAACCTGATAAAAGCCAGCGTGACCAAGGAAGCTCCTCACCCCCTTAACATTAACAGGAGGTGGTAATTGTTGAATCACTTCCACCTTTGCTTTGTCAACTTCTATTCCCCTATCGAAAACTAAGTGCCCTAGGACAACTCCCTCGTTGACCATGAAGTGGCACTTCTCCCGATTCAAAGACAAGATTAACCTCAATACAAATAACAACACTTTCTCAAGGTTAGACAGACAGTTAGAAAAATCACTTCCATATACGCTAAAGTCATCCATAAAAACTTCCATGATAGACTCAATATACTCTGAAAATATCCCCATCATACACCTTTGGAAGGTGGCAGGGGCATTGCACAAACCAAAAGGCATTCTGCGGTACGCAAAAACGCCCTTGGGACAGGTAAATGTAGTCTTGGCTTGATCGTCTGGGTGGATAGGGATCTGAAAGAACCCTGAATACCCATCTAAATAGCAGAAAAATTTATGAGAAGCTAACCTTTCTACCATTTGATCAATAAAAGGAAGGGGAAAGTGGTCTTTCTTAGTGGCGGCATTCAGCTGTCTGTAATCAATGCACATCCGCCAACCAGTCACTACTCGGGTGGGTATTAATTCATTCTTTTCATTCTTAACTACAGTTGTCCCTCCTTTCTTCGGGACTACCCGTGACTTTGGCTTACCCATTTAGAATTACCTACGAATAAATAATACCGCATCCAAAGAACTTCATTACCTCGGCCATCACAACATCCTCGCATCTTCTCGGTTCAGGCCGACGCCGACCCCCTCGCAAGGCTTGTGATCCTCCTCCAGCTCTATCCTATGCATACAAATATCGGGACTAATCCCCGTGACATCGTCCAGTGAATAGCCCATTGCTTTCCTGTTTTTCTTAAGTACAGCTAACAAAGAAGTCAGCTGATCATCACTAAGCTTGGCACTAACGATGACTGGATACTGCTCTGTATCGTCTAGAAAAGCATATTTAAGATGAGATGGGAGAGGCTTACGTTCCGGTACCTTTACCTCAATAGAGCAAAGAGTGCTGATCATTTGTTCCACCTGCTCCCCGTCATGCTCATCTAAATCATCGACAAGCAGATCCAACGCAGCGTCATCGTCCTCTGGACTATCTGCACACTCATCAAAAAGCATGAGAGCTTCCAGTGGGTCCTTCATAAAAGAACCCGACCAGAAGTCATAAATAGACTCATCAATGATATCGACCGAATAGCATGTGTCCTCTATCATTGGGTGGGCTAAAGTACTGGGCAAACTAAATGTGATAGCGTCATCCCCTACTGCAAGAGTCAGACGCCCTTGTCTGACATCAATAACGGCCCCAGCTGTACAAAGAACCGGTCTTCCTAAAATAATTTGGGTCCGGGTGTCCTCAGCTATATCCAAGACAATGAAGTCCACTGGGATGTAAAGCTTGCCTATTTTCACAGGCACATCCTCCAAGACACCTAAAGGTCTCCTAACAGATCTATCAGCCATCTGTAGGGTAATGTTAGTCACTTTGAAGTGACTTATCTTCAATTTCTTACAGACAAGAAGGGGCATGACACTGACACTGGCACCTAAATCGCAAAGGGCATTATCAATAATCATATTACCTATGACACATGTGATAGAAAAGCTGCCCGGGTCTTTCATTTTTGGAGGGGCCTTATTTAACAACAGGTTACTAGACTCTTCCATGAATGAAATCGTCTCAAATTCGCTCAGATTTCTCTTACGCGTCACAATATCCTTCATAAACTTGGCGTAAGTAGGAACCTGAGTAACAAGTTCAGAAAAAGAGACAGTTACCTGAAGGTTCTTCACGATGTCCACGAACTTACCGTACTGTTGCTCGATCTTTGCGTCCTTCAGACGACTTGGGAAGGGTACCCTGGTAGCAATGAGTGGTCCCGCAACCTTTTCCTTACCCTTATCGATGCGTGACGTCTCCACAGCAGGGGAAGATGACACGGTGGCGGTGTTAGATACTGAATTAGGAATTCCGCCACTTAATGCACTGGATCGAGTACTTTTACTGGTCGATCGACCAGTTTCTTATTCAATTTCACTCGATCGTCCTGTCTTGTCACTCGATCGAGTGTCTTCTTCAGCATAGTTACTCGATCGACCGCCATTGTCACTCGATCGAGTGACTTGATGATTAGAACCGCTCGATCGAGTAGATTGGTTGCTAGATCGAGTGGTTACTGCACACGCAGCAAGTATTTCCTGCAAGAACTCGTCCAGATCATCGTCTGAATCATCATTGGCTGCCAATACCTTGTCTTCTTCATGAGGAGGGTCATTTTGGAAGTTTATTGTACTGACTGGATCGCAAATTGGAAGAAACTTGGCTTGATCCGTCGTCTGTGTCAACTGCGCGACCTGCTCCTTTAATTCTGATATAACCGTATCAGATTTCTGTGACATACTGGCGTAATCTTTTGACATACTCATCATAATGGATTTCAACTCGGCGATCTCTTCTCTTGCAGAGGGAGAGGCCGGTCGTGATACTGGCGAAGAAGGGGCAGAGACGCTCTTTATCTCCTCGTAAAGCTGAGAAAAAGGGACCCCTTGCTTGTACTTCTTGTAAGCAAGAGCACGCTCTATACTCGCTACACATTCATAGAGGTCATGTCCCTCCTCGCCACATCTACCACATGGCTCTGTATGCTCTGTAATCGTAGGCATTTCGTCAACCAACTTTTGAAGCAACAGCTAATCTGCAAAATGTCAAAACTTGCAGAAAATAAGATCAGCCTCAAGGAATAAATTCCTTGAGACGAATGGCAAACTTAATTAAAGCAACAAAATTGCGCCACCTCCCCGGCAACGGCGCCAAAATTTGACACGTCCTACGAGGTATCGTTATAATCTCGCATTTGTGATCGATCAGTCAACAGTTTGACTTATGGCTCGTTGAACCCACCATCAATCGACTGCACAATATAATAGCAAGAGTTATCAGCTCTTGTAGGCAATTACGAACCAAAACAAAATATAATGTAATTCAGTTCACTTTGTGGCGTTCTAAGTTGTCGTCAAGATCAAATCCACATGAAAAACAAAATATTATTATAAAACGATGAAGTTATAAATAGTATATGAAAAAGATAATGTATCAAATCCATAATCGACTACTACAACTCAGGAACACGTTTAATTCCCATGGAAATAACGTGCTGTGGACAAGGCCCTCGGGAACTGCGTCCGCGGGATCCACACTAGGCATAATCGACTCGAGGTTCTTTCGAATCGAATTAAGACAAATTAGAGTCGCCACCAAGTTTTTTGGGAACTTGGAACCGTTCAAGTCAACTTTACACCTTTCATCGAAAAGCATAAAGCCAATCGACTACGAGTGATTAAAGATAAAGACTTGTACCCTATATCACTCGATTTGAATGACTCTCGTAATCCAATGGTATTTAGACGAATCCACAAACCATAGATCTTGAGTAAGGGGTGAGGGTACGTGTTGGGAAGCCCATAAGGACACCCAACCCCGCCCGTCAATAACGGCCTCTACTAAGTCAAGTATGGATTTCAAACAAGGTCATAGCTACTACGATATATGAAATGCAAACATCGTTTTAACCCTAACATGTGAAGTTTCTATGTCGATTTAGATGCAACTAAACTAACTTTGTCAAAGTTGTAATTTAGCATGTGGGTTGATTGATCTAAGCAACATATAAACGAAAGCAAACAAGGCTTAGGGGGAATGGGGGAGCCGTTGGGATCTACCTATTACAAACCAGGCATTTCATGCCGACACAACGACAAATTAAAGATACAACTCGATCTAAAATACAATTGCTATACACAAAACCGTACACGACGCAAATACACGGCCATTCGGCCTAGGATACCGTGCACAAGAGGGGTGGCCCACGGCTTACATGACTCACGGCCTTGGGTCACTCCTCGTGATGTGTGCTTTCACTTAATCTCATCGAATTAGACATAGGGCTATGCATCAAAGCATGTATTAGCATAAATCGGGCCAGGTTGCTTTAAACAACATGCGATTTAATACGCTCTTACATGCATTGAGGCACAACCATCTAACCAAACAAGACTAAGGTTTTTGAAAGATGTTTTGACTCGATAAAAGAAAACTAAATTTAAAATTACAACTCGATGAACAAACGGTAAATTACAAGTTATAAAGCAATAAAGAACAAGCGATTCATAAAACGGACGAAACCAGAAGGACCAAAAGACACGGCCAAATCACGGCCAAACCAAACACGGCTACTCTAGGTCCTAGGTCAGGTTCATTAGTTAGATCAATTGATCGCGAAACGGGATAGGAAACAAATTAGAAAACGAATTAGAAACAACGTTGATCGATTGGAAGGATGTCGCGCAAAGGTGTATTCTACACGGCCAAAAGGGGTCAAATTAGGTCAAGTTTGCTAATTAAGTTAACTCATCGAGTGTTAATAAGAAGGTGCTAATCACGCACTCTTATACTAGCGAGAAATTAGGTGAAAGAGAGAGATGCGTTCATTAAGTTACAGAATTGTTAGTTGATTTTAAAAGCTATGTCGATGTACACTAATGTGTCTAATTAGGTTATCAAATTGATCTAATGTCATCTAAATGAGTTATATGTTAATAATCAGAGGTCATACTAACATGTGACGGGTCCTAAGGTGGGTCGAATCACACGAGAGAAGAGGAGATGTCAAAAGCGAAGAACGAAGTTAAAATCGTTTTATTAATGCCCTACCTTGAACACGAGGATATGTAAATGAGACGGGGGTGTACGACCGACTGATGTAGCGGTTTCTTTCCCATCTCAAGTCAACGCGGGTGTTCATGGTGGTACTTTAACTCATACTCGGACTAAACTAGTTTCATAGTTAATTTAAACGATAAATAAAAAGCGATAAACAAACAAAACATACTATAAGAAAAACAAACATAAAAACGAAATAAAAAAAGGAGAAAGAGGAGGATTTGAAGCAACCTCAACCTACATGTATCGTTGACACCGTCTTGGGTCGTAATCGATGGTAGATTTTATCTCGAGAGGCCGTCGTCGACGAAGAAACAAAGCAAACACGCGTTTTTATCGAATCTGGACAGCAACTTTCAAACAGCGATTTCTCCCTCGTTTCACGATGAAAATTAGATTTAAAAGATGTTTTGAAAACTAGAAAGAGAGGAGAACAGAGATCTTAAAGCAACCCCTGTTCGTTTTGAGTTATTGGGCACGAAAAACGAGCACAAACAGAACTGGACAGACAGAAACAAACCGCGAGAGTGTATAACACTCTGTTTTTCGAGGGATTTCGTGTACTCTCAAGGGCAATTTGGCTCGTAAATCTTTGTCTAATGTGTAGATAGATGTTATATGGTTAATTAGGAACAAGAAACTCGAGTTTTGATGGAGGTTTGAGGGAGGAACGAATTGTTTTTCGAGGAGGACACACAAACAGTTTCAGTTTGTATGTCGGTATTGTGGAGGGTTTTTGAGAGGCAATTAGGGTTTGTTTCTGAGGTTTAAAGCTTGTGGGTGATGGTAGGATCTGGGGAGAACTTAGAGGAATAAATGTATGGTGAAGGGGTGGTATTTATAAGGGGTTAAAGTAGGGTAAAAGAGAGGGAGAGGCAGTCGGGCCTGCTCACGCATAGCTGCTGTCCAGCAGCTTTTGGGAGGGTTTGAGAGGGGTTTTCTTGGTGATTAAGCTAGGATAATATGGGTAGGATAGTAGGGTATGGGTTAGGGTTAATGGGTACGGGTTTTGGTGGTATTTGGAGCGGGTTTTGGGCTCGGGATTGAGCTGCCAAAACAGGGGGGCTGTTTGTATGCGCGGGCTGGTTGGGGGGTGTTTGGGGATGGAATTTGGGCCGTGGATAGGGGGTTCGAACAAGGGTGGATGGGTAGAGGCTTAGGTTGGTTAGTGTACTCGAGATTCGTGCCAATTCGTAAAGAAAACGGGCTCAAAAACCGAGCTAAAATCGAGCTCAAAAAACATGTTTAAAAACGAGTTTTCTTCGCTTTTAAAATCGATTTTTCAAATCAATTAACCCATTAAAATAAATGACTTTTCAAATCAAATATACTCATAAAAGATTTTTCAAATCAAATATTTATTTTATTTTCAATAAAATAAACTTGGGAAAATAAATTCAAAATAAAATAAATTAAATTGAAATCACTTTAAAAAGACTTTAATTTAAATATCATTTAAATTAATAAAATGAACTCACTAAAAAAAACATTAATTTAAATATCATTTAAATTAATAAAATACTTCATCGACGACGCCCATTCTACATCGTAAAACGAACCCAAATAATGACAATGACAACTAAAGAATACATGTGTCCTATCATCATCGGGTGTTTGTCGGGTTCTCTATAAATTCCAATATCGACGGATACGGGTATCTACACGTGCCCTTCATACTTATCAAAATTCAACTGTTTAGTGAGAGGGTCCGCGATGTTATCATCCGTCGCAATCTTGTCAATCACTATCTCTTCTTGCTCCACGTAATCACGGATCAGGTGAGCTTTCCGATGTACATGTCTAGATTTGTTGCTAGACTTTGGCTACTTAGCCAGGAAGATGGCACCTCTATTGTCACAATAGATGGTGATCGGGTCATTCGAACTAGGAACTATCGTAAGTCCTTGTAAGAATTGACGTATCCATATCGCTTCCTTAGCTGCTTCCGAAGCGGCATAGTACTCGGATTCAGTAGTAGAATCTGCTACAACACTCTGTTTAGAACTCTTCCAGCTGACCGCAGCACCATTAAGAGTGAAGACGAACCCGGACTGAGATTTTGAATCATCTCGATCCCTTTGGAAGCTAGCATCTGCGTAACCGATTGCGCATAGCTTAGTATCGCCTCCATAAGTCAATACCCTATACTTAGTCCTCCGTAGGTACTTGAGGATATTTTTAACAGCTATCCAGTGTGTTTCACCTGGATTCTTTTGGCACCGACTCGTCATACTCAATGCATATACCACGTCCGGACGTGTGCATATTATGGCATACATGATTGATCCTATTGCAGATGCATAAGGAACACGACTCATGCGCTCAATCCCTTCAGGCGTCGTGGGTGACTGAGACTTGCTCAACTGCATCCAAGACGTCATTGGAAGGTTCCCCTTCTTGGAGTTGGTCATGCTGAACTTCTCAAGAATATTATCTAAATAAGACTCCTGACTAAGTGATAACGTCCATCGTGATCTATCTCGGTAGATAAGGATTCCCAAAATGCATTGTGCCTTACCCAGATCTTTCATCTGGAAATGGTTCTTCAACCATTCTTTAACCGAAGATAGGAGAGGAATGTCATTCCCAATCAGGAGTATGTCATCGACATACAATATCAAGAATACAATCTTGCTCCCACTCGACTTGATGTATAAGCATGGTTCTTCGACCGATCGAGTGAAACCATACTCTTTTATCACCTGGTCGAAACGATGTTTCCAACTCCGAGAAGCTTGCTTAAGTCCATAAATGGAATGCTTAAGCTTGCATACTTTCTTAGGATGTTCAGGATCTATGAAACCTTCGGGTTGCACCATGTACAACTCTTTCTCCAAATAACCGTTTAAGAAGGCGGTTTTCACATCCATTTGCCAAATTTCATAATCATGAAAAGCGGCAATCGCTAAGATTATCCGAATGGATCGTAGCATGACTACAGGTGCAAAACTCTCATCATAATGCAATCCGTGCACTTGAGTGAAACCTTTTGCCACTAGTCGTGCCTTATAGGTGTCTGGTTGCGCGTCTACAGAACGCTTTATTTTGTAAAGCCACTTGCACTGTAGAGGTTTTACCTTATTAAGTAAATCAACTAGATCCCATATGTCATTCTCATACATGGAGTCCATCTTGGATTGCATGGCTTCGAGCCATAGCTTTGAGTCGGAACAGGCCATAGCACCTTTATAGGTAGCGGGCTCATTACTCTCAAGGAGTAAAACGTCATTCTCCTCGACCATACCAATGTATCTGTCCGGAGGATGAGAGACTCTACCCGACCTCCTAGGTTCCTCAGGAATATTAACCATATAATCAGTTGGAGGAACAACTTCCTCCATCTGTTCCTCGGTTGTTGGTTCTGGAATCTTCGACAGCTCGAAGGTTCTATTACTCGTCTTGTTTTCGAGAAATTCTTTCTCTATGAACGTCGCACTAGCCGCAACAAAAACTCGATGTTCGGTAGGCGAATAGAAGTAATGACCAAATGTTCCTTTTGGATAACCTATAAAGTATGTCTTGACCGATCGTGGGCCGAGCTTATCCTCGTGTCTCCACTTGACATAAGCCTCGCAGCCCCAACCCGAATAAAGGACAAGTTAGGGACCGTTCCCTTCCACATTTCATATGGAGTCTTGTCGACAGCTTTAGTCGGACTTCGGTTAAGTATAAGAGCAGCTGAAAAAAGAGCAAAACCCCATAATGAATCAGGCACTACCGTGTGACTCATCATGGATCGAACCATATCAAGTAAGGTTCGATTTCTCCATTCGGACACACCATTTAATTGAGGTGTTCCAAGTGGAGTTAACTGTAGAACGATTCCACAGTCTTTAAGGTGTTGATCAAACTCATTTGAAAGATATTCGCCACCCCGATCTGAACGGAGTGCTTTAACCTTTCTACCCGGTTGGTTCTCAGTACCTGTTCGGTATTCCTTGAATTTCTCAAAAGACTCACTTTTATGCTTCATTAAGTAGACATATCCGTATCTACTTAAATCGTCCGTGAAAGTGATAAAATATCTATAGCCATCTCTAGCGGTAATTGACATAGGTCCACATACGTCAGTATGTATGAGTCCTAATAGGTCACTAGCGCGCATTCCAACACCTTTGAAGGAAATTCGAGTCATCTTGCCAATGAGACATGATTCACACGTGCCATATGTAGAAAAATCGAATGCGGGAATAGTCCCATTATCGACGAGTTTCTTCACGCGTTTCTCATTTACGTGTCCCATTCGACAATGTCATAGATAGGTTTGATCTTTGTCACCAACCTTTAACTTCTTATTATTCATGTGTAATACTTCCGTGGTTTGATCTAAGATGTAAATTCCATTCATGGAAACTGCTTTACCATAAATCATTTCATTGAAAGAGAAAATACAGCTATTATCCTTTATTGAAAATGCAAAACCGTCTTTAGCAAGTACGGAAACAGAAATAATGTTCTTAGACAAACTGTTACATAGTAACAGTTATTTAAAAATACTCAAAACCACTAGGGAGTTGGATTACATATGTTCCCTTCGAGACATCAGCAACTCGTGCTCCATTCCTGACTCGCAGGTCCACATCACCTTTTTCGAGAGGTATGATGTTCTTTAGGCCCTGCAAATGATTACACAAATGAGAACCACAACCATTATCAAGTAACCAAGTTCCGAAACTTGCATGGTTAATCTCAATCATATGAATATAAGATGACATACCAACAGGAACGACGCGGCTTGCTTTGATGTCCTCACGGTAGACGGGACAGTTCCTCCTCCAATGTCCAGTCTTGTGACAATGGTGGCACTCAATGTCACCACCCTTGCTCTTTGCCTTGCCATGTGAGCCACTAGTCTCACCGGGCCCACTCTTACCGTTTCCTGGCTTTTTAAACTTTGGCTTACCTACAGCTAGGTCGCCATGAGCCTTGCCCTTACCTTTACCCTTGTTGGAAATCGTGAGAACATCCTGCTTCATGCTCCCACTCAATTTCATATCCTTCTCGGTCTGTACGAGAAGGGAGTGTAGCTCATGAGGACTCTTTTTCAAGTCATTCATGTAGTAGTTCGCCCTGAAAAGGGCAAAACCATCGTGAAGAGAATGAAGCATTCGGTCTATGACAATGCTCTCACTGATTTTAAAATCAAGTGCCTCCAGCTTCTCGACATTCTCAATCATGTGAAGAATGTGTGGGCTAACCGGTTGGCCCTTCTGGAGTTTCACATCAAAGAAGCGACATGTATGCTCATAAGTAACGATTCACGGTGCTTTTGAAAACTCGTTAGTGAGCGTGGTGAAAATCTTGTTTGCACCTTGGGCAATGAAGCGTCTTTGCAAATTGGTTTCCATTGCAAAGATGAGTACGTTCTTTATCGCACCCGCTTCCATGACGAAGTCACTATAAGCAAGTGTCTCGTTAACTCCTCCATTGGGGCTTGGGTTTACCGGTATTGGCTTAGTTAAGTAGACCTACTTCTATTTGTGATGGTTGAAGTGTGACCACTAACTGCAGGTGGCATAAAGGGGGGAGAATCTGGTTTTTTTGGAAATATGATTGTTTTGATATACAGTTCTTGGCTTATAATGCTCAATATATCCATATGTTTGTACAGTCTCAAACTGATGGTGAGAAGTTTTATTTGACAATGATTTATGCTTCTAATGACTTACATGAAAGAGTGGAGCTGTGGGATTTTCTTAAACAAGTGGCTACTAATTGTACTGACCCTTGGCTCTGGCTTGGTGATTTTAATACTGTTCTTTCTCCTGTTGAAAGACTTGGTGGAAACACTACTGAGATTGAAATGGAACAGTTTCAGGAATGTGTATCTTTATGTTGTATGGATGATATTTCTGCTACAGGGGCACTTTACACCTGGTCTAATAAGCAAGCTGCTTCTAATAGAGTGTATAGCAGATTGGACAGGGCAATGGGGAATCTTGAATGGATGGCTATGTATGGTGATTATATTGCACATTTTCATCCTGAGGGTCTTTTTTATCATTGTCCTTGTACAGTGGTGCATAGGAGAGCTGATTTGGGAGGAAAAAGAAACTTTAAGTATTTTAATATGTGGGGCACAACTGCTGAATTCAAACCTAGTGTGCTTCATGTTTGGAGTAGATCTTTCCCTGGCACTAAAATGTTCGGAGTAATTAAGAAGTTAAAAGCTCTCAAACCAGTTTTGAAGAGGTTGAATATTGCTTGCTTTTTTGATATTGAAAACACTACTACTATTGCTAGTTTGGCTCTGGCTAATATTCAGCAAGCTTTGGTGGACAATCCTGAGGATGTAAATCTAATTCAACAGGAATTTGACTTAGCTAGGGATCTTAAGGAGCTTACTGTGGCAAGGGATAGTTTCTTATCTCAGAAAGCTAAAGTCCAGTGGTCTATTGAGGGTGATTTAAACACTGCTTATTTCCATGATGCCATTAAAAAGAGAACAATGATGAATAAGGTCTTCCAAATTGAGGATAAGGATGGGAGGCTTTGTACTGAGGGAGCTGATATCCAGATGGCCTTCTTGGATTATTACCAGGTTCTGCTGGGTTCTCATACTCATACTCTTTCTATACAGCAGCATGTGGTGACTGGGGGTCCTTGTTGTACTGAGGAACACTGGCTCACTCTAGCCCAGCCAGTTACTATAGAAGAGGTAAAACAATGCATTTTCAGTATTCCTAATGGTAAATCTCCTGGGCCTGATGTCTACTTAAGTCAATTCTATAAGGATGCATGGGATATTATAGGAGATGAGGTTGGAGCTGCTGTTATCAATTTTTTTGAGGCTGGGAGGCTTCTGACTCAGGTAACTCTACTGTGATCACTCTCATCCCTAAAATTGATAGACCTACTAGTGTTAAACACTTCAGACCAATCTCTTACTGTAATGTCCTCTATAAGGCAATTTCTAAGGTTATGTACAATAGACTAGCAAGGATTTTACCTGACTTTATTAGTAGGAATCAAGGAGCTTTTGTTAAGGGGAGGAGTATACTTGAAAACATACTCATTTGTTAAGATCTATTAGAATGTATAATAGAGGTATGGTTTCACCAAGATGTATGTTCAAGCTTGACTTACATAAGGCCTATGATTCAATTGAGTGGCAGTTTGTGGACCAAATGTTAGATGCTCTTAACTTTCCCGAGCATTTTAGGAAGTTGATTATGTTGTGCATTACTACTCCATCTTTCCCGAGCATTTTAGGAAGTTGATTATGTTGTGCATTACTACTCCATCTTATACTCTTAATTTAAATGGTTCACACTTTGGATATTTTCATGGCAAAAGAGGATTGAAGCAGGGAGATCCTATTTCTCCACTCATTTTTTGCATTTGTATGGAGTACTTGACTAGGGTTATGGAGTATGCCACTAGAAGATGGTACTTTAGATATCATCCTCTTTGTAAAAGCCTGAAGTTGACAAATCTTCTTTTTGCTGATGATTTGCTAATGTTCTGTAAGGGTGATATCAGGTCAATTATGCTACTACTGAGGGCCTTATCTACTTTCTCTGCAACTTCTGGCTTGAGGGTCAATTCTGCTAAGTCAGAGGTAGTGTTTAATGGGGTCCCTAATGAAGTGAGAATGGATGTTGTTCAGGTTTCAGGATTCCAACAAGGGGTGTTACCATTCAAATTTTTGGGAGTGCCCATCCAACCAGGCAGATTGTCTAAAGCTGATTGTCATATACTATTGGGTAAGGTGGTTCATAAGATCAGAGGTATTGGTGCAAGGAAATTAAGCTATGCAGGCAGGCTTGTCTTAATCAACTCTGTGTTAAATACTCTCCATAATTGTTGGGCTTCTATATTTCTTATCCCTAAAGGTGTTATTAGTAGAATTGAAGCAATTTGTAGAAACTTCTTTTGGAGTGGGGAGTCTGAATATCACAGGGTACCTCTAATAGCTTGGGAGAAATTTTTTTGTAGGAAGAAGGAAGGTGGACTGAATATAAAAAGTGCAGAGGTGTGGAACAAAGCTACTGTTGGTAAATTAGTTAACTGGATACATACTAAAGCGGACAGGTTGTGGGTTCTATGGATTGATCATGTCTATCTAAAAGGAGCTGACTGGCATAGTTATCAACCTCCTCCTGATGCCAATTGGAACTGGAGGAATATCTGTAAAGTTAAGAATCTTCTGAACTCTGGTTTTGTGGGTGGTTACTGGCAGTCTGATGCTAGGGGCTACTCCATTCAGTCTGGTTACTACTGGTTGCAGGGTCCACACCCCCTAGTCCAGTGGTATAATAGTGTTTGGGCTACTTGGAACATACCTAAGCATTCGTTAGTTGGATGGATGGTAAAGCATAAGGGTTTGCAGCTGAGGGATAAGCTGTTCCAGCTGCAGATTTGTGACAGTAACAGTTGTGTGAATTGTGAGCAAGCTACTGAGACACATGAGCATCTGTTTGGCAGCTATGTGTATAGTTCACATATTATTGATGGAGTTGAACAATGGTGATGCAGGAGGATATCTGGTTCTAATCTGAACTGTACAAAGTTGCAGAAACTTGTGGTTAGGATGACATTAATGACTACTTGGTATTGTATCTGGAAATACAGGAATGAATGCAGACTCTACTTAACACTAGCTACACCAAGAAGAGTGATTAAGGAGATCCAATCTATAGTCAAGGCACGAATTCTTCAGAAAATTCAGACTGTTATGCCTCAAAGGGATAAGGAGTGGCTACTTAGTTTGGATATTCATGTTTAGTATTCAGCTTTTGTAGCTTCTGTTTGTATTAAATCATATTGTAATATTGTTTTATTTTAATGAAAAGCTCACATTCTACCAAAAAACAAAGTACCTGAGCTTACCGTTAGCAATGGCAGCATTCCGTAGTGCTGCCTCCCAGTTCGCAAAGTTGGACCCGTCGTTTTTCAGACGTGTGAACTGATTCATTTGGTCCATGAATATTTTCAGCCAGGACTCGCGTCCAAGTGTGGCACTAGGCATTTGGATTGCGTTATTTCCAGACATTTTGTTGTAACAGTATTATCAAAATAAACGTGTTCTACACTGCGAGAAGAAGAATAAATAATAAGCATGTGCATCGATTTTAATTTAAGTCTAATGATCTAATGTCATAACGCGAAGACTCAAAACATTTATACAATTGACCTTCCTCAAGAATTATATAAATGATCCCAAGACTCAATTATCTGTAAATTGATAAGCTAACCTTTTAGCTAATTCTACCGTTAGAATTCTTGGTCGATAAATTTCTGTAAATTCTATCTTTAGTCCATCATAATCACGAGAAACTCTTCGGACTATGATGTTGAGGTAAACTAAGTCAACACAACTACTTACCCAACGTAGAAGGGGTCATATTATGCCTACCGATGAAGAAGGGATTCGTAGTTGTTTGCCCTCATAAAGACTAATCTCAATTTCCGTCTTAGAGGAAAATCCCATCAACTTTATTTTAATTCATTTTAAGTGAACTAATATCTAGCATGCGTGAATGATTAAACTAAGATGATGGCTTAATAAACATGTGACATCTCTATGTCTATGAAAACTAACATACAACCTATATGTGTCAATTTTCATGCATTTTAGTAGGTGGTTTGGTTTTAGGTGGAATATGATGCATAAACTATCATGTGAATGAAAAGCAATAGGAATGAAAAACGTAAAAGCAATAATAAAGTCCTAGTGTGGCCTATCCTATCAAAATGAACATTAAATACGAGTTTGGAATCCATCCTTGGACCCGCGAAGCTTGTCTTGATGTTCCATCTTGATCCATGTAGCGGGATTGAGCTCCAATCTCCATCTTTAGTCTTCTTTTGAAAAATTCAATAAATAAAATTTACATAATAAACCTATTTATTACATTCTAATTTCAAAACCCAAAACTAAAGAAAAATAAAGAAGATTCGAGATCTCATAATTACATAAAAACTATGTTTCTTTCATTACGAAAACATAATTAACTAAGGCCATACTAAGTATTACAAATTACAACCGATTGCAAAAAAAAAATACGTAAATAAATTCATTCAACGATTCATTCAACAAAAATAAAATGCATCAACTAAAAATAAATTAAACATACATGTCACAATTCCTTAATTATGTTGATTAAATTTATCCAAACCACCTATTTAAATCAAATTAAGTGACAATTCCTCAATTAATCACATTAAATTTAATCTTAATTCATATTAAACTTGTAATATGAATTTAATCCATCAATATTTTAAACTGCTTTAAAATAATTTGGTATCTTAAAATTGTGAACCGTTTCACAGAAATTAATCATACAATGTAAAGGTAATGTATAATTAATATTGGCCAAAACAAACAAAAACAAAACCCCTTTTTTTTATATGTCTCGGCTAATCAAGGAAAAACAAAACAAGCCTTTTTTTTTTCGGCAATAACAACAAAAACAAAAAAAAAAACAGCCCGTTTCTTATTTTGTACACGGTTTTATCTGTAAAAACCGAAACAAGACAATATTTTTTTTTTTTTTAAAACTGTCCTCTGTGAACAGTAACGTAACGTGAACAGTAACAGGAAAAAAAAAAATTCTTACTTTTCTCGGATGCTTTTCAAATCGGCATAAACAAAAATAGCCGCAAAAAAACTTTAATCGGTTTTTCCTACAGTTTTTTTTTTTTTTTAAAAAATACTGTTCATCCGTGAACAGTAACGGAAACGAAAAAAAAAATCCACGACTCAAAAAAATCCAGCCGATTATATTTTTTTCTGGCAAACCCTAATTATCGTTTACAAACAATTTTATGAAAATCATCAAAATTAAAATTCGTGGCCTTGGCTCTGATACCACTTGTGGGATTTATCTGTATGCATCCCTTTAATATAAGGATTATAACGGAACATAAAGTGATGAATACTAGTCATAAAATTAAATTGCATAAACAAAAACATAAAGGATTAAGAAATAACCTTCGGTCCTAGCAAAAACGGCCTAAGAACAATACCAAAGTTGATATTCGCCTATCAGTTGCACCCAAGACGATATGAGAAATGCCCTTTGATTATGCTAGAATCGATCCAAAAATTAACTGATTAATTTTTTAGGTTTTTTTGTGTTTTTCGTAGAGATGAGAGGCAAGAGTGAGATAGAAAAATTAGGTTAAAAAATTTACTCCTATCTCTACCTTTAACCGTGTATGAGAGAGAGATTAGGGTAGAATTTTTTTACTAATTACTCGGCCCATAATCCGAAATAAGGAGAGTTATTTCTCTTATTTTCGGTTATTCCAAAAATGTATAAAGTGTGTAAATTGTCATCTAGTGAGGTTCGAACCCATGACCTCTTGGTTTGAGTATCCTCACTATTACCACTATAACACATTCATCTTGTTGATATTAAATATAACCGATTACATTTAATTACGAATTAACATATTAATCCGTCCAAGCTAACATTGTGGGAAATAAATCTGTATACTTCCCTTAAACTAGAAGGATTATAACGATTTAATAAAGATGATCAATGGTCATAAAATAAAATACATAAACAAGAGTAAAGGATTCAGAAATAACCTTTGGTCCTAGCAAATATGGCCTAAGAACAATATCAAAATTGATATTCGCCTATTAGTTGCACCCAAGACGATCTGAGATATGCCCTTTGATTATGCTAGAAATCAATCTAAAATTTTCTGTAAAATTTAATTGTGTTTGTGTTCATGTGATGAAAAAGAGGAGGCAAGGTCAAGAAAAAGCATTAGGTTAGAAATAATTCTCCACCTTTCTTTTTTATATAGACCGAAATCCGAAATTAATTAGGAAAGATTTATATCTCCTAATTTCGGCCAATGTGATCCGAAATAAGGAATTAAATTTCCTTATTTTTGGTCTTTCCAAAAATATATAAAGTGTGTTAAATTGTCATCTAGTGAGGATCGAACCCATGACCTCTTGGCTTGTGTACCCTCACTATTACCACTATGACGCATTCAACTTGTTGATATTAAATACAACTGATTATATTTAATTACGAATTAACAGATTAATTCTTTCAAACTAACCTTATATATATTTAATTAAATATAACTTATTATATTTAATTTACGAATTGACAGTTAATTCGTCTCAACTTAATATTATTTAATTTTCATTAAATAATTATCTCATCAACACATTGACTAACTTTTTAGTCATTTTGGGCATCAATGTAATTATATTTCTATAACCACATTTCTCAAATACGTCCTATAGGTGTGACCTTTAGGGACCAGTTGATCACCGCCATCTGTATGATAATAACGTCAAACTTTCTAGCAAGGCAACCGTTATTAGGTAAACGTTAATCAACTGATTAAATATACGAAGTATACCCTTGTTAACCTGTAAGAGATTTACAAATGTTATCACACTAATTTGTGGAGGACACCAGCTCCAACAAACATTACATACATTTAATTAAATATAACTTATTATATTCAATTTACGAATTTTACAGTTAATTCGTCTCAACTAATATTATTTAATCTTCATTAAATAATTGTCTCATCAACACATTGACTAACTGTTTAGTCATATAAGGCATCAATGTGATTATATTTCTATAACCACATCTCTCAAACACATCCTATAGGTGTGACCTTTAGGGACCATTTGATCACCGCCATCTGTATGATAATAACGTCAAACTTTCTAGCAAGCCAACCGTTATTAGGTAATCGTTAATCAACTGATTAAAATACGAAGTATATCCTTGTGAACCTGTAAGAGATTTACAAATGTTATCACACTAATTTGTAGAGGACACAAGCTCCAACAAATCGAGTGCTTTTGGATGGAATAATAGGTCGATCGAGTACTTTCTTTATACGATCGAATAGTGTTTATTTAGGGTTTACTCGAACAAGTAGATTTTGTAATTTTATACTCGATCGAGTGGCTTGAGCTTAGTTATACTCGATCGAGTGGTTTGAAATCATTCGATCGAGTGGTTTCTCTAATGGGCTCGAGCTTTTTTGTTTTTATTTTGTCATTAGGTTTAATAAAATCGCCTTTCCTATAAATAGGAAGACGATAGAACAGTTTAGGGGCATCGAACGCTGCTTTTCTCCTGTTACTTTATTCTTCTCATTATTTCCGGATCTACTGTAACTATTTCTCTTTCCCTTTTCTCTCATTTTATTTAATGTTTATTTCCCTCCCTTTTATTTCTGTTCTTCCCTTTACCATGTTTAGTGATGCGTGTCTTTTATATGATGTTTTATACCTCATTTTACACGCATTTCAGAGCTCATTTGTGTAGTTTAAGCTACCATTTCCCCTATTTCCATCTACTTTCGTGTTTTAGTACATTATTGCAGAAATGTGAAGAATTCAACGGAAATTGAGCTAAATCCGTCCCCGAGTATCCTGCATTGCATTTTGACGTGGAGTATTCACTTAAGAAACGAGCTTGGTGCGCATTTCAAGGCTCGAAAGACAAATCCACGAGATCATAGAAGTTAAGTACCAGCTAAAGTAGTCGATCGACCAGTACCCTTGGTCGATCGACCAACTCACGGGTTCCAGAGGCTACTGTACACAGCCAGTCAGTCGATCGACCACACCGCTACTTCAGACGAGAATTAAAAGATCGAGGAAAGGCAAGCCCATTATGTTTAGGTTTTGGAAATAAAAGTTACATAAAAGTTACGTTGGTTTGCTATATAACGTAACCTAGAAACATTAGAATGATCATCGAATTATTAACTAGTTTTACATTCAGTTCTTTAGACAATAATTAGGGTTTGGAATATTGGTTTGCATTGGATTTTCGTTCGTACTTTCAATCATTCCGTTACAATTATTCTGCGATTTTGGGTATTCTTCTTATTCCAGTTTATTACTTTATTTGCATTCATAGATATAGAATTGTTAGTTAGTTCCCGAAACCGTAATTATCGCTTTATGCTAGCCTTTTGTTCCGTAGTTCTAATTATGAATTCTTCTGTTTATTTCATCAATCTTATTGTTGTTATCATTCTTAGTATGAGTAGCTAAATTATTCGTGCTAGGATGTAGGGGAATTATAGTGTAGGCGGCGTAGAATGAACACGGCCTGAATCGCGTGTCAGTCGATCGACTGCCATACCTGGTCGATCGACTGACCACGTGTGGTTTTACTTTCGTTTTAATTGTTTTAACTCTTTATTCGACGAATCGAGTGCACACGACTAGTTGAATGTTTAGGATGTGACTGACCCATTAGATCGAGAGATAGGGACAGTTGTTTGACCACCAATTAAAATGACTAAACTATGCTGAGATCGATAGATAGGTAAAGTTTAGATTATTAGTCACTTTTCAGGACGAGAGTCAGTATTAGTGATATTAGGGACTTATAGTGAGATCGAAAGATGCTATCTGTTAAAATTGGACCGAGAGGACCTCTTGTTTTCCCGCTTCATGTGTTTGATTTAGACCGACTTAGTTTGCTGGCGCCAAAACTATAGTGAACCGACCATCCTAGTACCCTTCTTTATTTTTTATTTAATATATCTCTTTAGTTTATATTTTATTGTTATTAGCTATAGACCAAATCGAATCAACCCCCATAATTGTTACCTTAGACTAAATTTAGACAACTTTTAATTACATTCGCTTCCTTGTGGTTCGACCCTGTTACCACTAGCCTAGGTTAGTTTTAATAGGAATTATAAATCTTATTTTTGGTACTCACAACGACGGGTATCAAATTTTGGCGCCGTTGCCGGGGAGGCAATTGTTCTAATTTTTAGTTGTTTTATTTTTAGTCTTTCTTAGTTTAAGGGACATCTGTTCCTTAAACTTTTCTTATATTCTTTTTGTAGTTTCTTCTTATGCGCAGGTCACAGGGTGGTGAACTAGTACCGTTCAATCCTGAGATTGAGAAATCCTTGCGCGAGTTGAGACGATCATCAAGGGTATTGCCGACAGAGGAAGAGCTGAGTACTCTGTCAAGTTACTACGAGAACGCTGTATTCGAGGAAGATCCACCTACATCTTCTCGCTTCTATTTCTTCAAATTGAGACAATCACTTCTCCGAGAAATTCCAGTCATGGTCAAGAAGCAACTATAGCAAGTCATTCTCGAGCCGACAAATTAAAAAATCTTTACAAGGGATTCGAATTACCTGGAGCTGATAGGAAATTCGAACCAAAGCCTTCCTATATCAACCTAGTTGAGAGGAACCAGTTCGGGGGAGCTGCAAATGAAGATGCAGCCAAGCATATGGAGATATTTATCGATTACTGCTGCTCTATACCCCCGGCGACCGGTGTGACCCAGGACCAGATAAAGGAGACTATGCTTATATTCTCACTCCGTGATGCTGCAAGGGAGTGGTTTAGAGATCTGGACCGAGCCGCTCATGGGATCACCGACTGGAATTCCTTAGCCCTGGCATTTTACAAAAAGTACTTCTCTGCCTCGAAGACTAATGCCATTAGAGCTCAGATCACGAACTTTAAACAAGGGCCGGATGAGAACTTTCATGAAGCATGGGTTCGTTTCAAGAAGCTGGTAACGGGCTGTATGACGATCAAAGGGCTATTTTGGATGCTGCAGCCAATGGCTGACTTGCTGAGAATATGGGAGAGACTAAGGGGTGGAAGATCATTGATGACTTAGCCACCCATAAATCTGAGTATGGGAATTCCAGGGGGAATCAAAGGAGGAGTGCTGAATCTCCTTTTGTAGCTGCACTTGAAGCTCTCACTACGAGATTTGACAAGTATGAACTGGGAGGAGCTTCAAAAGGAGGTATTTACCAAGTAAATGCTGTGTCAGACGGTCCTTTCGTCTGCAGAAGGTGTGGAGCTGAGGGACATGTCTCAGAAAATTGTCCTAGTCCCTTCGAGTCTTGTGCTGCCATTCAACATTACAGGCAGACAAACACCTACTATGAGCCTAATGTTCATCCCAACTTGAGGTGGAGTAGCCAGAATGTACTAATTCCAACTCCACCTCCGCAGCAGCAGCAGCAAGCCTATGTGCCCCCTCATCATAAGCAACAACAATATCAAAAACCTCCCTATGTGCCGCAGCAGCAACAATCTCAAAACTCTGAGTTTGTCGAGTTGAAGAATATGTTGCAAAAGGAGTCCCAAGCTAGAGAGGCTGGAATGAAACTTTTAGAAAGCCAAATTGCTCAATTGGCTAGCAAGAGTACCACTCGAGCTCCGGGACACTTACCAACTCAAACTGACCAGAAAGAGACCCTAAATGCCATTACTTTGAGGAGTGGGTCTACCCTGGAGGGGCCTGCTATGGTCAAGGATGCCCCTGCAAAAGATGAGGCGAAACCGAGTCAGAATAAAGATGTAACGAGTAATACAAAGAAAAAGGCGTCTACCAGGTATATCAGTCGATCGACTGATATACCCGGTCGATCGACTGAAGTGCGGGTTACAGGAGCTTCTGGAACTGTAGATCTCAGTCGATCGACTGAGCAAGGTGGTCGATCGACTGAGGCCACTGTTGATATTGAGAAATTTCGTCCTCCAATGCCCAATAATTTGAGAGACCACTTATTTCGGGGTTCGACAGTCCCGAAAGTATTGGGGCAAGACCCGAGTGCTGATGGGTCCGTCCCGGTTCCGAAGTTCGACCCAATGTTGGTCAATGGCTCACATTTGAGACGGTCTGAAGAGGGTTCAAGCTTCAATAAGGAGAAGGTGGTGGACTTTCAGCCTAAGTCCACGGATGCCGGCATGCGTGATTTAGAGGAAAGGGCTAAGCTACTTCTTACAGCCCCTTATCCAGAGAGACTAGTGCCGACAAAGGAACAGGTATCTTTCAATAAATTTGAAAATGTTGTTCGTAGTCTTAACGTACAAGTACCTTTCCTTGAATTAGTGAATCAAGTGCCCGCTTATATGAAGTTCATGAAGCAATTGCTTTCTAAAAAGAGGTCACTTGAAACCGTGCATACTGTTGCACTAACTGAGGAAACTTGTTCTTACTTGACTCACATTGCACCCCATAAGCTAGAGGACCCGGGTAGCTTTTCCGTTCCTTGTAATATAGGTACCTTCTCTATTGAGAAGGCATTATGTGACCTAGGAGCTAGCATTAGCGTCATGCCCTTAAGTATTGCTAGGAAGCTAAAATTGACTAGGTTTTCAGTCATAGACATGACCGTTCAGATGGCTGGCCGATCTGCGGTCCAGCCTATAGGAGTCCTAGAAGACATCCCTGTGCAAATAGGGAAGTTTTTCTTCCTCGTAGACTTTGTAGTCCTAGATATGCCTGAGGATGCCCACATACCTATCATTCTAGGTAGGCCATTTCTGCACACTACTGGTGCAGTTATTGATGTTGGTTCTGGGACCCTGACCTTCAAAGTGGGGAAGCATTCTATCCTCTTCGCCCAGACAGCTAGGAAGAAAGACCCCATGTGGCCTATCACCTGTAATACGGTTTCTGAAAAGAAATCATACTTTGTGCTTCCTGATATGCCTGTCTCTACTCCAATTCCTGTTATAACACCACCGCCCCAGACTGGGAGCAAGAAGGAGGAAGATTCTGTTGTTTTAGACATTGCACGAGCTGGTTTGGGGAAGGAAGAGCCGCGGGTTGCTCCAGCTGTGAAGGAGCAAATCGTTTCGAGAGGCGGTCTTGGATGCCAGAGTTATGGCACTGATGAGGAGCTTGAAGATGAGCCAGCCAAGGTGAGACAGTCCGACTTGGATTTTGATGAGCTGGAAGAGGTCATTGACTGGGGAGATATAGAGGCTGTTGACCCGTTGAGTTCGGCGGATGTTGAAGCTAAGAAGGGTGCAGCCAAGAAGATAAGCACCGTTGAGGCTACCTCTTGTAGCCAGAAGCCGACGAAGTGGGCCATACCGTGGCCGTTCTTGATCAACTATTAGGTGATCACCTGCTTTACAAACATTTTATTGCTTTTAAACTCTTTTTCTTGCTTTTATGTGCGCGAGACTTCGCATTTATTTTTTGTTGCTTAGGATTTTTAAGTACTTTAGACTTTACTTTGGGTTTTGCGCAATTTTGGGCGCGTATTATTGTGCATTTACAGGTTTTTAGACTTCATTAGCTCAAGTAATTGAGCAAATACGAAGAAATCAGAAGTTACAGCAGTATTTCCAGTCGATCGACTGAGTGATATGGTCGATCGACCACCCCGCACTGATGTACTTGTTCTCGACCTCTCCCATGCTGTGTGTGGTCGATTTGCGGAATTGAGGGAGTTTTCTACTCCACTTTATCTTCCGTCACATTATTCATTTCTTCTATTTTTCTCAATTATGCACAAAATATCGCTTCATTATTGTCTTCTCGATTTTATGCGTGGGTTTTGTTTGTCTTTTCAGGTACGTATTGGTAGCACTACTGGCTACTGAAACCTCCTAGCTCACGCTGGTTTGGGGAGGTTTCCTTTGCTGCGCTTAAAATCTTGTGAGCTTCTAAGTCTTTACTTCATGTCGTATTCATTTGTTTTCTCGCAATTTCCCGTTTCCCTTCTATTTTGTTACATGATTTTGCACAATAGGGACATTGTGCGATTTGGTTTGGGGAAGGGTTTTGCGTCGCATATCATTTGCTTGCATTCACGTTTACATTTTGTTTTGCATTGCTTTTTCATTTCATATATATATACGAAAAATCCAAAAAATTTGAAAAATTTCAACAAAATTCAAAAAATGCACGTTTATTTTAGCATTTAGGTCGATTCGGAACGGTAGTATTTCAATGATGGCATTGCATTTGCAGCTGTTTATTGCCTAAGCCGTGCATGATTGACATGTTATTAGTAGAATCGTATAAGTGCATATCTACGAGTTTTCGTTAATTATTTGCTGAACTTGAGACTTGACTTAGATTGTGGCAAGCTACATCATATTTCTGAGTTATTAGAGCTTATAACTGGTGACATCTATGACCAGTTTATCTAGGATGTGAGTAGTACTCCTTATGAGACGTGTTACATAAATGTGCATAAATATGAACTTAATCTGCTTAATACCTGTATGCATTCGGTTTGTGGTTTGTTGACACATGTTGTAGAGGTTTCCCTTTATTCATTTTGCCCATAAGCTTCACATTGCCAAAAATAGCCTTTTTGTCCCATTACTACATCCTACACTTAGCCTGTCATTTGTCAAGCTAGTAGTCTATGTTCTTGGGATTGTTACTTAGTTTTTGGTAGCATTTGCTCTTATTTGAGATTTTGTTGGGAAGATGAAATGAAGGAGGAAAGAAGTTGAAAGGAAAGAAAAAGAAACAAAAAGAAGAAAAATGATTCGAAAAAGAAAAAAAAAAAGAGTTCCGGAAGAAATCACTTCGCATAAGTTCAAAATCCTTATCTTTTGGCGATTTTTGCTCCCATGTTGTATTAGTATCTTATGGGGAGTTAGTTGATTACTTTTATACTGGAGATTGTGAGATTTGTGCTTGCTATAGCACCGTGTCGTTTGATTATGAGAAAGAAGAAGGATGTTGCCATATGGTTCCGTTTTGGTACTAGCTTGATCACCTGTACCTCCACTTTTCCATAAATGTTTTGCCTCTTTTTACCCATACCTCACATATCCACATTTATACCTCGGCATGTGTCATGGTCTTTTGTTGGTTGGAATCCATATGTACGGTTGTAGAGATTGTTTTCATATTATATTGCAGGCATGTTCTTATAGGTCGTAGTTAGGTGAGAGTCTGTACAAAATGAATTCTTTCTATCCTCTTATATATTCACCCGTGCTTATGTGTGATATGAGCGACCCGTGAGAGTCCAAATTGATAAGTCTCTATAGTTGATGGTTCAACAGTTTTTAACGACTTTATAACTCGTTTGCATGATTCACATTACTAATTGATTGTTGGTTGTTGCATTAAAATGGTTTAGGCTTTACATGTTGTAATTCGCTCTGAGATTGAACTCGTTCCATTAGGTCATTAGATCGAGTCTAGTTCTTGCTTGGGGACAAGCAAGGGTTTGGTTTGGGGAAGTTTGATGCGTGTCTTTTATATGATGTTTTATACCTCATTTTACACGCATTTCAGAGCTCATTTGTGTAGTTTAAGCTACCATTTCCCCTATTTCCGTCTACTTTCGTGTTTTTGTACATTATTGCAGAAATGTGAAGAATTCAACGGAAATTGAGCTAAATCCGTCCCCGAGTATCCTGCATTGCATTTCGACGTGGAGTATTCACTTAAGGAACGAGCTTGGTGCGCATTTCAAGGCCCGAAAGACAAATCCACGAGATCATAGAAGTCAAGTACCAGCTAAAGCAGTCGATCGACCAGTACCCTTGGTCGATCGACCAACTCACGGGATCCAGAGGCTACTGTACACAGCCAGTCAGTCGATCGACCGCCCTGCTTAGTCGATCGACCACACCGCTACTTCAGACGAGAATTAAAAGATCAAGGAAAAGTAAGCCCATTATGTTTAGGTTTTGGAAATAAAAGTTATGTTGGTTTGCTATATAACGTAACCTAGAAACATCAGAATGATCATCGAATTATTACCTAGTTTTACATTCAGTTCTTTAGACAATAATTAGGGTTTGGAATATTGGTTTGCATTGGATTTTCGTTCGTACTTTCAATTATTCCGTTACAATTCTTCTGCGATTTTGGGTATTCTTCTTATTCCAGTTTATTACTTTATTTGCATTCATAGATATAGAATTGTTAGTTAGTTCCCGAAACCATAATTATCGCTTTATGCTAGCCTTTTGTTTCGTAGTTCTAATTATGAATTCTTCTGTTTATTTCATCAATCTTATTATTGTTATCATTCTTAGTATTAGTAGCTAAATTATTCGTGCTAGGATGTAGGGGAATTATAGTGTAGGCGGCGTAGAATGAACACGGCCTGAATCGCGTGTCAGTCGATCGACTAACATACCTGGTCGATCGACTGACCACGTGAGGTTTTACTTTCGTTTTAATTGTTTTAACTCTTTATTCGACGAATCGAGTGCACACGACTAGTTGAATGTTTAGGATGTGACTGACCCATTAGATCGAGAGATAGGGACAGTTGTTTGACCACCAATTAAAATGACTAAACTATGCTGAGATCGAAAGATAGGTAAAGTTTAGATTATTAGTCACTTTTCAGGACGAGAGTCAGTATTAGTGATATTAGGGACTTATAGCGAGATCGAAAGATGCTATCTGTTAAGAGTGGACCGAGAGGACCTCTTGTTTTCCCGCCTCATGTGTTTGATTTAGACCGACTTAGTTTGCTGCCGCCGAAACTATAGTGAACCGACCATCCTAGTACCCTTCTTTATTTTTGATTTAATATATCTATTTAGTTTAATTTTTATTGTGATTAGCTATAGACCAAATCGAATCAACCCCCATAATTGTTACCTTAGACTAAATTTAGACAACTTTTAATTACATTCGCCTCCTTGTGGTTCGACCCTGTTACCACTAGCCTAGGTTAGTTTTAATAGGAATTATAAATCTTATTTTTGGTACTCACAACGACGGGTATCATTTAGCTAGTTCTCTCTGCTAGGATTAGGGAATTCGATGAATGAATGTTAATTTCTAATTAGGTTTATAGGTTGTCGTTGTGGTTTTGTCTTTGTTGTTAATCGCTGCCCTTAATTGTATCTAGCTGATTGAATCGATGCAATTAGCCTTTTTAACCTTGGTAAGCCTTGACCTAGACCGGAAGCTTGGAAAGGGTGAGACCTGCAGTGAACAATAGGATGCTTTAGTGAGGGCGGAAGCTAAGCTAATAGTATTTTAGGGCGAACTGAGACCAGAAGGAGATATTCGTTGCCCCTTAGACCGACACATCGACTAATCTGTGACCTCAACTGCAATTAATTGACGTTCATTGATGACCCGAAATCCTAGTTCCCTCTCTCTTCTTTGTTTATTTCTCTTATTCCCTTTTCTCTTGCTTAATCTTATTAGTTTAGTCAAAACAATTCAAACCTCCCATCCTGTGACCTTAGACAGACCAAGTTGACAAGTAGATAGTGACCGCCTCCCTGTGGAGATCGACCCTACTTACCGCTGACTTCTGTTAGTTGTACTTAGGTATTTATTTTTGGTACCTGACGACGGTATCAACCCGTTCAAAATTCGAGCTTAAAATCGTCTTAAAAACCTCGTTTAAAACCGCTTTTAAATCAATTCTTCGAATTAAAATAAAGCGATAAAACATGAAATCGTCACATATCTCATTTCAAATAAATTCAAAATAAAAACTTTGAATAATAATTTCTTTTTCAAATAAATTATAAAAACTTTAAATTTAAAATAAACTCGAAAATATGAAAACCGATGAAATAAATTTCATTTATTTCGAAATAATTTAAATTTCAGTTAAATTATAAAACCGTCAAATAACGCTTGTCCCGCATCACAAAACGAAATTCGCTAATGAGCAATGTAAGTAAACATGTGTCCTATCATCATCGGGTGTTTTGTCGGGACTTCTGTAAATTCCAATATCGACGGATACAGGTATGTACAGTGACACCCCCGGATTTCTACGAAAAGAAAACGCAAACTTTGCAGCGGAAAAAGCAATGTTTTAAAAAATTTGTTATTGAAAACCGCGGAGTCACTATACTAACTAGAAAGTTGAGTTTTAATAAAGCTTTTATACAAAATAGCAAACTTAGGTTATTACAAACCAAGTCTAGCAAATAAGGGGGAAAAGATATCCCACGAATAACAAGTCTAAAAGGTGAGTCGAAGCATAACGATACACAAAAATCCAATGGTCAAGGTACTCGCTAGATCACACATGTATTCACCCCATAAATGCACCAACTAATACATGTCATTCATGTAAAACATGAACGCCACAGTCACTGGGAGTAACTCAAGGTTCTCCTGGCCACATTATATCAAAATTAACATAACAAAGAACTCAAATAAGGCAAGGCATAATAAATACGGGATACAATTCAGTTGAACAAATAAGCATGGGATCATTCATGTTAGAATAATAAGAGAAATCAAGATAAAATAGCAAATGAGTTAAGTAATGTGAAACAGTAGGCAAAATGTAAACAAACCCAAACCAAACCACATTTAAGCTTAACAACCAAAACCGATGTTTATCATGTGAATGAGACACAAGCAAGGGGCTCCAATGATAAACAAGTGCCAACACACCATACACAAGCATTTGAACCAAGGTTAATAAGCATACCCATCAACAAACCAAAACCCCAATCACGACACCAAATAAGACCTTCAAAAACGGTCAAATAATGCAATTACCGTTTTTAAATAGAAACACGGGACCGTTATTGCAACGACTGTTGTTAAATATACACCACGGTTGTACAAATAACACGCGACCGTTATATAACATCAAGAACCGCTATAAAATCTTTCAAGAAACCGTTATTAAATCTTAAGAACGGTTTCAAATCCGTTGTCGTTGTTTACTATTGACAACGTCTTATTGTTCCAAAATTGTTGTTAAATATTATATATGATAATGGTTCATTTCGTTATCAAATTTAACAACGGCTTTATTGCGTGCAAAACCGTTGTTATATTCATCTTTTGACAACTGTTCTGTTTAAATAAACCGTTGTAAAAGTTTTGAACTCGATAACGGTTATCGTTCGTTATCTTATATTTTTGGCGGTTTGAATGGGAGGGAAAATATGTCAAAAGTTATTTATCTAAATAAAACCGTTGTCAAATAATTGTTTGCAACAGAATATTTTTAACCGTTATCGTTTTTAATTATTTTTTTTTTAAAAATGAATTTAGCTTGTTCTAGCAACTGCTGAAATGCTATTTTTTCAGCAGCATTTGTAGCTGCTGCTAAAAATGGCATTTCAGCAGCTGTGCACTGCAAAAAATCAATCCTGCATCAAAATATTACACCCCGCGATCAACTAAACCCAGTTTGAAACAGTACAAACAGGATGATCAAAAGGCAAAACACAACTTCCTCAGAAAAACAAAAGAAGCCAATACACAATGGCTCTATATATACACACTCGTACATAAAGCATGAGAAATCTATTGAGACTCCGCTAATCAAACAACATAACTGGCCCACATATTTCTCATCTGGTTGATGTCCTCTAGCGAATATTCTGGGGCTTTGTTGAGTATTAGTGGAAACAACAATTCAAAATATACATAATCAAAATAGATATAATACATGGAAGTATACAGAATTGAACTCAATTTACGTCTGAAATAGTTTATAAATCACACTAACCCGTATCAAAATGGTAGATAGTTTTCTGTTGATAACCTCCCACATGGACTGACAAACGTAAAAGGCGCATTGTTTGTCGTCTGGTGCTTTAGGAGACTATTATATAAATCACACACAAATCAGCTGAATTAGATAATCAACCTCTCGCATAAACATTAATTAAATGATACGAGTAACTATTAAGAATACACTTACTAATGACGTGATAAAATTGGGAACAGCGTTGTGATGTGAACAATATTTGCGCACATTTAGTCCCCTAATTGAGCCTATTTTGCATACTATTATAACATTCTATGGCCATTTTATCCGTCAAAACCTTCATATTTGCTTTTCTATCGCATTTCATATGTTTTGTAGAAAAGGAGATAATAAGGCGGAAATTCCCGTCTTTCATGCATATTTGGAAGCTTATTGATGATATTAGATGGACTAGTATGAAGAGGAGGCAAGAATGATGACGAAACATGTAGGAATAAAGTGTATGTAGAAGGATCAAAGGGTTAAAAGTAAGAATGACGAGAGGGAAGGCATTACAAGAAGAAATCGCTCAAAAACCGAACCAAGGGTTGCTACTTTGGCTCTGAAAATATGCTAGATGGAACGGCATCGAAAAATCAAGTGATCTAGGCTTTTGAATCACTCCAATAGGAGTCCGGATGAGGAAATAACGTCCGTTTTACAATCCGAGCTCAAGATACTCTCAACCTGCTCGGGTCAAATTCAACCCGCTCGGGTTGAAGCCCAGGACGCCCATATTTCGCTCGGGACGAGCGGATTCCTCCCTTGCTACAATCCGAGCGTCTTGCTCCAAATCCGCTCGGATTCCCTTGCTACAATCCGCCCGGATTGTCCCCAATCCGCCCGTCTTCTGGCTGGGAAAAACAAGAAATTTCGCTGGAAGAGAATCCGCCCGGATTCCCTACAATCCGCTCGGATTGCCCTACCAGAATCCGCCCGGATTCTAGTGAATCCGCTCGGATTCCACCGCCCAAATCCGTCCGTCCCGACCTTATTCCGCCCGGATTTCTTCACAGCACGGATTATCTTCTTCAAGCTACGAAAAGAGAAGCCCTTCTCTCAGAAAATACCGGAGTCTCCTTGCTCAACTTAAAAAGTGTAATTACTAGTTTAGCCCTTAGTTAACCTAATGCATCCCACCTAATTTCCACTATAAATACCCCATCTTTGTAATTAATCAAGCATGTTGTTTTTGGGTAGAAAATCCTTCTTTAGATTAGATTAGGAGTAGATTAGAATAGATTACTCTTTAATCTTTCCACAAATTACACATTAATCTCTCATTAATTATTATTCAAGTTTATTATTCAAGTTTATTATTGGGTAATTGAAGATTATTGGGTTATTATTGGGAGATTGACAACCTTCCATCAATCAATCAAGTTTCTTCTATTATTCTTTGCTTTATTATTTGGATCATCTCAAGTTGGTATAATTCTTTTACCCTTTTACTCTTTATTGTTTATTTCTTCATTCTATTATCATGTTTATACTTGTTGTGATGATTGACACCATTAATGACATGTTTCCCATGATAATGAGTGAGTAGTTTCTTTAGCTAGGATTAATGGGTAATTAGGGGAAACCAACATGGGATTGATTCATGCTTAATCTAATGTGTTTTCATAATCAAATTGCTTGCTTGTTGTGATGTCAACTTTATGCACATGTTATGTTTGATGAAATGCTAAGCCTATGAATCCTTGCATTTTTACCATCTCTTATCTTTTCGACTTGACTTGTAAGATATAAACCAACTCGAGTCTTGTTAGACCATGCATTGAAGTTGATTAGGAGGAAAGTAAGTCGACTTGTAGGTGTTGTACAATCTAATCGATTCGGC